>NC_080417.1:125795871-126395871 GCF_029873635.1 Malania oleifera
TTAATAATTTCGTCGATGAAATTCAGTCCTCGTTGACGAAATTCAGTCAGCTCAAAACCTCTCTCCTTATTTCCTCGTCAA
Organism: Malania oleifera; assembly: GCF_029873635.1. Classification (NCBI taxonomy): domain Eukaryota; kingdom Viridiplantae; phylum Streptophyta; class Magnoliopsida; order Santalales; family Ximeniaceae; genus Malania; species Malania oleifera. The sequence continues at coordinate 125,795,953 of NC_080417.1, forward strand.
CGAAACCCCTGTATTCGTCGACGAATTCTCTTATACCCTCGTCGACGAATCCCTAATGATTCCCTCAGTTATCCCTTTCAAAGTGTAATGTCGTCAAAGAACGTGCACCTCTTTATTATTTAAATTCCATTTTTATTCGGGTTGTCACATGTCTAGCTGGATCGCCTGAAAATATCTTAGCTCTCTCTCTCTCTCTCTCTCTCTCTCTCTCTCTCTCTCTCTCTCCTGTACGATTTCTTCACCTTCTCTTTAGAAATTCTAGCCGGTTTTCCGCCGATTCAACAATCCGAAGCCGCCACACTACTTTTGGGAAATTTCTCTTCAATTCTGCTGGAGTAGATCGTTGGTAGGGCCAACTTGGGCACCATCTCAGATTCAGGGTAAGTTATTTTCCTAGGCTTTTAAATGAATATTTGGTATTTATGGAGTTGTAGAAAAGTAGTATTTGGAGAAATACTTAAGTTCTGTTTGAAAAAAATGTTATTTTTAGGGTGTTGAGCTGAGAACTCTGTGGTGCAGAGCTAGTTATTTTTGGGACTTTCCAGTAGTCAGGTAAGAGAATAAACTAAAGTAGTAATTTTTTATAAAAATTATTATTATTTAATATCAAATTAATTTTCAAAAAGCATGTGTTATGTACGAGTATATTTGGAAAAATACTGCTGTTACACAAGAATATGTTTTTAGTGTAAAAATGTTAGGAAATGTGATTTTAGAATAGAATTCATGATTTTATTCAGTTTGTGTGACATGAATATTATTTCACGTATATTGTATTATGTTAAGTCAGATTTACAAAAAATGCATGTTTATAGTTATTTTCAGAAAAAAACATGGATAATACAGGAAATTATGGTTTCAGAACTTATGATAAACAATACATATATTCAATTTATTACGTATGTAATGCTCGACGTAATGCCGTGATTGATAGCCGGCGCAAGGCCGTAGTTATGTATTTTATTTGGCGCAAGACCATGTTTACTATGATATGTCAGAATTCAAAGAAATGCTATCAATCTAATTTCATGTTAAACTAGTATATGTATATGCGTATTATATGTTATCAGAACTCGAATGGTAGCTTATATCAGTATTCAGGGCACGATACTGTAGCTATTCAGTTCAGTTCAGACTTGTGCTATCACTCCTGCTAGTAGAGGGGGTGGGAGATGGATAGTCGATGTGGCTTCAGTGTAGTATTGTAGACATCCCCCTGGCAGTTTGGACCAGGCTTGGGCGGGCCCATCGTACTTACAGACACTTTTGACTTGGCAATGGTTAACCAGCCATTGTCAGGTCCCACCTTCGGGCTGCACAACCCGTTATGGAGGATAATATATAACATCAGCTAGTTATCCATCCTGGGTATTCCTTAGTATTATCAATTATAGCATACAATTTTATAATAACAGAAAGTTAGTATGATTTATTATGCCTATGATTATATATCCATTACTCAGTTATTATATTACAGATTTTTACTGAGCATGTATCATGTATTGTTTATTTATTATAATACGAATATATTCATATTGCCACATAACTGTATTTAGTTTATTTTCCTTACTGAGAGGTATCTCACCTAAGCTTAAAAATATTTCAGGAAACCCAGACAGATAGGCGGACCAAGCTCCGCGTCGTTAGCGTCAGTTTATACTACCCTGCTAGGAGGGTGAGTTTTGAACTAAGGTTAGTTGGTTTTTGATATGCGATCCTAGTTTTTATCTTTTAATGTTTTGGGGATTGTATATATATTTATTTATTTACAGAATTATTGTGGATTGTGAGTAGCTCTTTTACTGTTATTATGGATGAATTTTATTTTAACCACTACTTAGGCGTCTGCTGTGTATGACAGGTGTGTCCCCGTTATCCACGGGTTCGGGTTGACTTCGTTATATCATTAGTTATTGGTATCAGGGTATTTAATGTGAGTAATTATGTAGTAAATTCACTGAGTTGTTACAATATCTTCCTTCCATATTATATACTATTAAAAATAAAAGCTTATTTTAATATTATTAAAAATAAGAGAGTTGAAATATGAATAATATGTAAAATCAAGATTTTGTACACCAACTTTCATATTATATACAATTAAAAATAAAAGTTTATTTTAATATTATTAAAACGGGAAAGTTGAAATATGAATGATCTGTAAAATCAAGATTTTGTTCACTAATTTGGTATATTCTTTATTTTTTCTCATTTTCTTTGGTAAAAAAAAAATGGCAGCTCGGTGCACAAAACTCTTATGTATGTAAAGTCTGAGGAAGGGGTGGGTAACGAGTCTCTAATACGTAGCCTTACCTTACATTTTTACAAGAGACTATTTTCACACCTCACATGACTACAACCTTATCGTTTCGCCTAATATTCTTTAATATTTTCTTTCATTTTCTAATTTTTTTTGAATTTCAAATGACACCTTATGACCTGTAAAACATTTTTTGTTTTGCAAGAATTATAACAAATTTGGCTTATTCTTTAAATTTTCAAGATTTGTATTGGAAAAGTAGAATATAAAGAGTTGTTTAAATGTGCAAAAAATAATAATAATTTTTAAATTTCAAAATAATAACAGGAAAGATAATTGTTTTTTAATTTTTAAAAATTTATATTAGGTAACACTTGGAATCATGAATTTTTCGATTTGTATTTGCATTATGTGAATTCAAAAGAAATTCTATACAAAATTACACAAATTAAAGTTTAAGATTCGAATTTCATGCTTCCATATTTAGATAGAAATTTAGAAAATAATAGAAAATATATTTTTTGATTTTTTTAATAGATTTATAACACTAGAAAATAAGGTGATATTTTTGTAATTATTTGAAAAAAAATTTCCACAAGCAAATAATATTGAAATTTTTTTATTATTGTCTATTTATTTCATACAAATATTGTAAAAATAAAAAATTAGCTAATTTCTTGTATAGTTATTTGAAAAAATAAAATTATTTTTTCTTAGCTAAACGGATCCTTACATTTTTCTTTCTTTTTCCTTATATTTTCTAACATCCGGGCCTTAGAGTTTGAGACTTTTATATTGGAGATTTCAAATGCTAATCTTAAAAGATATAAAAAAAGAGAGGAGATAACTCTATTTTAGTCATTTATTGAACAAAGTTATGTTGACTTAATTACAAATTCCTAATAGGATGTTTGGACATGTATGATTCACAAGGATATAATGAATCTAATTATTAAGCTCACAGATAGAATCTTGAACAACTAATATCCATTTTGGTACGTTAGAATAGAACGAAATTTAAATTCACAATAAAGCATACTTTATAATTGAATTACAAGTAAGCTTTTTTAAAAATTTATAAAATATATTTATCAAGACATTAGTTTATGTGCATTAGACTAGACTTATTTATTTGTAATTGAATGGAATCAAACATATATTATGCATTATCTTTTTTTGAAAATTTTAGATCTTTTGATCGAGCCAAACATAATGCATATATTCTATTGCATTTATTTTGAGTATGTCTGTAATTATACACAATCTTTAAAATACAAAATCTAAATTTTATCTAATTCAATGATTCATATTGATCAGCCACAAGCTGTGCAGCGGCGTGTGCTTCACGCTCCATTCCCCAGAACCCGCACGGTCCTGTATGACAATTCTACTTTCCTAGTCATCATCAAAGACGATCGCGCTTTCCAGGTTATTGCAAAAGCCAATTTTTATTTTATTTCTCAGACGAGAATGATTTCAATTTGATCGAGAAGGAGAAACACAGTTGACGAGAGTCTCATTCAAGAGTCGGCATCAATCATCGGTAGGGAGAGATGAAAGGATTGACACTGTCACCATCCAAACACTGGCTTCCCACAACCGAAAATAGCTCCTCCAAAAAACCCTGCATAAACCTCAATGCAAACCCAATTCAATTCAACAGCAAATCGTCATCAAGGAGATACCCACTTCCTTCTTTCGTCGTAAACGCCTCCAAAACCCCTTCCCAACCCCCAACCGCAAAACCCAAGAGCACCAATCCGCCGCCGCTGGTGGTGGTGGGATCTGCCAACGCCGATATCTATGTGGAGATTGAGAGGCTCCCGAGAGAGGGCGAGACTGTTTCGGCCAAGTCCGGGCAGACACTCGCCGGCGGCAAGGGTGCCAACCAGGCTGTCTGCGGCGGGAAGCTCTCGTACCCGACATACTTTGTGGGGCAGGTTGGGGAGGACGCTCATGGGAAGTTGATCAGCGAAGCCCTTCAGGGCGGTGGGGTTTGCCTTGACCATCTCAACACTCTGTCTGCCGCCCCTACTGGGCACGCTGTGGTGATGCTCCAATCTGATGGGCAGAACTCCATTATCATCGTCGGAGGGGCCAACATGTCTTGTTGGCCTGAAACTCTCTCTGATAAGGACTTGGAGGTTGTGACGAATGCTGGCATTGTTTTACTTCAGAGGGAAATCCCAGACTCTGTCAACATTCAATTTGCAAAGGTCAAGCCTTTTCTTTTCTCTCTCTGTGCTGCTATGTTTTATCTATCGTAGTAGAAACTATTGGGCAAAGAATCATATTAAGGGATCTGGGTATTGGATCGTGATGGATTACTCTCATATTGTGTTGCAAGAATGTTTTGTGCATTGTAGTAGAAACTATTGGGCAAAAATCATATAAAGGGATCTGGGTATTGGCTTGTGGTGGATTACTGTCACATTGCGTTGGAAGAATGTTCTTAAATTTTGGGTGTTTTCTATTAATTGGAGTTTTCTCATGGAATAGTGTCACATTATCTCATAATAGCAATTTTAACTTTTTTGAGTCCTTTTCTGATTTTTTGGTTATAGTTTTCTATTTCTATAAAACATTAGAGAGATGAAATAGTGGATTGTTAACTTGTGGGGATTTTTTTTTGGGTTCTTATTTACGATTCTTTAAAAAAAAGGAATTATATGGTGGATAACTGTAACGCCCCGAACCCTTAAACCCGGGTCTGGCGCGTTATACCTGATGAAAACCCTGATAATCATGATCCATAACATACGCAGTGGAAAACATAACCATAATCTTTATATAACATACACCACAATACCGTAATACCAGAGTTTACTAATTCTAACTATAATCCATATTAAATCACCCATCACCTGCATTTCCATAAATTTACATAACTTCCAAAACAATTCAGTATTTTCACAATCATTCCTTACTCAATAGCCTTGGAACATAAATGCATAAAACATAAATATTTACATTCCCCAAAATTAACATAGAAACATACCATCTTCTTTTTCTATTTCTCAATAATGCTATAAAATTCTCGAGCTCTCAAAGCTCGATCTCGAGGAAATCCTGAAAAAAAATAAATTCATATTCAGATGAGACACATTTCAGTAAGGGAAGAAACAATATATTAAAGCAGTGTGTGATCAACATGAGTTTATAATCAACATAATATTCAACATTTGCAAATTCTTAACATAATTTTCGAAATCATTTTCTGATCCTATTCAAACGCATGTAAGATATTTTACCCACGAGATTACCCAAGGATAGGGGTGATTACCCGCCTATACAAGTAGCACCCCTCTACTCTGATACATTTGGCAACCCAAAGTTCACAACTAAAGCATACCAGGGCACTCACCTTATTCAGTAAACTCTTAATAAATTGATCTCGTACTCACACAGTTCATACAAAAGTTTATCAGCGAAGGCCCTAAGGATAAGGAAATCTATCCGGCCATACAAGTAGGTTCCCTCTGCTCTAGTACGTTATGCGGCTATTGCCACATCTGTAGCTACTAGTGCACTCGCCTTACTCAGCAAGCTCTCAGGCGAAAGGTACGCCTCACCCAATCATAACATGTTCTATGTACATACATACTTCTAATATCATAATACATCATTCTTTCTATCATTATTTAATCATACACATTCTTTCATGTTCATAACTTAACATTTTCTTGTGTTTCACTTTAAGTGACTCTTTCCCATTTGTATCATTCACATTTCATATTTTATTTCATTGCATTGTCATTCCTTGTCATTTCATTTCATAACATTTTCATTTCATTCCTTTGTACTACAGCTGCTCTTTAGCCGTCATTTGTTAGTTCACATAGAAATACGCTAGAATTTGCTACAGTTAGTCCACATAGAAATGCGCTAGAATCTGCTAACCCGACTTTCAGCTGTCGTACATTTACCTAACATCTTTCAGCTGCTTTATCCAGCATCTTTTAGTTGTTTACATGGTTGCATTAACACACACAAGCAACCTAGTTCATGTCATGTTTTATTTACAATGCATTACTTACTTAACCTGCATCTCATACATTTAACATATATTTACACACAACATTCTATTTACTCATACCACATACTTTAGTAATAAAATTCATACACTGCCTGTAAAATAAGTCAACCAACATTTAATGTTTATATATTAAAAATACCTTTCATTTCTTACATAAATACTTTGAAAATATTTTTCCACTTTCATCAGTTCATTTTGACATATACATATCTAATAAACAGCCCTAAACTCGAAAAAATATAATTTAAATAGTAGGCATTTTACCCATACCAAAACATATACACGTATATATAACATAATTTATTTTTTCATTAAATTCATAAAAATTCTGATTTAATATATATTTTTTCCTTTACCTTTTTTCTTGAATTACGCCAACAAGGACCCCGAAAAGATGCCTGCGGCGCTCACCCGGACCCTGAAATTAAATTCTTAGTTTCAATAAATTATTTTTGAATAAATTATTATTTAAATATTTCCTAGGGTCATAATTCCTAAATAAATAGTAATACCCGCAAATATAATCAAATTGCCAAATTTTCCAAATCCCACTCTCGCTTTGGAGTAGGGTTTAGAAAATCCCAATTGAAAAATTACCTACGTCAAAATGATGATGACGATGACTAGGACCACGTGGTGGTACCCGATCGTCGATTTAACTGCATATTAATAGCGAAATTGAGAAAATGGAGAAAAATTACCTTTCCCCAGGAGCAGTACCTAAATCGTTCCCATGAAAAATCTGCTCCAGTAGAAATGTTGGCAGCGGAACCAGGATTCCAACGGTACCTTCCGTTTCCCGATCCGTTACAAACTCATCGAGAAATTGAGAGAGAAAGAGACGGAGACAGACATGGCTACGTGTCACGAGCTAAGCTTGTTCAGGGCATTATGCTTGCCTGTGACCGCTTATCTCGTGTGTTTGGGATGGGTTTCCATCATGTAAATACTAGTGTAGGGTTATTTTCCAGTATTTACTTCATTGTAAGCCAAATAAGGCAGTATGACTCCTCGGTCACATTGATGTTTCCTAGTGCCAGAGTGAGAATGGCCCAGAAAGCTCTTTAGGGGAGGGTGAGTGTTCATCAATCATTGTAAAACTCACTAGCAATTGTCAACGTGCTTAGCCTACTTGCCTCCCTCGCTAAGTACAACATGTCAACGGAGGATTTGTTAATGAATTACGTTTGCTTCAATATTTACTACTTGGTTGCCACGGCTTTCATGAATTGATTATTATTTCCGCTGCTATCTGATTGAATGTTAATGAAAGTGCTTCGTGGATGAATGTTGGTAAACAAAAGGCTGGCTAGTTAAGCAAGAGTGCTTTAGCTAGCGCCGCACGGCCCTTCACAACGGTGTGAAAAAGGCGGACCGTGACACTACGCGCTGCACGCAGAAAAGTTTCAAGGGGGGGGTGCCGCCTCTGTTCTTCTCCTGCTTCTTCTTTCTTCTTTCTTCTTTTACTTTCTTCTTTTCAGTTAACTTTACATATATATATATATATATATAATTAAACTTATTATATATTTATATATATAATAACCTACTATATATGTATATATATATATATATATTCCCTTATTTCAATTAGGTTTTTTTTTTTTTTCCAATGTCAAAATATTTAATTTAATAACTAATTATTTAATTTATCTTAATTTAATTTAATTTCTTTTTTTTTTCTTCTTTTTTCCACGCCATTCTTTTTATTTATTTATTTGTTATTTTATTTTTTATTATTTTTTTCTAATTATTTTAATCATTTTAATTTTTTCGGGTCTTTACAATAACTGTTAGGAAACCCTGCTCTATTATCTTTCAAGGAAAGTAGACTATTTAGTTATTGTATAGTATTGTTTTTTAGTTTGGTTATTGGATCATAATGCACTGGAAGATTAAAGAAAGAGAAGTTATTAATTAGGTGGACTTTTTACTATCACATCAAATGGGCTGAATTGCTGGGAAGGTTTGGTTCTCTGAATGGAATGGAAATTTTATAGGGATAATAATAATTTTCAAGAAAGTCACTCATGCTAAGTTTTGTGTTATTTCATCCAACATGGAATGGGATAGGAATGGACATTATGTATTTTCGACTAATAAAATTTTTTGCATAGTGATTTGCTATATGATATCACCTTTTCTTTTGCTATATGACCATTCCATTCTTATAGAATATCATGGTTTTAAATAACGGCCGTAACTGTTACGTAACGCTATTACATAACGATTTTTTAGGTTACTAACACTGTTACACACCGTGAAATCAGTGGGAAGAAAAATCAGGGCCGTTACGGACCGCGATCGTTACGTAAAGGCCGCTACGACCGTTATGTAGCCGCTACGACCGTTATATATTTTTTACTTTTTATTCTCACTTTTTCTCTCTCTTTCATAAATCATTCTCAATAGACCATGTGGCGAGAGGGGGAAAAGATTATAATGAGGATGACAATGATACAAAATTTTCTATTTATTTAAATACTCACAATAGATGCATTGATGTAGGACGGGAAAGGGTGGCCTAGTCCTACAGTTCAAGCCTCACAAGCACATACACTCAATACACTTTAACTTAAGAATTTAATCATCTGAACATAAACACAATAAACCAGAGGACATTTCACATGTTTTGCGATTTTGAAAGTGTGTATGGTGTTGTTCTGAAATAAGTCCCAAGAGTTCTTTCACAAAGGAATCAAGTTATGTGTAACAAAGATGTTATTTCAATATTTCAAAAAATAAGTTTTGTGTTTAGAACAACAGTATTCCACAATTGATTTAGACTAGCAAGCAGTAATATTGCAAGTCTTAAGGATTCATATATGCTATTCAAGTTTTGGAATGCAGAATTTCAGGCAAAGGGTTTATCAAATATGAAAGTGCAGAATTTGAAACTAAGGTTTAGTAATAGCAGGGGTTGTAAGATATAACAGGGGTTCAAATAGAAACTGAAGTTACCACGAGAATCCATGGATGCTTGACATTGTTCAACACAAGTCTTAGACTATGCCAAAAATTCCTTAGAACAAACTTTGAAACACTGAGACGAACGCAGCAATGTAATGGAGGGGAAGTGGCCGTGTGGGGGGTATTTTGGTGTGGCCGTATGGATGTGTTGGAGGATAGTTAGAACTCGTTTGAAGTTCTTCGTGCACACTTTGAAGTATGGATATGTATGCAGCAAATGAAATGATGGATTGGTGGCCTTGGGGTATAACTTGGTGATGGCCGTGTGGGTGATGGAGGGAAGTCATGAAGGTGGGATAGGGATGGAGTCGCTGAATAGAATAGTGGTTTCTCACCACTTAATCTCCAAGGAGAGCGACGTAGCCTCTCACTACACAATCACAAGGATTGGACAAAGTTTAACAAGCTTCAACAAAGGAATTTCTTTTCAATATCAATACTTTTCTCTCTACATAGTTCTTACAATGAAAGGGGTATATAACTAGCGTGGGGGGGGGAGGGGGGAGAAAGCATTAATAAGCTTAGCTAGCATGGGGGGACAAAGACATTAAACAACTAACAATTCCCACACAAGCATTGGAGACAAATAATAAAGACACCAACTTACTAGACACATTAATTACTAACACAACTTACAAACACACACAACTTACTAAGACACAATAAATACTGACACAACTTTCTAACACACAACTTACTAAACACAAGTTGTCTTGTAAGATTACAAATTAAATATAAAACAAAAGTCAAAGGGAGGCCCAATTTGGTGTGGGGTCCACAAGACTGTGTGGGGCCCGCATGGTTCTTCTTGCTTCGACACTTCTCTTGGATCTTCAAATAGGATCTTCAAGCACCTAATTGTCTTGAAATGGAACGTCCAAGCAAAATATAATAATAAAGTCTTTTATCAAGAGAAGTCTTCAAATCAAAGAGTCTTCAAATAATCCATGCAAAACCTACAAATAATTTTGAACTGATGTGGACATCGGGAGGTTGTCCACATGTTATCATGTCGGCAAAGGAAATGTGGACATCAGGAGGTTGTCCACATGTCACAACATCTGAAAAAGAGATAAGTAAGGCATATCGATCCCCATCATGCATTAATTAACCATTTGAAAATACTAATTTGTTAGGAAAAAGATTTATTTTGATAATAATGTGATATTTATGTTCTATATTTTTCAACTTCAATCTTCTTTCTTTTCTAGCTATTTTATATTCGTATTATTCGTATATCTTGTATGTCTAATGATTAATGGAGTGTATAATGTATTTTATTCTATTAATTAATTTAGCACACATAAGAATTTATCATAGATAAGAACAATGAGAAGTATAAATACACATGTAATTTTTCTATCAATGGTGGTTTAAAACATATGTAAACTTGTTGCCCTTACCAAATAATTTAGTTACTCGAACTAAAGGATCTAAAATACACTAAAACTCTTTCTAAGAAGGGCTAAAAGCTTAAAACATGCAAGTACGCTAATATGCATGAGGTTTTGCGTGCTTCAAAAACATTCACGGCCGTTACACCCGCTTCCCATTATGTAACATATGCTACTCCTGCTTCCCGTTACACCTGTTTTTGTTACGTTACGCTACCCGCAACCGCGATTTAAAACCATGTAGAATATAGAGAGACATTTTGCAAACAAAGCATAACCTTAGGGTCTATTTGACATCATTTTTATTTTTTGTTTTTTTTTGTTTGTTTTTATTTTATTTTTTTGTATATTGAAGAAATAGGTTATGGCAAGGATTTGCTTATATTGCTACTTTTTCTATTTCTATTGTTAGTTTGTAGTTGTTTTGAAAAAAACTGAAAACCAAATTGTATAGTTTTAAATTGTTTTGATTTAATATCCAAAATTAACTTTTGTGGGTTAAATAATTTATTGTGTACATAAATTTTTAATTAAAATTAAAATGAAATGACAATGTGAATATAAAACATAATTAAAATAAAACTATCAACAAAATGGCTAAAAACTTCAAAAAACAATTGAAGTCATTAAAAATATTTTTATTTTTTAAAATATTTTTCTTGTTGTATTAATATGTGTTTTGAAATATAATAATTGAGTAAAATAATTATAGTGAATTTTATATTTAGTAAAATATTTTTAAATTTTATTTTTGTATTTTTATTATTTTAATAATATTATTTTAATTGTTATTTGATTCAAGGACAAATGGGCATTTGTTTAATCAAGCTTATTATTTATTTTAGTTATAGAAATATTGACTAAAAGGTTGCTAGTTTTTGATTTTTAATTTTTGTTTTTGGTTTTTGTTTTCATATTTTTTCATAGTGATACCAAATGGCATTTTAATTTTTGAAACAATTTAAACTAGGAAATGTCGTTGTCATGAACATTGAATTTGACCTCATTAGCTCCTTGTTCTCAATGATAATTAGATCTTGCCTCTGGATTCATGGAGAGGTGGTTGAAGAGTATCTTATTTAGAAATAGAATCAACATGGATTTTTTTTAAAATGATGACAAAAAAAGAAAAAAACTATGTTCGAGGAGAAAAAAGAATGGTTTATTTTGATCCTATGTTTTATAATGAATAGAAGGGGTGAATGCACTACTTTGCTTTTATCTTGCATGCTTGCCACATTTATCTCTTGCTATGAATTTTTCACAATATCTTAGTTACCATAATACATTGCTTATTTTGCTGTCAATTTCTTTTTGGGTGATGGATAATGAAAGTTTATATTTTTGATAATGAACATCTTTTTGGTGCAAAACATGGGCTATTTAGACGTCAGCCCTTAATAATTTGGGAAAAAAGAAAAAAGAAAAAAACTGTAGCAACACTTGCAGGTCTGAAAAAGAATTATTTATAAGGAATGCTTTAATGTAGTTCATTATATTTAGAACATATCTTGTGAATGGCTTTAACTTATAGCCAAGGGAAAAATATTTGTGACTGACTTCAGAATGAAGAGGTGAGAATTATTACTCATCTCCATTTAAGTTTGTAATTTTTGATTTTTCCTGTTTTTGTTTCATCATCTGTAAGCTTTAATGAGACATTGCATGACCATGAGGTGTTGAAAGTAGTTGGATGATACCTTGGTGTTTTATGGGGAATTTACATGTTTCAAAGTTTTCCCAAGATGGTTAGTAGTTGGTGCAGCTTAGAACTGAGGCATCTTGGGACAACAATGTCCTTTTTGGGACTGTTAGGACAATTGCTAGTCATATTTTACATGGTGTGCTGACCTAGAATACTGATAAAAACAACATGTTGTTTTAACCTGGAATGTTTTCCCCTAATCCATTGTTGTCAAAGTCTCATCTAGATGACATTTGGACAGTGCTAGGCATGGTCTGGGCAGTACTAGGCATCTAGACTACTTTTAAATTCAGCACTAGCAGTTGCCAAAACCTTACATGGTTGAGCATCTTTCTAATGTTTTAGTTATGCAGTTTTTATTAGATTATGGTTAGGATTTTTTGTTTTCTAGTGCTATGTACAGTGCCCTTCCTAATTGTCAAATTACTGCCATCACATCAGAATGCCATGCCATTGAGTCAAGTATGTTTCTTGCAGTGTTGGTCTTATCATGGGATTTTTCCATTTCGATGTAAAACTAATCTTACCTTCCATAAGGCATTGAAAGAATTTGAAATACAGAGTACATGTGGATTCTGTTTCCTTGGGGTTGTAGATTAGATCAGTCATTAATGTAGTTCATAAGGTGGTGCTGCTGAGGAGGTGATATCTAGTGTGTGTTGGATGAAAAGTGTAATGCAGTAGTTAGTAAAATGTTGAATTTATAGTGTTGTAGACAGTAAAATTAGAGGAGACAAGATAGTCTGAAAAATCTAGAGTAAAATACTATAATGTTATTCTTTTGGCAAAATGATAGCAATCAACAAATGACAAAAATGAGATTCCGGGTGCTGGACCTGCTGGTCCTGTTGGATGCTGAGATGAAGCGAGGGAATGACTTCAGGTAGACTGAGTAGCAGTGGTTCAGTGTGGATGCAAGAAAATTGTGGGTTCAGCAATGGTAAAGATAGAATTGAGGTTTCTAGGATATTTGGATGATTCTGGAACAAGGTCCTCTGGTATGCTGGGGAGTGCTTACATGGAGAAGAGTTTGTAGCTTAAAATTATATTATATAGGAAAGCAGTATGGTGATTGATGTGTGTAGATTAACGTGTATCTTGCTTTTCTTGTTGCTGGGAATTGGCTTAGGTAATAATTTAATTTAGTTCAAATACAAAGAACCATTCCAATCATAAGAGGATTCCCGAAAAATGCAGAAAACGGTGATAATTTGAGCCCTTGGTAACGCTGTTACGCTAGAAAGTGGGGTTGTGACATCTGGATGCTTCCTGATGCAGGACCAAATCTCCATGCAAAACTGTTGCAATTCAACTCTTTCTAATTTGGGAAACTTAAACAAGGTAAATACTAATTTCTTGAATAAAATTTTCTAAGTAAAGAAAAAATAAAAATAAATAAAAAATTTTAATTCCACTTGCTTGCTTGCTTGAGCATCATTCTCCCCAAGTTGGGAAGTATTTGATGATAAATTTTATAAATCCAAAGGATGAAGAAACAACATCTTGGCTGGATCTTGATGGGGACTGATGTAATTTGTAGGCTTCAAGGCACAATATGAGTGTATAACAGATAATCCGCAACTAACAAATTTATCAGGAATGATGGACTCGATACGTTGGGGCCTGGGCTCCAATTTTGATGTATCCATAATTTTTCCATATCTCTTTCATTTCAATACTAACTTCCTGCACCCTTTCTTGGACTGCCTCATCTCTTCTAGGCTCAAAAGGAATGCCTCTCTTCTAGTTCACCCTCTTTTGGTACATCGCGATCAGGAATTCAGGATTAATAATGGAAACAAGAACAAGAGTGTGAAGCATGGAGTCAATTTTGTTCATCCTACATCAAATCTGTCTAAGGAAAAGATCAAATTCATCACCACTTTCTTTCTTTTTCTGATTTAAAAAAAAAAAAAAAATCCTGGCTGGTTTGGACTCATCAGTCCTGTTCAAGCTTCAAAGGCTCTGTTGGTTGGGTTTGCATGCTCCAGTTTGGGTGGTCCGACCCAGTCCAGTTACTTAAATCTTCTTCGTTGAACCAAACCAAATGGGGGTTAGGCATGGTTCTGTTTTATCAGACTTGATTGCAGCGGCAGTGCGAGAGTAGGGATGGATGATGACAATGGTGATCTGTGGAATTAGCATGATGAGACAATGACAGCGACTAAGCTAATGAATGAGGAATGAATGACCATCATCAACATGTGGCCTTCAAGCAATGACAGTTTATTGGCAAAGGGAATAGGGAAGCCAAAAGTGAATTGCAACAACAAAACTCAACAATAATGGTGAAAATAATGAAGTTTTGATTTGCTGTGATGACTTTGAAGGGGTGCTGTGACAAGCAGAACATGAGGGCTTCAACTTGTTTTATGAAATGGTTGGTGTTGGCTTCGATTCAAGGTTCTGTTCAAAGATTTTAAGTGAGGGTGCTTGTAGGATTTACAGCTGTATGGGGATTTTTTTTTTCTTTTTTTCTGGATTTAAATTCTTGCAGCTGTGAATGGAGGGTTTAGTGGGGAGACTGGAGAAAGGGGCAGTGGTAGTTGGCGGCAGGGATTGTTGTGGAAGGCGACTTAAATCAAAACACAAACCCTATGAATATTAATTAAAGTTCACAGGCAACCTTGTCAAACACTTGCAAACCCTGTCGGCTCAGAATTGCTTTGATACCACTTGATGTAGGCACTAATAAACAACCAAGCCGGCTCAGAATTGCTTTGATACCACTTGATGTAGGACTAGATGTGATTCCTCTTCATGTTGATTCTCCTTTAATCTTTTTGATCCAAATATGGGAGAAAACTTAGGAGTAACTGGTACAAAAGGAAACATCAGTGTCAACTGAACAGCAAATAGCAAAAGATTTCTTTCCTTACTTCAGCCCACAATTATTTCCTTATTTTTCAATTCATTATTTTGTACAGTTAGCATATATTTAGTTTACATGTATAGGGCTTGACAGATTATAGTTTACACGTATAGGGCTAGAATCATGCTAGAACATTTTTTTACTTTCCATGTATAGCATTCTTGTAAAATCTATATATAATATGCAGAACTCAAGGCCAAACCATTCGGCCATTCACACAATACTTTGACATGGTATCAGAGCCAGCCGACTGCTAAATTTTCCCCACCCCCCTTTTGAATTTTCTTGTCTTCTCGGTTTTGGAGGTGCCTCTCATTTCTGTGGCTGTTGTGTTTTTTTTTTTTCTCTTCTGGAATTTTTTTCTCTGTTCTTTTGGTATTTCTGTGGCTGAGTGGCTGTCGGCACAGCAGGTTTTCTGGTTTGCCATTTATTTTAGTGCAGGCAACAACTTTCTGTTGCTGTTTCCTGTGCTTCTCTGTCTCGGCACAGCAGGTTTCTGTCCTTGTGATTCTCGGCACAACAGGTTTCCCCTTCGAATTTTTTTTGTCTTCTCGGTTTTGGAGGTTTTCTAGTTTGCAAGTTATTTTAGTGCAGGCAACAGCTTTCTGTTGTTGTTTTAGGTGCTTCTCTGTCTCGGCACAACAGGTTTCTGTCCTTGTGATTCTCGGCACAGCAGGTTTCTTGGTTCAAGATTTAATTGTTAGTGCAGGAAGGTTGGTCTTGGTTCTCTCTGTTGCTGAATCTGGTGCTTCTCTAACCTTGTGATTCTTTGCACATCAGGTTTTTTGGTTCAAGATTTATTTTTTAGTGCAGGCAGGTTGTTCTTGGTTTTCTTTGTACCTGTGTTGATTTATTTTTGGGCTTCTCGATTTTCTGGTAGTCTTTTTCTTTCGGCACAGTCTGTTTTTTTTGGGCTTCTCGATTTTCTCCTTTATTTAGCATGGACTCCGCACCTGTGTGTGCCAAGTTTATGGGCAACAATTATTTTACGTGGGCTTTTCAATTTGAACTTTTCCTGAAGGGAAAAGATCTTTGGGGACATATTGATGGCACAGATTGTGCACCTAATCCTGATAAATCTAAGGAGTCAGCGGCTTGTCCTTCATGGGCTGTGCTTGGTGCCAAGGATTCAGCGGCTTGTCCTTCATGAGCTGTGCTTGATGCTCGGATTATGTCTTTGCTTCTTGGCTTGGTTGAGCTACATATTGTTCCCAACTTGCGACCTTATCGCACCGCTCAATCCATGTGGACTTATTTAAAAACTTTATATCATCAAGATAACGACGCCCGTCGTTTTCAGTTAGAGCATGCGATTGCCTTGCTTCAACATGACAATTGTTCCATCCAAGACTATTATTCGAGGTTTTTGCCTCTTTGGAACGAATATTATGATCTGGTTACTACGGATGTTTCTGTTGTCTCTCTTCCCATTATTCAATGTCTTCACGAGACTAGTCGTCGTGATTAGTTTCTTATGAAACTTCGCCCCGAGTTTGAATCTGTTCGCTTTTCTTTACTGAATCGCTTTCTTGTTCCTTCTCTTGATGCTTGTTTTGGTGAGTTACTTCGTGAAGAACAATGACTTAGTACTCAAGTTACTTTGGCACAATCTCATGGTAGTTTAGGGTCTTTCCCTGTGGCTTATGCTGCTCAACGACGAGGACCGCTTGCGCATTCTAGCATCTTGTAGTGTTTTTGCCGCAAAGAATTTGAGCATATTGCTGCTAATTGTTCAAAGAAATTATGTTCTTATTGCGAGAAGGGTCACATTATCAAAGACTGTCGTATTCGCCCGCGGAATCGTCAGGTCCAGGTGTTACAGACTTATGTTATTGTACCCCCCATAGTGACTTTTGCGGTCCTTGGCTCTTCTTCAAGTGACTCCTTTGTTCTTGCACCTCCTAAAGTGAATTACTGCAAACCCGAAATGGTGCAACAAATGCTAATTTTGGCATTATCAACAATGGGGCTCCAAGGCTACAATTCTACTAAACTTTGGTATGTGGACTCAGGTGCCTCTAATCACATGACGAATAATCCCACTACCCTGTGTCATGTTCGGCCCTACACTGGTCAATCTGCTATTCAGATGGTCAATGACAGTTCTTTGCCAATAGCTGCTGCTGCTGTCTGAGATGCCTCTTTTAAGTTCATTGATATGTTTCTTGCTCCTCAGCTTTCCACGAACCTTATTTTTGTTGGTCAAATAGTTGATAACCATTGTGCTGTTAATTTTTCTGATAATGGTTGTGTTGTGTAGGATCAGGTAACGGGGGAGCTGATCGCGAAGGGACCTAAAGTGGGGCACTTGTTTCTGCTACTTTTGCTTGCTCCAACACATTCTTGTTAAAATATCAATCCCGAATATCTCTGTAAATAAAATACAAATTAGGAAAGTGGGTAATTATGGGGGATTTGATATTATTCAATAGGAAATTGTTTCCTTGTTTAGAATAGGTAATTGTATTATATATTGGATTGTACAGAAGAACAATATAATGAAGAAAAATATTTTTCAATTGTTTCTTCTTTCATGGTATCAGAGCTAGGGTTTCTTAAACCCAGCTAAACGATGGCTAACAGCAGAGGCTCTACCTCCTCTGCAAACATCACGGGTGACTCAGAGGTTATGTCCGGTGGGGGTACGAATGGACTGGATAACACAGTCTTTCCACTCTCATTGGAAAAACTAAACGGAAAAAATTTCCGTGAATGAGCTCAGTCCATGAAACTGGTGATTGAAGGAAAAGGGAAGCTTGGATTTCTTACTGGTGAGCGGAGGAAGCCAGACCCTTCCGACGCTGTAGCCCTGCAAAGATGGAGGTTCCGAAAACTCCATGGTCACGGTTTGGCTCGTCAACTCGATGCAACCATCAATCGGAAAAATTTACTTGTTCTTGCCGACGGCGAAGGAAGTCTGGGAAGCCGTACGTGAGACGTACTCCGATGTCGAAAGCTATTCACAAATCTTCGACATCAAGACCCGATTGTGGCAGATGAGGCAAGTTGAGAGAGGTGTTATCGAGTATTTCATGGAGATGAGTCATCTCTGGCAGGAGCTCGATCTGAGCATCGATGAGGAGTGGGAGTGCTCCGGAGACAGCACTCAATAGCGAAGGAGGCTAAAAAAGAGAGGGTCTTCGAGTTTCTTGCCGGCCTGAATCGAGAGCTCGATGACGTGAGGGGATAGATACTTGGTCGGCGACCTCTCCCTTCAACCCGAGAAGTCTTTGTAGAGGTCAGGAGGGAAGAGAACAGGAGGCGGGTGATGTTGCGGCCTCAAAATGGATCCGCTGGGCTGGACCCGGCCATACCTGTATCCGCCCAAAAATTAGATGGGCTACACGCTGGGCCGGATGCCTCAGCTTTTATATTAAAAGGCCCAGGGGGACCTAGTCAACGACCGCAAAAAGGAAAAATATGGTGCGAACATTGCCGAAAAACAGGTCATTCAAAAAATACCTGTAGGAAGATTCATGGGAAACCAGCAGATTGGAAACCGAGACAATACCAAAAGAATTGTGGGTACCGGGCCAACACTGACGGATCAACTGAAAGATCACAAGGAGAGAACAACAATACCCCGTCCAGCAGTGCATTCAGTCCCGAACAATTGGATCAGTTATATAAGATGATTTCATCAATGCAAACATCGGGTCAGTCTTCCTTTGGTTCCCTGGCTCACCGAGGTAATCATTTGTCAGCTTTAAAAACCACATCTTGTTACAGATGTCCTTGGATAATTGATTCGGGTGCATCCGATCATATGACTGGGTCTTATCAATATTTTTCATCCTACTCACCATACGCCGGGAATTTGAGGGTAAAAATTGCAGATGGCTCTCTCTCACCAGTTGCTGGAAAAGGAAGTATTCGTATATCTGATTCCTTAACTTTACAATCAGTCTTACATGTCCCTAAGTTATCGTGCAATCTGTTATCTATCAGTCAGTTAACAAAAGATTCCAATTGTTCCACTAAATTTGTTTCCTCTCATTGTGTTTTTCAGGACCTATCATCGGGAAAGACGATTGGCACTGCTAAAGCGTATGAGGGACTCTACTACTTTGAGGAGGCAAGTTTGAGTGAACTATGTAATACTGCAATTTGTGATTCTGCATCTACTTCTAGAAATAGTGAACTTTTGTTATGGCATTCACGGATGGGTCATCCCAATTTCCACTATTTAAAACGTTTGTTTCCTTCTCTTTGTTCAAATAAAATGGCTTCTGAGTTTCAATGTGAAGTATGTGAGCTTACTAAACATCGTCATACTTCTTTTCCATCATCCATATACAAACCATCTCGCCCATTTGCTATGTTTCACAGTGATGTATGGGGTCTCTCATGTTCCCTAAATCGCACCAATGCAAAATGGTTTGTGACCTTTATCGATGACCATACTTGTCTTTGTTGGGTCTACTTACTGAAAGACAAAACTGAAGTCCGCTCCATTTTCATCAATTTTCATACCATGATTCATACACAGTTCCAGACTCATATTCAGATGCTACGTATTAATAATGGTATGGAATATTTTAATACCATCCTGGGAACTTATCTTCAAGATAATGGGATTGTTCATCAAAGTTCTTGTGTGGATACCCGTCAACAAAATGGGGTTGCTGAACGAAAAAATAGACATATACTTGAAGTAGCTTGGGCATTAATGTTCACTATCCACATGAAACATTATTTTTGGGGCGATGCCATCTTAACAGCCACACATCTCATTAATCGAATGCCAAGTCGAGCACTCTCATTTGTCACCCTTCTTCAGAAATTTCAGGAACACTTTCCTACCTCTCGACTCCCTTCCAGTCTCCCACTGAAAATTTTTGGTTGTACTGCCTTTGTTCATGTCCATGCACACCATCGTGATAAATTGGATCCTCGTGCCATTAAATGTGTCTTCCTTGGTTATTCACCTACCCAAGAAGGCTACAAATGCTATGATCCGGTCTCAAAACAACTGTTCGTTAGTCTTGATGTCACTTTCTTTGAAACCACTCCTTACTTCCCAAAGCCCTCTCTTCAGGGGGAGAAATGGAGTGAAGATCGGTTCTTTGATCCTTTTACTACTGAATCTGCGGTTACTCCAGTTACTCCATTCCCTGACCCATCTATTGAGTCTTCCATTAAGTCCTCCATTACATTACTTCCCGACTTGCCAAACACAACTGAACACTTACCCTTAGGGGGAGATGCAGGAGAGCAAAACAATGCAGACATACTGGTTTACTCAAGAAAGTGGAAAACAAAGGAAAGGGAGAATCTCATACTTGAGGCACCAAGAGCTTTGGAACCGATGATGGCTCCGCATAATCATGAGCCCTCGCCTTATCCTGATCTGGTAATTGAGTCTTCCTTGGATAATTCTGCACCTGATGATATCAATTTACCTATTGCAATCAGAAAACAAACCAGGTCATGTACTCAATACCCTTGGTCGAAATATATTGTCGTATAAAAGTTTGTTTACAGGATATCGTGCGTTTGTCTCTAATCTTGACAGGATGAAAATGCCAAAAAACATTCAGGAAGCTCTAGAAATACCAGAATGGAGAGAGGCAGTCATGGAAGAAATGTGAGCCCTAGAAAAAAATGGAACTTGGCAGTTGACAGATCTACTGAAGGGAAGAAGCCAGTGATTGTAAATGGGTCTTTACAGTGAAATGTAAATCTGATGGAACAGTTGAAAGATATAAAGCCAGACTTGTTGCAAAAGGCTTTACATAGATCTACGACATTGACTATACTGAGACATTTGCACCAGTGGCAAACTTAAATACAGTTCGGGTTCTCTTGTCCTTGGCAGCCAATTTAGATTGGCCACTACAACAACTTGATATTAAAAATGCTTTCTTAAATGGAGAATTGGAAGAGGAAGTTTACATGACTATACCACCAGGATTCAGTAGAACAGGTGAAGAAAACAGAGTGTGTAAATTAAAGAAATCATTATATGGCCTCAAACAATCTCCTAGAGCGTGGTTCGACAGATTCGCAAAGGTACTAAAGAATCAAGGGTATCGACAAGGGCAATCAGACCATACACTATTTCTCCAACAGTCTGAAGGAGGTAAGAGAACAATCCTAATAGTGTATGTCGATGATATAATTCTTACTGGTTATGATACTGTTGAAATGGAGAAATTGAAGAAGGTTCTAGCTACTGAATTTGAAGTTAAAGACTTGAGACAGATGTGGTATTTTTTGGGCATGGAAGTGGCAAGAATGAAAAAGGGAATTTGTGTTTCTCAATGAAAGTATGTTACCGACCTCCTAGTTGAAACTGGCATGCTAGGGTGCAAACCCAGCGAAACCCCGATAGAAATAGTAAAGAGGGTTGAAGATTGTGGAAAACCAGTAGAAAAGGAGAGGTATCAGAGATTGGTTGGCAAGCTGATCTACCTATCACATACTAGACCAGACATTGCATTTGCAGTTAGTGTAGTAAGTCAACACATGCATTCACCAAAGGAAGTTCACTTAGATGCTGTATACAAGATCCTTAGATATCTCAAGGGATCCCCGGGAAGAGGACTCTTCTTTAAGAAATGTGAAAGTAAGGAAATAGAGATCTTTACAGATGCAGATTGGGCAGGATCAGTGGAAGATAGAAGGTCCACCATAGGATATTATACATTCGTCTGGGGAAATCTCGTAACTTGGAGAAGCAAAAAACAGAATGTGGTGGCTCGTAGTAGTGCTGAAGCTGAATTCAGGGCAGTCGCTCAAGGGATTTGTGAAGGATTGTGGTTACGAAAACTATTGGAGGAATTACGGGTACCGGTGAACCTTCCTATCAAACTCTACAGTGACAATAAGGCAACTATTAGCATCTCTCTTAATCCAGTCCAACATGACAGGACTAAACATGTGGAGGTAAACAGACACTTCATCAAAGAAAAAAATGAAGAAGGAATTATATGTATGACTTATGTGCCAACCAAGGAACAAACTGCAGATATCCTCACTAAAGGGTTGGGACGACAGAGCTTTGATGATCTTATTAGCAAGTTGGAGATGATTAATATTAATGATCCAACTTGAGGGGGAGTGTTAAAATATCAATCCTGAATATCTTTGTAAATAAAATACAAATTAGGAAAGTGGGTAATTATGGGGGATTTGATATTATTCAATAGGAAATTGTTTCCTTGTTTAGAATAGGTAATTGTATTATATATTGGATTGTACAGAAGAACAATATAATGAAGAAAAATATTTTTCAATCGTTTTTTCTTTCAATTCTCCAGTTTCTTCTATTAAGTCTTTTGCTTGTAATAATGTTTCATATCTTAGTATGGTGTGGCATCGTCGTTTAGACCATCCCAATGCTCAGATCTTATCTCATGTATTGAACGCTAGTTTACTTGGTAATAAAGAATGCTCTTCTTCATCTCTTAAGTGTGCCTCTTGCAAACTTGGTAAAAGCAAAACTCTTTCCTTCCCTTTGCATGCTTGTAAAGCTTCTCAGTGCTTTGATCTTATTCATAGTGATGTTTGGGGACCTTTCTCGGTTAGTTCACATGAAAAATTTAAATACTATGTGACTTTCATTGATGATCATAGTAGATTTACTTGGGTCTACTTTCTTCGCTCTAAATTTGAGGTTTTTTGTACTTTCATTGTGTCTTTAGCTTATGTTGACAAACAATTTTCTGCTTCTATTAAAACATTATGCACAAATTTTGGTGGTGAATATGTGTCTACTGAGCTTCAGGCATTTTTGGCTTCTAAAGGTATTATTTATCAATGTTCTTGTCCCGTTGCTCCCCAACAGTATGGAGAAGCCAAACACAAAAATCGTCATCTCCTAGATGTGGTACATACTCTCTTGCTGGAATCCTCTATTCCATCCTTGTTCTAGGATGAGGCTCTGAAAACTGCTACTTGATTAATCATTTACCTTCTCAAGTCCTACTCATGGAGTCTCTCTATTTCTGCTTATTTGCTAAGCAACCTAGTTACGATAACCTTTGCACCTTTGGTTGTGTTTGTTTTGTTTATTTACCTCCTCATGAGTGACATAAATTATCTTCTCAATCTGTTCGATTTGCGTTCTTGGGATATAATGTGTGTCAAAAGGGATTTGTTTGCTATGATCGTACATTACATCGTACACGCATTTCTAGGAATGTTATTTTCTTTGAAAATCAACATTTCTTTCCTGTGTCCTCTGTACCCTCCTTTTTTACTATGATTCTCCCCTCCTTTGAGGAGCAGTGTTCGGATCCTCATCAAGTCCTCGTTTTAAACCAGGTATTGTGCATACGCGACGCTCCCGCCCACAGTCTCTTCCGATAGCTTATCCGATATTTGATCCTACCATGCTCCAGATGCAGTCAGTTGCAGCACCTCCAGAGCCTCTGGTACGTCGCTCTTCTCGAGTGTTTGTACCCTCGGATAGGTATGGGTTTCCCTCTTCTAGTTTTGGAAATTCTGTTTCAGCTCTTACTGCTGCATTGTCCAATTTAGATATTCCCACATCCTACTCACACGCAGTCAAGCATGATTGTTGGCGGCAAGCTATGCAGGAAGAAATTGCCGCTCTAGAGGCCAATCACACTTGGGACATTGAACCTTGTCCTCCCACCATTGTTCCTTTGGGTTGTAAATGGATTTACTCGGTCAAGGTCCGATTTGATGGAAGTCTGGATTGTTACAAAGCTCGCCTTGTTGTACTTGGGATTAATCAGGAATATGATGTCAATTATGAAAAGACCTTTGCTCCTGTGGCTAAGATAATTACTGTTCGTACGATTTTGGCTATTGCCGCTTCTAGTGATTAGCCACTACATCAAATGGATGTCAAGAATGCTTTTCTTCACGGGGATCTTAAAGAGTGTATTTATATGAGGCCACCCTTGGGATTGTTTCCCTCTCCGACGTCACATGTGTGTAAGCTTCGTCGCTCTCTTTATGGTCTTAAACAAGCTCCGAGGGCTTGGTTTGATAAATTCTGCACCACTTTATTACAATTTTCATTCAAGCAGAACAAGTATGACACTTCATTGTTTCTTTGGAAATTAGACATGGGTATTGTTGTTCTTTTGGTTTATGTTGATGATATTGTGATTACTGGTTCCGATTCTGCTTTACTTGCTCAGCTCAAGACTCATCTTTCAAATGAAAGTTTCAAAGCCCTTTCATATGAAAGATCTTGGGTCTCTCACATATTTTCTTGGTCTTGAGGTGAATCGTTATCCCTTTGGAAATCAGACATGGGTATTGTTGTTCTTTTGGTTTATGTTGATGATATTGTGATTACTGGTTCCGATTCTGCTTTACTTGCTCAGCTCAAGACTCATCTTTCAAAGCCCTTTCATATGAAAGATCTTGGGTCTCTCACATATTTTCTTGGTCTTGAGGTGAATCGTTATCCCTCTGGTATTTCACTCAATCAACATAAGTATGCTAGTGACTTGGTGGCTACAGCTAGCCTTTAGAAGGGTACTTTTGTTGATACTCCCATGGAATTAAATGTCAAGCTTTCGCAAAGAGGAGGGTGACTTACTTGTTGATCCTAGTTTATACCAGAAGTTGTTGGGTAGTCTTGTCTATCTCACCATTACTAGAGCAAACATTTCTTTTGCTGTACGACAAGTCAGCTAGTTTCTTCAAATTCCTCGTCATCTTCATTTGGCTGCTGTCCGTAGGATCATACGCTATGTTCAGGGCACTTTTGCCTGTGGTTTATTCTTCCCCGTAGGCAATTCTACTTGCCTTGCTGCTTATAGCGTTGCTGATTGGGCTGGTTATGCAGATACACGTCGCTCCATCACTAGTTGGCATGTGTTCTTAGGTGATGCATTGATCTCTTTGAAGAGTAAGAAGCAAGATAGAGTTTTTTAGTCATTGAAGGAATCTAAATACCGTGCAATGTTTCTTGCTTGTCCTGAAATTATTTGGCTTAGAGGTTTGCTTGTTGAGCTGGATTTTTCTGAGACTGATCCTACACCTCTACGTGCAGATAATACGAGTGCTATCCAGATCACGGCCAATCTTGTCTATCATGAGCGCATGAAGCATATTGAAGTCGATTGTCACTCTATCCGTGAAGCATTTGAAGCTTGTGTTATCACTCTTCCACATATTTCCACTAAATTACAAATTGCGGATATCTTCACCAAGGCTCTCACTCGTCATTGACATTGCTTCCTAAGTAGCAAATTGACGCTTGTTGATCAACCCACATCAATTTGAGGGGGGCTGTCAACGGAACCGCAAACAGCAAAAGATTTCTTTCTTACTTCAGCCCACAATTATTTCCTTATTTCTCAATTCATTATTTTGTACAGTTAGCATATATTTGGTTTACATGTATTGGGCTTGACTGATTATAGTTTACATGTATATGACTAGAATCATGCTAGAACTTATTTACTTTCCATGTATAGCATTCTTGTAAAGTCTATATATAATATATAGAACTCAAGACCAAACTATTCGGCCATTCACACAATACTTTGACAGTCAGTAGTATTGAACAGGATGAGATGGCAACATCAAATCTCTGTTCACCTGAAATATTATTCTTGAGAAGATGATAGACAAGAATTAGAGGTGGAAATTGAACTCATAAGTTTAACATCCATTTGTACAAATTGCTTTGATGTGAGAGATTTATCGGCTGTACAAATTCAGAAGCTGGATATCTAAGAGCCCTTCAACTATATTTGTACTTATTCAACTTGTGTTTGTATGTTATAATTTATATGTTTATGGTGGAAAAGGATTCATATAGCTACCTCGCATGGTGGGACCTAAGGCTTTGTTTTTACTGTTGTTGCATATGGAAGAGAAGGTATAATATTTTAGGGACAAGCTTGGTGTAAGATGAGTATTTTGCTCAATTGAACACAGAATTTTCCTTTTCAATAATCAAACATGCGAAAGTTAAAAGAAGAATGGTGGTTGTTGTACATGTAAGTTCTGAAGTTGAAAACATGACTGAAGTTAAGAACTTGCATCTGATTATTGGGGGGAGGCCTTAAGAACAGTATTTGGTTAAAAGTGATAAATTGTATTTGATACAATAATATGTTGTTCATAAGCTCTATTTTTATGTTTTATATCCTGGGAGTTTGTCTGCGTATTTATTTTGTAATGTCTGATTTATTAGCAAGTTCATTAAGTGCCATTTGTTTCAATCATACTATGATTTTGGGTGTAACTGTTCCTTTATTCATGGTTGTATTATTGTATGATGGTTGATGAGTATATTAATATCTGATGGCTATAATTATTGAGAATCATATTTGAAATATGATGAACACAGATATCAGTTTTTTTTCTTTTGAGCTTTAAGTTGTTGCCAAAAATTAGATTCTCATGAACCTTCCATGCTGTGATATGCTGATGCTGCTGATAGAAATTGGCCAGTAGTTTGATTTATTTTACCATGTAGGTTTTTTTTTTTCAAATAAATGTCCTTATGACCATTTTCTTTTTCTTGTCTTTCATTTTTTTTTTTTTTCAAAAACCTGTGGGTGCTTTATAAATGCTTTGAATTTTATTATTGATCCTAATGACTTAGCTTGCCTTTCTTGTATATAATTGATTCCATATTATATAAAATTTACATATTTATGCTATTAAAATTTACTTCTTAAATGATCTCTTTGCTTCTAAATTTCTAATGATTTCTTGCATTATCTGGTGCATGTCTTTAGGCTGCTGGTAATGCCGGTGTTCCTGTGATTTTGGATGCTGGGGGAGTGGATTCACCAATCCCACTAGAACTGCTGAAGTACATAGATATACTGAGTCCAAATGAATCTGAACTTGGTCGGTTAACTGGAATTGAAACTGAAAATTTTGAACAAATTAGTCAAGCGGTGGTGAAATGCTATAAAATGGTTAGTTTCAAAATCAATTTATTCTTTTCTAAAATTGCTAGTCAGACCTTCCTCCAATCAATATTCTCTTTGTATTGTTCAGCCAATCCTAATACTGGGAATAATAATTTGACCAGGAATTTCTGTAAGTTTCTGTTTTTGCGACATGCAATTAGTTCAAAAGATGTTTTGTAGAATGGTTTCCATTTCAGTTGGTTTCATTCAATTCCAATCAAAAGATTTTCTTTCTTTTTTTTTTTTATAAAAGAAAATTTCATTAATGGAGAGAATTTACAAGAGGGAGAATGAGACATCTCCAAAGAAAAGCTGGGACAAACCAGAAATAAACAATTAAAAACAACAAATAGGGAAGAGATCAACAAATCAGCATGCTCCTCCAGTCTCTTTGTAACTTGTGAGAACTTGCCCCTCTAAAACTCTATAATTGAAACACCACATGAGACCAAGTACTGAATTTTTCCCCAAACTGTCTCCCAATCTATTTTTTTTTCCTAGAAAAAATCCAAGCATCACACTCCATCCATATTCCCCATAAAACAGCAAAAGTAACACACTTCTATAATGCTGCCCTATCCTTCTACCAAAGCCTGCGAAAGAAATGGCTAGCAAGACTTCCACCAATGAAGGACATGCCCAGCTCTCTCCCATAATACCAAAAAGCTTATTCCAAATCCTCCAAGCAAATTCACAATGCAAGAGAAGAAGTGAAGTTGTCTCGGAGTTCTTCAAACAGAGCAAACATACATTGAGAGAGAGAGAGCCTTCAAGAATCTCCTAATTTGCATCTAGTTATTAGTATTCATCTTATTAAGTGCAACCAGCCTAGTGAAAAGCCTTAATTTTTGGGATCCTTGGCCTTCCAAATAGTAGGATAAAGCAGAAATGAAGAGTTGGAACTGATCAAGAATTCAAAAAAAGATTTGCAAGAATACACTCCCGACTGATCCAAAGACCAAGAATGAACATCCCTGCCTGAAGAAAAGTTATTCCCATTCAATAAAGATAACAAGGATGAGAACTCCACCGTCTCCCTATTTTTATGATATCTCCTAAAGTGGAGATTCCAAGATACCAACGGGCTGCTTAGATCGCCAACAAGAAAGATATGGCTCTATTTTGCTCAGAATTCAAATGAAAGACAAGGGAAAGAAGTGGAAAAAGAAGCATTTCCCAACCACCGGTCTTTCCAAAAACTGTATTCAAAACCCCTCCCCATCTCAAGTTTGGTGTGAGGGGTGAATGAAGGATAAAGTGAGAAATTGACCTCCACGAACTCCCCAAGGAAAATCTTAAATTAACTTTGGTGTCCCTCCCATTTTCATCCAACGCAAACTTACTTCTTATTACTTTATGCCGAAGGGATGATTCTTCTAGAGGGAAGCTCAATAACCATTTGGCTAAAAGAGCAGTGTTTTTAGACACCAACTTGCCCCACGCCCCCCCCCCCCCTCCTTTTTAGACCTACAATCCTCATCCCGCCTCATCAAATGGTCCCTATAACTCCCCCTCATCACCCCCCCCCCCCCCGAAATCAAACCGCAACAAGTCTGTCATAATCCTCTCAAGCTTGCTGGCAATCCCCATTGGAATCTTAAAAACAAACAGGAAGTATAATGGGATGCTAGAAAGACAGGCTTGAATAAGAGTTATTCTACGTTCTACCCCCGAGAGAGAAAAGGACTCCCTTCTAACCATCTAACCTCCAAGAGAAAAAATTATGAAATGCTTCAAATAGTGGGGTCCCATGTGGGTTCTCATCTCCTTTCCACCCCGCCCCCAAAAGGGAGCCTGGGTAAGTCAAAAGTCAATCCAATATACCATACCCCACTTCCTAACACACTCAACGTGTTCAAAGCTGCTAAACCATTCTTCCCCATGTTGATTTTAAGCTCTGACACCCTATTGAAAATATGGAGAGTACCTAAGATTCTCCTAAAAGAAGGACTATGATCATCTAGGAAGAAAATGGTATCGTTGGCAAATTGGAGATGGAAAACCACCACTCCTTGTCTCCCCACATTTAATCCTTTTTAACGCCTTCTCCACCGTCCTATCCACAATTGCTCAAAACATCTGCTACAAGGACAAAATAAAAATTGGGATAAAGGGCCTTCTTGTCTAATGCCTCTCAAAGCACTAAACTAGGATTTTCTTTCACCATTCACAATCACTGAGAACCGCACATTGAATGAACAACCCCTAATCCAACGATGCCAACACACACCAAAACCCTTTCTCACAAAGACCTTATCCAAGAAGCTCCAACTGACTCTATCGTAGGCTTTCTCTAAATATAGTTTAAAGACGAACCCCTCTTCTTATTCCCACGAATATCCTCCACTACTTCATTGGTCACTAAAATAGCATGAACACCCCTACCTAGAACCATCCAGGCTCCGAACCTTATCCCTCTCCATTCCAAAAACCATCATCCTTATTTCCTCCTCATCAAAATGTCTGTCTAATCAATGCATTTGATCAACAGTTATAGGGTTCCAATCTAATCCCTCCAACAACAGTCTACAGTGGTCCTCCAAATACATATTCTGGAAAAAGTTAGTAATAACAGATGCAATCTTACATTGGCTAATCAAAAAGAAAATTTTACTGACACTAATAAACTGTGCAAACTTGCATCAATCAAATACTGATATTTCTAAGTGAGTCAACCTAAATGAAATTCATCTGCCAACACAATCCTAGTACAGGGTATCGTGCTGATCAAGTGGCAAGGTAGCGCTCCTTACTGATGTATTAATATTATAACCATTGAACATATATTGAAATACTCTCAGAACGGACTATTTATTATGAATTATTATACGATAGATGCACGTACATACAGATGCTCATGCATGCCTGATGATGGTATGGGTAGAGTATTAGGTGCATATAACTGCAAGAATATATGTCCTCCTGGGGGCCACTGCAGGGGGTATGATCCAATCTCTTCTAACACCCCGTCCATATTTAATACTATTCCCCACCTAAGGGATAGAAACAGGGGGGCCGGGGGTGGGGGGGGGGGGGGTGGTGAAGGACCTATAGTTTCATTTCCTTGACCATTTTTTGCATGTTTAGTTCATAGGATGGAATGGAGTACAATCAAGTCTGTCGCTTGCTCTTTGTTCAGTTTTTTATTCCACTCTCTTTCCAGCCCATCTCATTCCCTGAACCTAACATGACTTTTGTCTAAAGAGTAACCAGCACAAGGGTGCACCAAATGTGCTATACATTCTGCTGGCCACCTGAACAATTGGATCACTCAAAGTTTTGTCTTACCTTATGTCAAGTTCTGAACTTATAATACCTTGCAACAAAAAAAAGGTACTGAACTAATAAATCACTTCCTCTAAGGTTATGGAGGCTTGCTGAAAATTGAACTGATTGATTATGTTTGTATATATATATATTTTTCTTTTTCATTTCAAATCCATGATCATGAAAGGGAAGGGGGACAAGGGGAAAAGATGGTAACTAAAATTGATAGTTAAAAAAAGCCAATTGTTTTATGGATTTTGAAATTGGTGTATGCCATAATTTCTGGTAAATGTCCTTTGGACAATGGATATACTTTCAATACGTGGAGCATTATACAGGATCATTCAGTCTTCAAAGGACATTCAAATCTGCCCTTTGGGGCCTTAGACATGCCATGAAAATGAAACTGTTTGAGTCGTCCATTTTTTCCTTCTTCCATGGAATATGAAATGAGTTAAACAATTATTTGTGCCATTTATTATCATCTACAGGGTAGCAGATTATGGCATTAAGGAACATTGTTACTCTTTTGTGACATTAAATGCACGCGCACACGCACACGCACACGCACGTAGTTATACATATGTGTTTGTGTGTGCACGAGCCTAACCTAGGATATAAATAGGTAATGATGTAGATTTGATGAAAAGCCCATCAAGACTGGTGCCATATTTTACATGTTTGAATATTATCATAAAATATTGCTGTATGTCTGCTTTCAGGGTGTTAAGCAAGTACTAGTGAAGCTAGGAGCGAAAGGGTCGGCTCTATTTGTTGAAGGGGAAGAACCAATTAAACAAGCCATCATATCAGCTGCAAAAGTCCTTGATACAACTGGGGCTGGTGATACTTTTACAGCTGCGTTTGCTGTGGCTCTTGTGGAGGGCAAGTCCAAGAAGGAATGTTTAAGATTTGCTGGTATGTGCAGTTGTGTCCATTTCTGAATCTTCCCTTTGTGCACTGATGAGACGAGTAGTTCCTAATCGTTTTTGCCACTTACTAACAGCTGCAGCTGCTTCTCTTTGCGTGCAAGTGAAAGGAGCCATTCCAAGCATGCCTGATAGGAATTCAGTTTTGAATCTTCTTCAGTCTGTTCGAGGGTCTTTATAGTTTTTAGGCTACCACAGATTCTGTATGATCTTTGTAAGCAAATAAATGGAAGCATGAATATAAATTAAAGTAGCTTCACTCCCCCCCCCCCCCCCGCCACCCGTCCCAATATTTTGGGTATTATTGAATTTACAATTTGTTGATGTACATCATGACTACTAAATTTTGAGATTTTCTGGAATAATCTCATCATTGGCATTCTCTCTCTTTCCCTGTGGAGAATATTCTGAAGTTATAAAGTTCACCAAAAGAGCTTGAGCAATTTTGTGTTTGAGAATGTGCTTCCATGGGTGTTAAATAATGTAGTCAAAACTAGCCACAGCAGTAGTGAAAGGCATGGTCTGAAACTTTATGGGTTGCAGTGCGGTTACAGTTTTGAATTTCAGGTTTGCAGGAGAAGTTTTATGGGAACATTAGCTTCGAGGAAGGTATGTGATTCTCACATTCTTTGTACTATTAGTGCCTGTATTTCTCTTGCTAAGTTGGCCCTATGTTTTTTTGCTGCTAGGTTGTTGCCATGTGACTTGGAGGTCACGGGTTCAAGGCATGGAAACAGCCTCTTGCAAAAATGCAAGGTAAGGCTGCGTACTATAGACCCATTGTGGTCCACCCCTTCCGCGGACCCTGCATATGCGGGAGCTTTGTGCACCGGGTTGCCCTTTTATTGGTTGGTTTTTCATGCTTTTCCTCCAATTCTTTTTAGTTCCTGCAGAAGAACAACTACTTTCTTCTGGTTTCTGATGAACAGTTAACTCAGGTATTTGATTTTGCCAAAAAATATCTATTGTTATTGCCATTTTAAAATTGAGTTTCACCTAAGTATTTTATGCTGTATTACTCACTAAATTTGTTGGTCTTGCAATTTTGTATTGAATTGAGAGCTCAAATGGAAATAAAGTGAAATGAATTTGAGGAAGGAAAATGCAGTGCATGTTTTAATGAATTTCACTGTTAATAAGGGAATTATAATGATTCTTCATGGTCATTCTAATTTGAGAATCATTTGAATGCTTGTCATATATTTGGGTTAATGACCCTTATGAAGGCTAATGCATTATTTGTAAGTTTGATTGAATAATTTTGTGATTCTATTGCAATGATTTGATGATGAATCCTTGATGACTGGTGGCAACATTTTGAACTGCATCCTAGATGTACAGTTTTACACCTTTTGGGAGGTGATGAACCTGAAAGAAAAAGAAATGTGAAAGGGGGTGTCTTGTTCCTCCCTTTTTATCAATAAGTTTAAAATGTTAGCAATAACATCCTTAAGTGAGTCAGAAGAAAATTAAGAAAGAAAAACTGGAAAACATTGAAAAACTAAGAAAAAACGTTTAATATTAAGTAATTGGTTTTTAAAATTGCGGTTTTTAAATTAGCAAATTCTTTATTTTCTTGATTTCATCACTACTAAAGCAAGACAATCACACGTATGGCCCTTATGGGCACCCTACTGCAAACACAACCATGTTCCCCTCAACTCTCCCTTCGTTTGGTACTGCATTATTAGTCAATGCCTCCTCCAGATTCTTGTCACTGTACTGCCACAGCCACTGCCTCCAGCAGCAGCAGCACCTTCTCAGCTAGTTTCGTTTGTATCTATGTTGTAAAATCCATATGAAAACTAAAAATAACTGGAGAAATTCTCTCTCTCTCTCTCTCTTAGTTCATTTTGCTTCTTGAAAGTGACATTGAATACAATAACAGAACAGTGTTGAAATTTCTCTAGATTTTGCGTCACTGTTGGGATTTTTGCCTATTTGATAAGTTGCTGATGCTGCAAGTTGTGAGATAATTGCATATGCATTTAATAGCGCAAGCCTGGCTTACAGCAGCATCTCTCATATGGAGTCAAATCTTTATCCATCACTTCATCTCAAAGACTATGGATGCTTCGGTGTAAAACGCATCTTGAAAACGTAACTCCACTGTCTTATTAACTAGACTTGTCTCTTCTCACCCACTGAGAGACTATTTTTTCATGTAGTCACTCCCAAAACCAGCATCACTTGGATGTTGTCCTGCTTCCGTTCAGTGAGACTCTCTCTCTCTCTCTCTCTCTCTCTATGTATTCCTCTCCCTCTTCCCAAAACAAAATCATGACTCTTCCTCTTGCTTTTCTCCTTATCCTTTCTCCCTTTGATCTCTCTCGCCGTTCAAGTTTGCCCATGAGAAAACTCAAAGGTTTTTCATGTTCTTTCCTCCTCATTCTTTTGCTCACAGATCTCTTCGCCCAATCAAGTTTGGCCATCAGAGAACTTCAAGGTTAAATTTCTCTCTCTGTGCATGATTGTTTGTGTACGACTGTGTTTGCCTTTCTGTGTGTGTGCACATAAAATATTCTTACTGATAAATTTATGTTTATTTTTAGATCTTGGAATTGATAAAGTGAGAGAATTAACAATTGGTTTTCTAGACGAGGTAATTAAGAACCGCATCACCTTTCCATTTTTGGGATGTTCCTTTTGTGATTTCTGCTCCTATATTTTTGGTTTCGTTTTACTTTTTATTTTTGGGGAATTCTGCACCTTCTGATTTGATTTTTTTTTTGTTTTGTTTTGTTTTGTTTTTGTTTTTTTTTTTTTTTTTTGTGGTTCATTCCAGTTATCTGTTGAAGGTGATAAAGTGCAGAGGAAAGAGTTACATGAAGTGCATTCAGGACCCAATCCCATCGGTAACTAATCTCAGGACAGGATTTGCAAAACCAAATTTCAAATATGTCCATGACTCTCTCTCTCTCTCTCTCTCTCTCTATATATATATATATATATATATATATATATAAACAAAGCTTGTTAAGTGGGAAAGCTACTTTCGTCAACAAAAAATATGCCATGTTGCCATTATCTGGGTTTCATCGCCACCGTTATTATATTATTACTGTTTTGATTACCATAATGTATATATAGTGTATGTCATTGTGTGAATTGGACATGGGAGCAAATGAAAATGATACCTATGCTATTTTGGGCTCAACCAACATATATTGTATAAAAGCAGCCAAACTGAGACTTACAAGCTGACACAATTTGGACCTTGTTTGCTTGCTTTCGTCATGCAGTATCTATATATAGAAGGTCTTGAACAATGGTGATTTTGATATTGTTGATATGTGAGAAGAAACCTGAAATTTTTTATCCTGTATTGATGCTTGGGTCGGGATCTTGATGCCAAGATATGAATTGATAATCATAGTTGTAGTCTTGTAGATGCTAGTCATATTGATAATTATTAGGGCAGAGTGCTGTGCCAACTTGTCAATTTTGACTCTTGAAAAGTAGGGCTTGGTGTGAGGAGGTGCATTTTTTCCCTCCTGGGAAAGGAAAAGAAAAGGAAAGAAAGGAAAAGAAAAGAAAAGAAAAGAAAAGAAAGGGATGATTGGTTTGCTTGAGATAAAAGGACTAAATGCAGACAGGCATGAAGTTATGACTCTATTCATGAATCTTGACAAAACCCCCCATGCAGATATTGTATCAAGTGTCAATTCACGTGCACAGCATGTGCCCTCCTTTTCAATTCCGTGTTTGGCAATGCGTCCCGAAGTACTTTTTGAAAAGGTCTTCTTGAAAGCAACATTTTTACCTTCTTCATAGGTGTCCTGCCAATAATTAGAAACTTAGAAGTATTCCTTTCAGACTTCTCCCAAGGCAATTGTACGGCAAAATGTCACCCACAAATCCACCTTTTTTCTTTTTGCTGAAGACGAATCAAACCATGGTCTAACTTTTTTGCGCAATTATTAATATTTTCGTCAAAATTTTTGCTTTTCATCTTCAATCCTTTGGGCTTCCAATTCTTTAATTTATTTATTTATCTTTTTAAAGGTACGAGACACCCCGCACAACTATCCCGTGATTCTCATGTCCCTTGTAAAATCGAAGTCTGGACTTGGCTAGGCAATGAACCACCGCAACAAAGTTTAGATTCGACTTCCAATTCTTCTATAGAGCACTTAGAAATAAGAAATTTAAAGTTCAGATTCAACTTCCAATTCTTCTATCGAGCACTTACAAATAAGTAAATTAATATTTATTCAACACTTTTGTAGGAAGAGGAACCATTCCAGCTGGTACCAAAGTTTGGATCACCTCTAATATATGAAAAGAAGATGAGATTGTGAGACTTTGAAGTTGGACAAATGGCAAGGAGTCTCACAGGCAATATGATAGAGGAATAAGGAGTGGCTCATGACAAGGGCATTTGTTTTTTACATGGACAAGTGAATAGAACCCTACCCTGACCACTGTCAAATATGGGGAAGCAAAGTTTATGAGTTTCCCATTGACAAAACAAAGCTAATGAGGTTTTCACGAAAGAAAAATCATGAAGTGATTGAATTTTTGGATCAACTTGAGCTGAACCCTTTAGCTTGATGACTAACACTTGAGGGATTTTTTGATCTTATTTCTGTTTTATGTTTTCATTACCGTTAAATGAACGAACAAGTTAATTTATTATAATTGTGAAAATTATCAAACTAATTGTTAATTTTGAATTAAAAATTTTTGTTTTCATATTTTTTTACAACAGTACCAACACATTGCTTGTCACAATAGCTAAACTCTTTTAATCAAAACCAGTTTTATAATATTAAGAAAAATAAATGGTGTGGAACACAAAAACCTAAATTGATAATTACCAATTAAATAAATGAAGTACTTAAAGAGACTCTTAACGGCTATAATCTTGACATGTCACTGCAAAATCTATGAATATAATTATTTTTTTGTCCTTTAGAAATAGTTAATTGTCGGTAGAGGGTGCCTTCTTCTAATCATGCGTCCTTGTAAAAAGGTGTGAAAGGACACTTTTTAAAGTAGGCTTGCTCTAATCAACGTGTTTCAACTTTCTAGTAATTTATAATTATTTTTTCTAAAAATAATGTATAAGTCGGTAAAAAGATAAAAATATTTTGTTTTTAAAATTTGTAATATTTTCTTAAAAATTTATCTTTATACAAAATACAAGAAAAATTTGTATCTTTTTAATAAGCCGAAACCTTTAAAACCTTAGAGAGGGTATCATTGATTTGTTTGTCAAACCTTTGGGGGATTAATGTCTTTTGTCTCCTTGATTTTATATCTGTTTCTATACATATTAAACGGATTTGTTATGACCATTTTCATATAAATTTCTTGTAAATATTTTGAAAAAATATTAATTAAAAAATATAAATTATTAAAGTACTTTTTTCCCAAAATATTTCTCCTAAAAAAAATCATCTTTATGCTAGTTTGGACATATTATCATTGCTCCATAAGAATTTTAGGTCTTAAACCCAGTATCCTTGACTCTTCTTTGTAGCGATTAGGGTTCAATTTCTCTTAATTTTTTTGAAGTTTTAGTGGGGAAGAAATTTTCGAATTGAAATAGGAGAAGGGTTGGGGGTGTAATTTGTTGCGGAGGTCCTATGTAAATCATAAAGTAATATTTTTGTACCTTAAAATTAGTGGACCTCTCAATAGGGTTAAAAAAAAATAGATAAGATATTTATTTTTTTTGAATTGGAATGTTAAATATGGGTTTTTATTTACCTTATATTTAGGAGCATGAATTTTGAATTTTAGATTAAGAATGGAATGAATTTAGACAATTTTAATATAATTTTATATTAAAATCGATCTAAATTCAATATAAATTCAAAATTAAGACCTCTCCAAATGCAATGTTAGTTCTTTTTTTTTTTTCTCTACTAGCAATAGAACATGTGCCATGCATGTTCCTAGTTTAACTTAAATGAAAATTATCATAAAATAATAATTTATATAAGTAATATTTTTATGTAATATTGAGTTATATTATTTAGGTAATTTGCGAATAATATTATGTGCATTGTTCAACACAAAATCATGGTGAGATTTAAGTATAATTTCATTGAAAATTTTTATTATTTATATAGATAAATTTATAATTAATATTAGATGGTATTTAAGATCATGGTTATTCATAAGTAGAAGATGATGTGAAAAATTTGTTTGATTTGCTTTTATAATTGAATTGAAATTTCAAAATTGAAACATTCAAGCTGAGGATCTTATACACAGCATCTCGATGAGTCTTTTTCGGTGAATGCATGTGTTGACTTACCACACTTACTGCAAATGCAATGTTGTGACTTGTATGTGATAGGTAAATTAGTTTAACAACCAATCTCTGATACCTCTTCTTTTCAACTGGTATTCTGCAGTTTTCGACCTTTTTTACTGCTTCAATCGGGGTTTCACTAGGTTTGTATCCAAACATATCTATTTTAGTTAGGAGATCAAAGATATACTTTCGCTAAGAGACATTGATACCCTTTTTTAATCTAGCAACTTCCATTCCCAAGAAGTAACGCATTTGTCCTAGGTCTTTAACTTCAAACTCAGCGGCTATGACTATCTTTAATCTTTCCATCTCCACTACATCATCTCCAATTAGGATTATATCATCAACATACACTATCAGAATTGTTTTCTTACCACTTTTATGTTGTTGAAAGAACATAGTGTGATCTGATTGCCCTTGTCGATATCCTTGATTCTTTATCACTTTCGCAAATCTGTTGAACCATGCTCTAGGAGATTGCTTAAGTCTATACAAGGACTTCTTGAGTTTACATACTCTGTTTTCTTCACCTTTCTTACTGAAACCTGGTGGTATCGTTATATAGACTTCTTCTCCTGACTCGCCATTTATAAATGCATTCTTAATATCGAGTTATTGTAGTGGCCAATTTAAGTTAGTTGCTAAGGACAGGAGGACCCAAACTGTATTCAATTTTGTCACTGGTGTAAATGTCACTATGTAGTCAATGACATAGGTTTGTGTAAACCCT
The DNA here is from genome assembly GCF_029873635.1 of Malania oleifera. Classification (NCBI taxonomy): domain Eukaryota; kingdom Viridiplantae; phylum Streptophyta; class Magnoliopsida; order Santalales; family Ximeniaceae; genus Malania; species Malania oleifera. The sequence goes on from NC_080417.1 coordinate 125,834,245, forward strand.
TTTGCAATGATTCTGACTTTATATTGTTCAAATGTCCCATCAGCTCTATACTTCACTATGAAGACCCGTTTACAACCAACTGGCTTCTTCCCTCTCAGCAAATTCATAACGTCCTAAGTTCCATTCTATTCTAGAGCCCACATTTCCTCCATGACAATTTCCCTCCATTTAGGAATCTCCAAGGCTTCCTGGATATTCTTTCAAATTTTGATCCTGTCAAGGTTAGAAGTAAAAACACGATATTCTGTAGATAGGCTTTTATAAGACATGTAATTTGACCAGGGATATTGAGTACATGATCTGGTTTGTTTTCTGACTGCAATGGGTAAATTGATGTCATCAGGTACACGCTTATCATAAGAGAGCTCATGACCATCTTTTACCTGATTGGGATTGGGCGTGGACTCATGGTTGCTCAGAGCTATCACCGGTTCCAACTCTATTGGCACCTTAGGTATAAGATTCCCCCTGTTCTTTGTGTTTGGCTTTCTTGAGTAAACAAGTATTTCTATGTTGTTTTGTTTTTCTGCATCTCCCCTTTAGGTTAAGTCATCTTTTGTACATGATAGGTCAGAAAATAATGCAATGGTAGACTTAGGAAATGATGTAATGGTAGACTCAGTATGCGACACATGTTCATCAATAGGGAAATCAAAGAATTGATCTTCATTCCATTTCTCCCCTGAAGAGAGTGCTTTGGGAAGTAAGGAGTGGTTTCAAAGAACGTGACATCAAGGCTAACAAAAAACTTTTTTGTGACAGGATCATAACATTTGTAACCTTTCTGAGTAGGAGAGTAACCAATAAAAACGCACTTAATGACACGAGGTTCCAATTTATCTCGATTGTGAGCATGAACATGAACATATGTAGTACTTCCAAAGATTTTCAGAGAGTGATTGGAGTGAAGTCGAGTGTTGGGAAACCATTTCTAGTGTTTTTAGAGAGTAGTGACAAATGAAAGAACTCGACTAGGCATTCAAATAATGAGATGTGTAGTTGTTAAAATGGCATCGCCCCAAAAATATTTTTTCATATTTGTAGTGAACATCAATGCTCGAGCTGTTTCAAGAATATGCCTTTCTTACGTTCAGCAACCCTATTTTGTGAGGCATATCCAAACAAGAACTTTGATAAACAATTCCATTTTCTCGATGATAATTTCCCAAGATATCATTGAAATATTCCATACCATTATCAGTAAGTAAAATTTGAATGTGATTTTGGAATTGTGTTTGAATCATGGAGTGGGAATTGCCGAAAATAGAATGGACTTCAGTTTTATCTTTCAACAAGTAAACCCAACAAATACGAGTATGATCTTCAATAAAAGTAACAAACCATCTCATGTGAGTGCGATTAAGAGAACATGATGGCCCCCATAAATCACTGTGAATCATAGTAAAGGGTCTGGATGGTTTGAATGTGGCTTTTGGAAAAAAATTACGCTAGTGTTTTGCAAGTTTACAAATCTCACATTGAAATTCAGAAGACTTTTTATTTGAAAAAATGGAAGGAAATAAACGTCTTATGTGATACCCTATGGAAGAAAGACTAAAAATGATTAGATGTTACTACTCATATCAACAAGGTGCATCTTTCTTTTCGAAAGCTTTCTCATAAGAACTCTATGGTTAAACATGCTTGACTTGGAATAATCTTGGGATGGGTAACCTTTTAGGAAATTTTCTCAAGACGTGTGTGAGTGAGGACAAAACACACTGAAAAGGACACGTGTTGGTCTGTGGGGCTAGTCATTAGTTCAATATGGGCCGCCCCTATATTGTCTGGTCCAGGTGGTGGAGGAGAGACGCAGTGCTCCCTGACAGACCTAGGTTGGGGTGTTACAAAATGGTATCAGAGCAATTACCTAACCGAAAGTGTGATGAGATTCACATCGCCTAGGTTTGGAAATGTGGGTTCGCAACGAGAATGTTGTGTTCTGTAAGTAGGGGAGAATGTGATACCCCATGGAAGAAAGGATTAAAAGGATTAGATGTTACTACTTATATCAACAAGGTGCACCTTTATTTTCGGGAGCTTTCCTATAAGAATTTCACGATTAAACGTGCTTGACTTGGAGTAATCTTAGGATGTATGACATTCTGATAAGTTTTCTCAGGAAGTGTGTGAGTGAGGACAAAAAACACTGAAAAGAACACTTGTTGGGCTGTGGGGTCAGTCATTAGTTCGATATGGCCCATCCCTCTGTTGTCTGGTCCAAGTGGAGGAGAAGAGATGCAGTGCTCCCTGACAAACCTAGGTTGGGGCGTTACATCTTAGATATTGAAAATTTGGATGACCCATCCTAGAATGTCATAACAAAATTTCACTATCCCTAGAAGTAGATGCAGAATCACAAATAGTAGTTTTACCTTGTTCACTCACATTTGCATCCTCAAAGTAGTAGAGACCCTCACACTCCTTGGCACTATCAATCGTCTTCCCCGATGATAGGTCCTGAAAAACACAATGAGAGGGAAAAAATTTAGCACAACAATTGGAATTCTTAGTCAATTGGCTAATGGATACTAAGTTGCAGGATAAATTAGGAATATAAAGAACGAACTCTAGTGTGATGGAGTCAGAGAGTCGAATATTCCTTTTTCGTGCGACAGACGAGAGTGATCCATCTGCAATTTTAACTTTCAAATTTCTAGCACCGAGTGAATATGATGAGAAAAGATAATAGGCATCGGTCATGTGGTCAGAAGCACTAGAATCAATAATCTAAGGAGTTTTGAATTTAGAGGTTATATTAAGGCTCGTAAAAAATTACCTCTATGGGCTAAAGAACCCGAAGAAATATTTTTGGAATTTGATAACCTTTGGAATTTGATAACCTTTTTATCTTATGTGTAAAGGCAATCCACAGTTGGCTAGCTCAAATCACAGTCAATGTGTTGCAAATAAGGTCGCAAGACCCGGTGCTTATCTTGCCTTCGAATCTTCAAAACAAAGGACCTGCAATCGTATCTCTCTTCGTTCACCCAAGAAAATCTGGCACCGAGGAAGTAATCGCAGTCGGACTTGACCCGGTTCTTCAAATCGGAGTCCATAGTGATGGTGTTGAGGGTTGCAGGATGAGTGAAGGGGACGGACATCCACCGTCCATTCCTGTGGCAACCGTGATTCTGATTGTTCACGTAGAGTTTCAGCTCCTTCCTCCTCTGTTCGATCTCATCGGAAACTACGTGAATGTGTTCTTCATTAGTAACCTCCACATGATTTAGTTTCGTGGTTCGTGAAGAATGTAACGGCGAGCGACTCGAGTGAGCGATTGAGCGAACGATGTGCGAACAGCTAACTGGCGAACAGGCGAGGGTATGGCGACACCGTGAGGCGAGAGTTGTCACAGGCTCACAAGACTCCACGAGCGAGTGATGGGTGGTAGACGGTGATGGTGACGAAAAATGAAGATATGAAACCCTAACTCGAGAGGTTTTCCCTTTGATGCAGATACGGGGCGAGTCGCAGACTGAAACTCTGTTGGAGGACCTCGTGAGATTCAAAGGTCATCGAACCTCTACTTTGCCGACGATTACCTCCATTGATAGTTAGGTTAATAACTCCTATCTCTGATACCATGAAAAAAGAAAGGAATTTTTGTATTTCTTGAATTATTTTGTATAGATTAATTTACAATATTTATAATACAATTGGAAGATCTAAATATGGAAATAATCTCCTAAATAAATCTCTCTCAATAATATACAATATATGCTTTCCTAAATTACACCAAAATATTCAAAGATACTTGAGATTTCAACAAGTTAAGTTTTTATATACACCTGTTTAAATACGTGATATATATATATATACAATCATTCATATTTGGATAACAAATTTTCCTGACAAGTATCAATTTTAATAATCATACAAAAACCAATTATGTGATCTAAAAAATAATACATAATCTCAATCACACAAAAATTAAATTATTTTTCATAAAAAATTAACTAAAATAAAAAGTTTCATATTCTAATTAATTTAGCCAATTGTTCAAAAAACTCCTCTAAGTGAACTATTTTACACAACAAATGATAATACAGTATGTGCATAAAGATAACTGAATTAGGAAATGAAAGTAGTTACAATCTTTTTTTTTTTTTTTAAAAATACCCTTGCATATAGGATTCTTCAACTTCACCTTATTAATAATCTTCATAATTTAAACAATTCAAAACATAATTAATCAAAACATACATAAACTTTTAAATAAAACACTCTATCTCTTAAAATAGGACTCCTCAAAACATTGAAACTTCCTTTATTATTAATAGTGGTCATAAAATTACTTTGTTGGCTATTACTTATGTATCTCCCTTCCCTTTTTTCCATCACTACATCCCCTGTGTGTCATGATATAAATTCATGGTGCTAAACCATCCATACCACCAACCTTACAAGCACTTTATGGGTCATTTTCTTTCATGATTTTAACATAATGATATTCTAAGCTAAAATGAATTGAGCCATCAAAACCTAACGACACCTTCTCCATGTGGGTCCTCCTAAAAAATATTTTGCCATAAGTTGCTTTGATCAATTGCTTCTCTTGAAGTCATATCTACGCAGCGATGTAAGTAGCTACAAGGATAAATTGAGAGACATCATGTCTGTGATATATTTAAAAAGAATGGTATATAAAGGGATTTGGGATAGGATTATAGATCACTCTACACTAAATAGACAATCATGAAAATGGAACATAGATCTTCCTTCATTGAATAAGCATAGTGAAGATGAGCTATAGATCTTCCTAAATTCAATTAGCAATGGATGAAGATGGAAGGATCGTGTTCAATTTTGGATTTTGGAACATATATGCAATTTTAATTTTCATGAATAAATCATAAAGGGCAAAAGTGTCATTATAATTTTTGTACTTTGAGAACTATCAAAAATTTTCCTTTACTTTTTAAAATAGTTATATATATATATATATATATATATATATATATATATATATATATATATATATCTGTGTGTGTGTGCGCGCTTATGGTGAATAAGACGGCATGAATTGTGTTTCAAGAGTTTGAATTTGGTTTCAAGTTAAGAGACAAGAATTCCAAAAAATAGATTAAAGGAAGAATCTCGTTTAAGAAAAATGAGTTTGAAATGATGTGGTACACAAAACATGTACATGCACATATGAACCAATGAATTATCCTTACATTAATGTCCAAATCCAAAAGTCACCACATATGGGTATGCAATGAAGAAAAGAAATGATAATGTCTTTAATATTAAAATAGATCACAAAACAATTTCTTAGAATTTGAATCCATATGCTCTAAAACATGATTTCAAATCACAATTGTTAGTTATAAAATAGGAAAACAGTGGGCTGAATATTTTTCAAGTAGCAATTTTTATGTCTAAATAAGTAATGCAATTAACAATTTTGCACTTTGGGCAAATAAATCTGCAACAAAGTTTTAAATAGCTATCAGTAAAATAATTCTAATCAAAGAGAAAATATATCTTCCATTAATATATAAAAAAATGACTCAAAAGCCTCATCCCAACAATTTGAGGTTAACCGCATGAATCCTTTTTGGTGGTTCCACTCCTTAATTACAAGGTTACACTTTAATAGCCTACAAGATATGAAATTTCAGTATACATTGAAAATTTTTAGCATTCATTCACACACGTATCTTTCCATGAAAGAAAATAGAGATTTATTCCTATAAAGGAAAAACTAAACAACCATCGGTAAAATTCGAAACTGAAATGAGTTATTCGTATTGAAAAAAATATAGATCTATTATTTAGTTGTGAAATTTTTAACCAGACAAATTCTTCATCATGTGTTTCTTACTAGAATTTTCCTAACTAGTTCTTTGGATGCTGCAACATAAAAGTAAAACAAACATTATGATGATGCAAAACAGAAGCCCTGATAGATAGAAGTTTCAGAAAATTTCTTACATATACATATATATAAATTTTTTACTGACTCCTCAAAGATAGGACGCTTGATATTCTAAAGATGAGACTTTTAGATATCCTACACCATAATCACCAGATTCAGTTGAAAAAGTGTGAGCGCTAGGAGGTCATGAACGACCCGAGGAGGAAGATGAAAAGGCTGTTGTATTCTAAGAGTTGGAAATGGATGAGATTTCAATTTTTCATGAATTAAACATAAGGGTAATTTTGAAATTTTTATTTTTGTCACCTAACACTACTAGATTTTAGTTTTTATGCTTTTATAAATAGTTTAATTCTATTTTTTTTTTATTTTTTATTGTAAAAGAATCTGTCCTATTTTTAAAAAAATCCAAAGTGATTTTGTTTAAAAAAGTTTTTGCAAAATGTTTGGGCAATCATGTAAATTCAATATTCTATTATCCTAGACACATAAAAAACATTGGCGTTGGGCTTAGCGTAAGGCATATTTAATTTGAATAAATTTTATCCAAGCACATGATCTACTAAATGTTGGGCCCATTTCTCACCCTCACTGACGGGTTTGGTGGGCTTTGATGGAGTTGGGCCAGTAGGCTTCGGCTCATGTGTACTAGATTTATTTATTTATTTTGGGTGGATTACTAGGTAAGACTACACAATAAATAGCTCATGCTTCATTTGATAAATATATTTTTTCAAATGAGATCTTGCATCTCGAAATATGAAATTTGGATTATATAAATTTGAACAATATATAATATTAACACTGTATTAACTTTCTTCAAAATTTACACAAATTTAAATATAAATATTGAAAATTATACTTTCAAATAAAACTTGAACTTTCATTACTGAAATAACAAGTTATAATTATTAGAATGTACTAAAGGTGAGCATAATTTGATTAAAATCGAATTAATCGAATTAATAAAATAAATTCGGTCAGTTCGGTTTGGTTAAAAATTTATTCGGTTTGGTTTGGTTTTTATTTTTGTTGAATTTAGGTTTTTGATTTTCGGTTCGATTTTTGGGTTCAGTTAATTCGGTTATTCGAATAGTATTAATTAATAAAAAATAATTATATATATATATATATATTATGTATTAAATATTTTATATGTTATATATATACTAAAATTTTATTTATTTAATATATATTATATACATTTTATATATATTAAAAATATTAAATCAGTTAAAATTAGTTAACCGATTTGACCTCAATTCGGTTTGATCGGTTTTGAATTCGGTTAAATATGGAATTTCGATCGATTCAGTTATTGGAATTTTTTAATCGAAAATTTTTGATAAATTTGATTAATTAACTAAATTCACCAAACCTACCGAATGCGTGGTACCATATGAGATGTTAGATAAAGAACTTTGCTATCGTATGCACTAGTTTGGTAAGAGTACATCCAGACAATAGTAGACCAAAGCCAAAAATGATTAAAACTAAGGGATTTCACCAGAACCTAGCAAATCTGCTTAGAACCTCCCAATACTGTTTTAACATCGTTAATTATTTCCTTTAAAAAATCATATTGACTTGCAAGCTGAGTTATAAAAAAGCATTACATTTTTCCCCTTTCAAAAATTATGTGTATGCTTGCTCTTTGGGAGCTTTCTGCTAGTTGATGCAACACTTTTGTCAAAAGTAGCTAAACTTTCGATCTCCTCATATCTAAGTAAAAATATAGAAAGGAACAATGCTTCCTTTTGATTTTGTGGCTTCCCAAGCACAAACCATTGAAAAGGATCCCGATTTATTATTACTCCAAGTCAATTTATCTTCCTTATTTGGAGAAGGTAAAAAAAAATTGCTGGAGTTTTTAATATCCATTACAGCATTAGTAATCCTCCTTGTCCAAGCTTAGCTAGAACCCTTTGTAATTACTAAAACCTTCTCATTAAGGGAGATAATGAAATCCCTGTTTATATTTGCCCCATATGCCTCGACTAATGTGCCTTTTATTCTAGTTATCAAGAAAGAGGAAAATAATTTTTTTCCCAAAAACAAATATGAAGGAATTATAAGAATATTCTCTTGTTTCCAAGTATTGATCTCTTCCAATTACTAGTATTGTTTGGGGTAGTTCCACAAAATCAAATGCACCTATTCCTTAACTTAGGATAATGAATCCAATTGTAAAGTTTCATTTTACCTATTTCTTTCTTTCTCATTAAGGGTTAGCAGTTTAGTTTGTCTAAAGGCTAAGTACAAAAGGAAAAAAAAAGAGCAAAAAAATAAAGGAATATATTTGAGAGTTTTGCCAAATCTAATATATGTTACATTGAAAATCATACTTACAATAGTATCATTCAAGTTAAAGATATTAGATTCGGAATATATGTTTTCAAATACTATTAATACTTTCATCATTCAAATGGCAAGTTTTAATTTTTGGAATGTGCCATATAAGATGTCATGTTAGGAACTTTGTAGTTGTATGCACTAGTTTAAGGCTTGGGATTAGCTGATTCTATATATCCTCATTATTCTTTAAATTTTTATCTATTTATTCATTTTTCTAAAAAAGGTAGGAGATATCATTAAGCACTAAAGGGAAAGAAACAAGAGTAAATGTAGAATATAGCTAAACAAAGCCAAAAAAAAAAAATTACAACTAAACGATTTCACCAAAATCTAACAAATCCTCTTAGAAACGCCCAATACTTTTTCTTAACATCGTTAATCATTTCCTTTACACTACAAAAAAATAATTTCAATTTCGTTACTAAAAGTGCCTTATTTGTGACCGTCACTACTAGTGTAAGTATTAATGACGGTTTTCTTAACCATCACTAATAAGACACTTTTAATGACAAAACCGAAACCGTTACTAATACTTTCGTCGCTAAAACCCAATTTTCTTGCTTAAACCATCGCAGGAAACCACTTTTTGCACGGCAACTATCCTGAAAAAATATTAGTGACGTTTTTAGGGTATTAGTGATGACTTGAAAGAGTAACTAAAAGCCACTTATTAGTGACGGCTAAATAACCGTCACTAATAGAATTATATTAGTCAGGGTTCTATAAGCCGTTACTAATAATGCATGTTGACGTACTGTAAAAAAGTCAATAATATTAGTGATGATTCTTAGCAACCGTCACTAAAAATGCATTATTAGTCACGGTTCTTATAAACCATCACTAATAATCCTTTATTCATAACAGTTTACATAACCGTCACTAATAATTGTCGCGAAATCCCGGGAGCGAGGGTGCTCTGCGGTGGCGAAATAAAAAATGCTTGTTTAATTTTTGGGAAAAATGGTATAATTGAGTCGCCACTAACCTTTTAGTGTAGTTAGAAGACTTGATTACTACCTAATTAAGGGTAGAATCGGTCTGCGTTACTAAAGCAGGGATCGAGAGTTCGGTTATGTGAGGGGAAGGTATGGGCACCCTCTACACACCCGTTCTTATGAATGGTACCTAATTAGTTGAGAATTATCCCAAAATAAACTTAATAGTCTTCTATCTTACTCCTTTTGAAAAATTACGAAATTATAATATACATGCAACAACTATGCACAAGATATATTTAATATAAATACTCCCTCAGATTCGAGGTATACGAAACTTGAAAAGCTCAAAACCTTTTGTTACAATTATAGGGATACCCCCACACAAAAATAATTAATAAAATAATACAAAAATACTAGAAATAATAAGTATTGCAATAAAATATAAACATAGAAAATAGTTGAAAATACAAAAAAAAAATGTGATAATAATAATGCTAATACATCATAATAATAATAATACATTACATGTAATAATAATTCTACTATGATAATGACACATATATATCTCATAGTATTAATAATATATAAAAATTAAGACAATATTTTAATACCACTATATATAAAAAAAACACGTAAATACCAGTATTGTACAATAATAGTACTACTAAAATAATAATACACCTATATCATAATATTAACAATAGTAATACACATATATTATAATAGTACTACTAGAATACTAATACACATATACCACAATAATGCACATATATCATAATAATCAAAACCTCAATAACTCAAATGTTATTGAGGCAGTCTCATCCTTGCTGCCAGTTCCCTCATCTCCCACCAAGAGCCTCTGCTGCAACCATCCTCGAAGCCCACCGACCCGAGACCAACTCCGGCCATGCACTCCAGCCGCCATTGCAACTATCTTGTGCGCCCCACAACAGCTCCAACAAGCCACCAGCTCCGGCAGCACCCCACGGCAGCCCCCTGTGTCTGCAACCACTTTCAAGCTCCCCTCCACGCTTGCAACTGCCGCGATTTTTCACTGCAACCACTGCCGATCAGACCAACCGGCTGTCCTCCAGCCATGGTGAGTCCCTTGACACATGAGGGGTGGCACAGAACAACGATCTGTGCCAAAAACTGCGAGTCTTCGCCGTCGAGGATAGATCACTGAAACTGCAAGCCGTCGCTGCTTAGGAAGTCGCCAAAAAATGCAGGTCAGTCTCTTTTCCATTTAGAAAAGTTTGGCTTTAATCTCAATATATTACAATACAGTGTCGTTCCCCACCGATGGCCACACTGTCGGCGGGGAATGCCATCCAGGCTAGTCCTGGGGTGTAGTCATATGCGCAAATTGTGAGTAAAAAAGTAGAGATGCCCACGTTCAAAATTCCTATGAGATTTCCTGTTAATATCAATGGGGAATTGGGATTTATTTTCTCAGAAGCAGAGATGGTCAAGGTTGAGGAAGAATTTTGTTTTGCATTAGTAATGAAATTTTTGAGAAATCGGTCATCTATTGATAAAATTCGGCTTTTGATTGTGAAAACGTGGGGTTTGAAGGAAATTTCAACGATCAATGTTATGATGATTATCACGTGTTAATTCACATGAAAAATGAACGTGACTTTCTGCATGGTTGGGCAAGGGAAGGTAGAACTATGGAAGGCAATTCTTTTCGGATGTTCAAGTAGACGAAGGATTTTGATACCAAAAAAGAATCCCCATTGGCTCCTCAATGGATTTTCTTACCAAGGTTACCAATGCATCTTTATCGAATGGATTTTCTCCAAATAATAGTGATTCGTTTTGATTGATATCTTGGAACTGATAATGCAACAATCAATCGTACGAAAGTAGCGGGGGCACGTATTTGCGTTTAAGTTGACCCAAAAATGGAGCCGATAAAGGGATTTCCTCTTATTTTATCTTTGAAACAATGTATTTGGCAAGAGGCCAAATATGAAAAGACGAGTTTTTTCTACTCTAAATGTTGCAGGTAAGGACATACCTTGATTGATTGCAGGGTGGGAGAGAAGCGAAGGGAGGATGAAAAATATAAAGAAAAAAAGATATGGAAACCAAAGACTAATGATGGTGTAATAGAAACCAATACCAACATGGATAAAGGGGCAAAGAAGGTGGTGCAAGAAGCAGGACCCAGTAATGTGCATATGACGAAGCAGATTAATGATAGGGACCCTGAAATAGTGGAAATTCCTGTAGTTCAAGAAAAAAGGGGATCATGCAAGGCAAAACTCTGATATATCGCAGAGACCATTAGAAAATAATGGGAATGAAGATTCAATAGAGAGGAATGAAGGGGAGTGTGAAGAAGTCAGATGTGATGATGATCCTTAAGTTTCAAATGATGAACCTCTATCTCAAGAGGAAGTGGATCATGTGGATAGTTCTAAACTAACTGAAGGTGGGGACCAAGGTTTGCAACAGGAGGAATTGGCTCGAGGTTATTCGTCTGAGAGGGAGGAAGGTGAAATATCAGTTTTAAAGGGCAAAGAAAAAATGTATGAGTCTAATACAGGGTAGGGATGGATTTTCGTAAAAAATTCGATGAGGAAATCTCAGAGGGTTCTCATCCGACAGCATAAATTAAATTTATGACAGATACAATTCTTTTCTAGAATATTAGGGGGTTGGGTAGGTCTAGATGCAGGTTAGAGAAGCTAATTAAAAAGTTTAATGTTGGGTTATTTGCTATTTCAGAATCATTCGCGGCTGAGGAGCGGATGGTAATGCTGGGTAATTTTTTAAATTATCACCATTTTATATCTAATGAAAGGGCAGTAAATTGTGGCTATTTTGGAAGGATATAAATGCCTTTGAGGTGGTTTCAATCATGACTCAGAAGATTTCTGGGTGGTTTTTTAAGGATGGACAAAGAATTTTGATGAGTTTTGTCTATGCCAAATGTTCTTATGTTGAAAAAAGAGAGTTATGGCGACAACTGGAGGAGTGCCAATCAGATTTTCATTGGTTGGTCATGGGTGATTTTAATGTGATTCGAACGGATACTGAAAGAATTGGTGGAAATCCAAGACCACTATTACTTATGATGGAGTTTAATGACTGTCTACATCATTGTGGTCTCTTTGATTTATCAAACATAGACTCACGAATGTCATGGTGCAGTGGCCATGAAGGGGTGACTCGTAGTTGGGCTAAGCTTGATCGTGTTCTTATTAATAATGATTTTTCCAACCTATATGGTTCAGCTCAATTCAAATATCTGAGTCGGAAATCATCAGATCATAGTCCTATGGTGGTGTATATAAATACGTCTTTCTCTCGGTATGACCCTACCCTATTTCGGTTCTTGAATATGTGGAGCTTGCATGATATGTTTTTGTCGTACATTAAAGGTGTCTGGATCAAGAATCACTCAGCCTCGGGTCTTCTGAAACTTGCTATTCGCCTTAAGAGAACTAAAGTTGCATTACATGCATGGAATAAAAATGTCTTTGGGAAAAGTTTTTTGAGGAAAGGATGGAATATCTAGAAAATCAACTACAAGCAGGTTTTTCTGAGAACGTCGAAGCTGATTACTTGACTACTAAGGTGGAGATTCATGTGTGAGAGAAGAGAGAAGCATCTTGCCTAGGACAAATTGCGAAAAAAAAAAAAATGGTTGACCGAAGGGGATCAAAACTCTAAATTCTTTCATTCAGTTATCAATCAAAAGAGGAATAAGAGTCGTATAGACCGTATAATTCTAAACGATGGGAGGATATTGGAGGGTGCGGAAGCCATTCATAATGAGGCAATTATTTTTTTCTAGAATTTTCTTTTAGAGTCTTCAGCGGTTGAACCATGCGATCTCTCCGAGTTAATTCAAAGGCAAATTTCAGATGTTGATAATAATTTCCTCTACGCTGAACCGACAGAAGAAGACGTTAAAAGAGCTGTGTTCTCTATTCCCAAAGAAAGCAGTTTGGGACTGGATGGATTTGGATCTGAATTTTATAAATCTTGCCGGGACATTATAAAAAAAGATCTCTTGGATGCGGCAATGGATTTTTTTTCAAGGCACTACTCTTTCCAAATTTTTTTCCTCTTTATTTATTGTTTTAATTCTGAAGGTGGATAATTCTTCTAGTTTTGATAAATTCCGGCCTATTAGTTTATGCTCTGTGGCTTATAAAATTTTTTCTAAGATTATTGTTTTTAGACTAACCGAGGTTGTTGATAAGTTGGTCTCACATGAACAAGGCGCTTTTATTCCTGGGTTAAGTATTTTTGAAAATATTACACTGGCTCAAGAAATGGTTCAATCTTTGCACAAAAAAATAGTTGGCGGCAATGTGATGATAAAACTCGATATGGTTAAGACTTATGACAGAGTGAATTGGAATTTTCTTCTGGACGTTTTTAGGGCTTTTGGTTTCTCTGAGAGGTTTTGCAAGCTCATAAAAAATTGTGTGAAGTCCCCATGGTTTTCTGTTTTGATGAATGGAACCATTAAAGGGTTTTTTCAATCTACGAGAGGCTTGCGGCAAGAGGATCCACTCTCTCCTTATTTATTCATCATAATAGAGGAGGCTTTGACAAGGTTGCTTAGGAAAAACTATGAGACTGGTCGGATTGGTAAATTTAATCATCCGATTGGGACCCCATTGGTTTTGCATTTATTATATGTGGATGATATTCTTATTTTTGTGAATGGTGGGAAGAGGTCTATTAGAAATTTAATTTACGCTTTGGAAATGTATGAGAAGTGGTTGGGTCAAAAAATCAGTAAGATTAAGTCAGTGTTATTCCTTTCAAAATATATCACTCCCGCTCGGAAGCGTGGTTTATTAAGAATCATGGGTTTCATGAAAGGTAAATTCCCTGTTACATATTTAGGTGTGCCTTTAGTGTCTGGAAAATTGTCTTTTAGGACATTGGAGTCTCTTATGGAGAAGATTAGAAAGAAAATTGTAGGGTGGAAATCTAAGTTGCTATCGCAAGGTGGAAGATTGATTTTATTAAGACATGTGTTGTCTAGCATGCCTATTCATTTGATGTCTGTTATTAAGGTTTCGCAGGTCACATATTCTTGCATTAACTCTCTTCTTTCTAATTTTTTACGAGGAGAGGTGAAAGATAAAAGGAAGATTCATTGGCGCTCTTGGGGGAAAATTTGTAAACCTACCTCGGAAGGGGGTATGGGCCTAAGAGATCTTAAGGAAGTTCATAAATCTCTTCTCATGAAATTTATCTTCAAATTGTTCACTTCTAACAATCTGTGGGCAGGTTTTTTCAGAACTAAATATTGCAGAAATGATCATTTATTAATAAGGAAGGGGAGACCAAATGACTCTTGATTTTGGAAATCAATTATGGCCACAATTCCAGAAGTTATGCATAATGTTAAAATTTTGGTGAGAGGTGGGAACTCTTCTTTTTGGTTCGACGGGTGGCTATCATCAGACCCATTATCTGTAAGCACTGAGGATATTTTGAATAAGAAACTATGTATTAAGGATTGCTGGCTAAATAATAATTGGAACTCTGATTTAGTACGGGTATTGGTTGGTGCTGATAAAATAAAGGAAATTTTGCATCAGGTGTCGGCGGGTAAAAGTGGGCAGAATATTTTTGTCTGGAAGCCTGCCCCGGACAGTAATTTTTCTACAAAAACGATTTGGGAGGTAGTGAGGAGCAGAAGTGATAATTTTTTGTGGAATGACTGGTTTTGACATTCTTTATTGCCCAGAAGAATCTCAATGTGTTTATGGAGAGCCTAGTTTAGATGCTTGGCTGTAGATGATAGAATTCAGATCAAAGGAATATCGATGGCTTCAGCTTGTGATTGTTGCGTTCAGAGAAGTCAGGAAAATATTGATCGTATTCTTTTTTTAGGTGAGGTGGCGTCAAAGGTTTGGCGTCGGGCTAGTGTGGCGTTGGGGATTCCTTTCCAACGATCTCTTTCCTAGAAAAACAAAATGACAAATTGGTTCCACTATGCACAAAAATCGTCTATTAAAGGTATTTTAATCAGGCTGATTCCATGTTTGATTACGTGGCGCCTCTGGAATCGAAGATGTAAAACGAGAATGGAAGGAGTTTATCAAAGTGCAGATCAGATGTGGAGAAGTGTTCGATTCTGGGTTAGTTTTATTGCTGAGAGCACCAATTCTTTTCAGAAACTGAAGAAGTTAGACATTAAAATTTTGAATGAGCTTCAAATTAAACATCAGGGAGTTTGCGACAGGCCTGGAAAAATTATTTCGTAGTTTAAACCTCCAATAGAGTGAATAAAACTTAATTGTGATGGGAGTTGTAGGGGCAATCTAAGTACTTCAAGAGGTGGAGGAATTATTCGGGATTGCCATGGCATGGTAAAAGCAGTTTTTTTCAAGTTATTTTGGCAATGGTATGAATAATAGTGCGGAATTAAAAGCAATCAGGGAAGAAATTCATTTGTGTAAACGTTTGCATTATGTTAATGTGATTATTGAAAGTGACTTGCGAATTGTAGTTGATTGGTTTCGGAAAGGAAGATCTACTTTGTGGTATCTTTGAAAATTTTGGGAGGAGGTCATGGCAGAGTTAAAAGAAGTAAATGTCATGGTGATGCATCAATATAGGGAAAACAATAGTGCGATTGATTTTCTTGCTGAAGAAAGAGAAATGGGAAACAATGTAATCTACGAAGAACAACATCTTCTACCACGTTATCTGAAAGGTATCCTTCGGATGAATAGGTGGGGTCTCGTTTCCGTTCGTCGTTAGTTCAACTCTAGAGTTTCGTTTGGTGTATTTTGTTTTGATTTTGGTTGTTTTTATGTTTTTATCTCCTTTGTTAGTTATGTTTTTAATTTTGTTTGTTCTAGTTTGGTTGGTTTGTTTTAACTTGTATAACCACAGTATTCCTTCGCCAAAAGTGATGGTATATTAATAAATAAATGGAGGTGCTGCCCCTCTTTTAGTAAAAAAAAAAAAAAAAACACTCAAATGTTAACCATAGAGGAAATTTTTAATAACAAGGTAGTAAATCACGTCCTAAAAGCTAAATTAATACAATATGGACCAACATGGAAATAAATAAGACAAGATCGTTTCAGACAGCTTTTTCACCTATAGAAGAGGAAGAGGGCATTAAGCATCTTCAGATACACCATTGTGGTCGAGTTTTTGAATCTTAGGGCAAGGCTCTTTTACTTTGGGGCTCTTTTGATGTTTGTGGAGTGAAGGAGGTGAAAAGGAAAGAAAGGAGGGATCCAGAGGAGGGAAATGAGGGAGGATTGGAGGGAAAGGATTTTGGGAAATCCGCGCTGGTTTAAGTTAGACTATTAGTGACGAATTTGCCAAACCGTCACTAATATTCTTAATTAAATTATTTTTATATTTTTTAAATAAAAACACTATTAGTAACGAATCCTCTAAATCGTCACTAATACCCCTCATTATTAGTGACAAATTTTTCAAACCGTTACTAATATTCTTAATTAAATTATTTTTATATTTTTTAAATAAAAACACTATTAGTGACGAATCCTATCAACCATCACTAAAACCGCATTATTGGTGACAAATTTGCCAGACTTTTACTAATATTCTTAACTAAATTATTTTTATATTTTAAAATAAAAATACTATTAGTGACGAATCTTAGAAACCATCACTAATACCCAATTATTAGTGACGAATTTGCCGAACCGTCACTAATATTCTTAACTAAATTATTTTTATATTTTTTTAAATAAAAACACTATTAGTGACGAAACCTTGAACCGTCACTAATACCTTATTATTAGTGACGAATTTTCTGAACCGTCACTAATATTTTTAACTAAATTAGTTTTATATTTTTTAAAATAAAAACACTATTAGTGACGAATCCTATAAACCGCCACTAATAACTAATTATTAATGACGAATTTTCTGAACCGTCACTAATATTCTTAAATAAATTATTTTTATATTTTTAAAATAAAAAAACTATTAGTGATGAATCCCATAAACTGTCACTAATACCCCATTATTAGTGACGAATTTTCCGAATCGTCACTAATATTCCTAACTAAATTATTTTTATATTTTTAAATAAAAACACTATTAGTGACGAATCTTTGAACCGTCACTAATACTCTATAATTAGTAACAAATTTGTCAAACTGTCACTAATATTCTTAATTAAATTATTTTTATATTTTTTAAATAAAAACACTATTAGTGACAAATCCTCTAAATCGTCACTAATACCCCATTATTAGTGACGAATTTGCCAAACCGTCACTAATATAGTTAAATATTTATATATATATAAATAAAATTATTAGTGACGGTTTATAAATCGTCACTAATACTAGCAATTTATACTATACAATACTATTAGTGAGAGTTTATTAATCGTCACTAATAAGAGACTTTTAGTGATGCATTGAAATCGTCACTAATACCCCGTGAATCGTTGCTAATATTATCTCAAGATAGTTTACGCGCGAAAAGTGACTTCCTGCAATGGTTTGTGCAGAGAAATTGGTTCTTAGTGACTGAAGTATTAGTGACGAAATTCAATTCATCACTAATACTTCCGTTACTAAAAACCAGTTTTCTTGTAGTGAGATGGAATTGAAACAAGATTAGTATACAATGTCAATCTAACCCCAAAAGAATGAAATACAATAATCTGGAAGTAATCAAACCCTAAAATGGGAAACCAATCAAAAACCCTAAATATAGTACATAATTTATATGGAAGCAATTTAAATCCTAAAGGTACACAAAAATACTATGAAGTGATCAAAACGCTAATAAATATGAACATGACATAATTCAAACCCAAAAAATACCTAAACCGTAATAATGCGAAATAATTAAAATCCTATTAAATATAAACATTAAATAATCATGACTCTAACGATACTATCACATGATAATGAACCATAATATATACAACACAAAATAATAAATCATAATATTATGTAAATATGTACAATTACAAACCATAATAGATATGAATACGTATACATGATAATAAAACAATATGAAACAATGAACCTTAATATTACATAATAATAAAAACATATAATAATAGTGATAACATAGATATATACATAAAAAAAATGATAAATTATAAAATAAACACATGAACATAATAATAACAAAAAAGAAAAATAAGGTCTAAAAAAAGGAAAAAAATCCCACCTTGGGAGCAGTATGGAGAGGATAGCTGTGAGCTGAGTGTACAGTGTGTGGGCTGTGTGTGCATGGTGTGCGTGTGTCTGTATTTGCATGAAGAGCACTCACAGTGGGGGATTGACGCCGGACTGAGAGTGAGAAAGACGACGCCGGGGATGAGCGACAAAGAAGCTGCAACGATGAAGAACGACGAAGCAGCTTTCCCTCGGGCTATGGCTATCTGGTTCCGCTGCCGAACGAGAGACCTGAAGAACGGCTGGTCCGGTACGACGACGCAGGGACCGGTATAACGACGCCGTTCTGGAGTAATGACGGAGCTGGTGGGATGGCGTTGGTTGGGGTGCTAGGCCGGAGTTGCAGGGGGTGGCCGTGAAATATGCTGTTTTCGTGAGTGTTGAGGGAGATGATGGAGGAGCAGTAGGTGGGGTGTTGGTGCGATGTGATGGAGGATGGAGAGACATGGAAATAGAGATGAGGCGAGAACGGAGAGAGGAGAGAAAGGTTAAGGGTTGCTCACGGCCGTGATGATGGCAGGAGATGTGGCTTGGAGGCTGTTATGGCCGTGACTGGAGTGGGTGTGACTGGGGTGGTGGCTACGGCTGCTTGCAGAGAAGCAAGGGTTGGCCGAGGAGCAGGATGGTGGTTGGAGAGAATGAGATGGTGAGAGGTGACGGCTAGGAGCTCGAATGGAGAGAGAGGTGAGGGGTGAACAGTAGGGTTTATTTTTTTGAATGGTC
Source organism: Malania oleifera (assembly GCF_029873635.1). Taxonomy (NCBI): domain Eukaryota; kingdom Viridiplantae; phylum Streptophyta; class Magnoliopsida; order Santalales; family Ximeniaceae; genus Malania; species Malania oleifera. Next base: position 125,853,318 of record NC_080417.1, read on the forward strand.
GTCCCCCTGCAAATCCGGTTCTTGGTGCATGGTTTTATAGAAAAAGAAGAGGAGAGGCAAACCCTAAGATTTACCTCAGCTGCCGCGCCCTACCTCTCGTAACACACACATTGACGCGCGCGCGCACGGATGGGCCTTGCATGGCCCATGCAAAAGTCTTCAACCCCCATTTTTATTAATTTTTTTATTTTCTTACAAACATAAAGCCCAAAAATAAAAATAAAAATAAAGACTTGATCTAAAAATTCCGAGACTCAATTAAAATTTTGAAAGACTCAATCTAAAATGTCTAGATTTATTTTAAAAAATATAGGGACTCTAAAAATAAAAGATTCAAATTTTAAAAATGTTAGGATTCAATTTAAAGTACCCAGTGCTCTCCTCCTCCACCTGAACCAGACAACAGGGGGCGGATCTTATCGGACTAATGACTAGCCTCACAAACCAACACGTACACGTCATTTTCAATGTATTTTGTTCTCACTTACACACTTCTAAGAAAATTTCTCAAAAGGTCACCCATCCTAAGATTACTCCAAATCAAACAGACTTAACTGTGAAATTTTTTATGGGAAGGCTCTTGAAAAGAAAGGTACACATTGTTGATATAGGTAGGTAACATCTAATCCTTTTAAACCTTTCTTTCATGGGGTATCACATTCTCCTCCACTTACAAAATGCAGCGTCCTCGTTACAAACCCACATTTCCAAACTCAAGCGATGTGAATCTCATCACACTTCTGGTTAGGTAATGGCTCTGATACCATTTTGTAGCGCTCCAACCTAGGCCGACTGGGTAATGACTCTGATACCATTTTGTAGCGCCCCAACTTGGGTCTACTAGGAAGCATTGTGTCTCTCCTCCTCCACCTGGACCAAACAACAGAAAGCGAGCCTTATCAGACTAATGACTGGCCCTACAGACCAACACGTATCCTTCTCAGTGTGTTTTGTTCTCACTCACACACTTCCTGAGAAAACTTTCCAAAAGGTCACCCATCCCGAGATTACTCCAAGTTAAGCACGCTTAACCATAAAGTTCTTTATGAGAATGTGCACCTTATTGATATGGGTAGTATCATCTAATCCTTTTAAGCCTATCTTCCACGGGGTGTCATAGGGTGTCTACAATAATACTTTTGTTGATTGAAGAAAAGTCAACAATATTAGTGACTATTTATTAGAAGTTCCGTTAGTAATAGCCTATTATTAGCGACGAATTTGTTAAACTATCACTAATAGTGTTTTTATTTAAAAAATATAAAAATTATTTGTTTAACAGTATTAGTAACGGGTTTCAAAAACTTAACCGTCAATAAAAGTATGTTATTAGTGACGGTTTATACAAACCGTCACTAATATGCTAATATTAGTAACGGTTTTTGAAACCGTAACTAATAATGCTTTTGTTGACTAGGAAAAGTGAACTATATTAGTGATGATTTATGAAAATCGTTACTAATATCCTATTATTAGTGGCGAATTTATTAAACCGCCACTAATAGTCTTGTATTAGTCCCTCCACTAATAATACATTTTTTGACCGGGAAAACAAGTAGATTAGCTTATAGATAATCCAAACCTAAAAATTAGACCTTTCCATACATACATAGAGATGGCCAAGGAATCACATCGATTGTCATGTCAAAAAAAGACCCATGCGAGCCCCATTAGTGTTCTAGGTCACCTAATTAAGTGGCCAAGATGCACAACAAATGAGAATCTGGATGAGTTAAAAATAAAATACAACGAGAAGAGCATGTCCTAGGTTTAATGGGACTAGAGCCCTTACATATATATATATAGCTTTTCCCCCAATTAGGAAGTCCCAGTTAGTTTCATATCGAAGATTTTTCCAGTTTCTTTGAGACAAACTTTGTAGTATTATGCAAATTAGGCTTCATGGAAATATTACTCATTTTTAGCTTTTTTCAATAAATTAGGTCCTGAAGATATTTTCTCCCTTTTCGTAATAGAAGCAACGACCTCTTTCAAATTTGAAGGAAAGATCTATATGTCAGGGCATAGATTGGGATTGTTCTTAACATAGTGGACGGAAAAAATAGAAGAGCTGTCATTGATTGATAGTGAATATTGGTTAAAAAGATTCTTTAAATTTAAACTTTTTCAAGTTTATGCATTTTGGAATGACCGTGTACAAACCAGGGAAGGTGTGGTGAAGTTATGCAATAATGATTGGACTGATTATTTAAATGTAATAGAGTTTGAGAGATCTTTTGAAACTTTTCATCACGTGCAATAAAAGAAATGGGATGCACGAAAGAGAAACAATGCACTTTGTTCAAATGTCTATGCATATATGGGTAGGTTCCTCGTGAAGATGATTACAATTCAGTAGGGCTAGTAAGCAAAGAGGCTATATGTAATAACCCGGATAATTATTGGAATTAAATAATAAAAGAAAAGAGAGAAACAGGGAAAATTTTAAAGGGAATTCATAGGGTCTTATCGACGAACATAGGGCGCTCGTCGACGAGCATCCTTCTCGGATTCATTGACGGGGACATTCATCTTGTCGACGAGAAGTTACCAAGAGGGAATTTTCAGGGCCTGAATCTCGTCGACAAGGAGTAGGTGTTCGTCGATGAGACTACAACTTGGACTCATTGACGAGGTGACATGGCTCGTCGACGAGGCCATGTGGACAACATTTTATATATAACCCTAAAAACAAATTTTTGATGGGAAATTCATTTTATAATTCTTCTCTCTCTCTCTCTCTCTCTCTCTCTCTCTAAAATGATTTCTTTGACTTCTCTCTAAGATTTCAGCTCTGTCTCTCCCTGATTTGATGATCAGAAGCTACCACAGTAATCCTGGGGAGATTCTTTACAGCACAATCGGAGCTGAATGTTGATTTGAGAAGTTTGGGAATCATCTCAAAACCAGAGTAAGTAGATTATGTGAGTATTTTCAGTGTTACCAGTATTATTTGGGGTCAGATTTTGGATTCTTAAGAATATACTAGTATATTGTGGAATTAATTTGGGGTGTCATATTTCAGGAATAAGGTGTTTTTGGTCCCTATAGTCATGGTTGAGGATCCCAGCAAGTATCTGTTCGGGAGACCAGGTAAATTATAGTTCAAGAAATTATGAATAGGCAATCTCAGGGAATATGAATGTACTGATTTTCTGGGGAATTTGTATATGTAAATGCGGGTTTTTGGGGTTGGTATACTGAGGGTGCGAGATTTGAGTGGAGGCTAGCCTCCCAGTCAGATAGGTAAGGGAAATATGCAATGCTAGGAAATTCAGAAATATTATTAGAAAATTTATAGTATTTGTTTATTAAGGTATAGAATATAAATTATACAGTTTTACAAATTTTAGAGTATGAGTTGTATTAATTGTGGTCTGAGTAGATATTTGCTTGATACAAAATTTATGTAGTTCTTCAGAATATCATGATTTACAATATATATATATATATATATATATATATATATATATATATATATATATACATACAAACAAATATTTTTTAGATAGATATTTTACAATACTTTCAGATAAACCAAGATATTCAGATTACAAAACCATAACATTCAGTTATTCAGTATTCAGTTATTCAGCTATTCAGATTATACATAATATTCAGTTCAATTATTACAATGTTATGAATATTTTAGTTATTTCAGAATTACGGTAAAAATTGTAAGATAAATATAAGTATCAGTACTAAATAGTATAAGATCCTATGGAAATATTTAGTCAGATTCATATAGCAGAGCACGGTATCGTTGCTATTTTTAGATTAGAATGCAACCACATATCTCAGATAGTATGTGGATTCCGTCAATCGTGTCTATGGAGAGATTGCAGTCTCCCCAGTATTTTGGGTTGAGGAGGCCGGTTTGACGAGGTAGAGACTAGTTATTGCGCCCGGAGAGATTGTAGTGGGCCAGATTGGCGATTGGTAGAGTTTCATGAGATTGACTTACCTGGTGGGCCAACTAGCGTTAAGTCCCGCCTACGGGCCGCATAACCCTGCCATGAGGAGTTAAATCATGACATTCAGTTCCCAGGGTATTATCACAATTGCTTCTATAGATATATATACAGATTTACAATACAACAACAGATTTATTATACTATTAGAATTATGTGTAACTAGAAAACTCAGATATACAATTTTATTTTCAACTATAATAAATGTAATCTGTATGTTATACTAGACCATCAGTTTTATAGTTCCAGTATTATATTAGTATATTAAATGTGTAACTCAATTGCCACATACACTAGCGATAGCATATTTTCTCTTACTGAGCGTTGTCTCATCCTAGTGATTTAACATTTTTCAGGTGATCCAACTGGGCGAACAAATCAAACTTGCAAGTAGAGAGGTTCTTGCACTACCCTTTTTAAAGGGTGAGTGTTTTCTGGATGTTGGTTGTTTGGGTAGATCCCATGATTTTTTATGGATGTCACTGGGAGTTTTGTAATGTATATTTTGGGACTTTTAGATTTCTGGTATTGTAAATATAGTTTACAGTTTTATGTTTATCGCTGCTTAGGAATGTATTGTGAACAGAGTTTCCTTAGTGCTTCCTTCGGGCTTGAGATGTTTTTAGCAGATAATTTAAAGAGATTTGCTATATATTTTTTATATATTAAGTGAAAAAAAAATGGCATGAAAAAGCAAGTTGTTACAATTTAGTATCAAAGCCTAAGTTGTTAGGTTCTGGAGACTCTAGAGTGCAACAAAAACAATACCAAAATATAGGAAAAGGATTTGAGGTTTGGTTATGTGGTTTGGCTACAGGATTTTAGTGGTGGTTTCTGTCTTGGGATGACGATTTCAGGAAAGCCATAGTAAATTATTGACGAGTTGTGTGTCTAGGCAAAATGTAAAATGTATAAAAGGTGAGGATGATATTGTCTTGGTTAAGGACGAAGATAGTAAAGAAAGATGGCGAAATTATTTTAATAAGTTGTTTGATGAAAACCAAATAGAAGGCTTAAACTTATAATTGTCAAATGAGAAAAAGACTAAAAATATGAGATTTATTCGCAAAATTAGAGTTAATGAATTTAAGTTTGTACTTAAAAAGATGAAAAATGGGAAAGTTATTGGACCAGATAACATCCCAATTGAAGTTTGGAAATGCTTAGGTGATAATGAAATTATATGGTTAACTAATTTATTTAATACAATTATAAAACTAAGAAAATGTTAGATAAATGGAGGAAAAACACTTTAATACCTATATACAAAAATAAAGGAGATATTCAAAATTGTAATAATTATTGTGGAATTAAACTTATGAGTCATACGATGAAACGAAGGAAATGGTAGCTGAACAAAGATTAAGGTTAGAAACGAAGGTCTCAGAAAATCAATTTGGTTTTATGCCTGGGAGATCTACCTTAGAAACTATATATCTTTTAAGAAAATTAATGGAAAAGTTTAGGGAAAAGAAGAGGGACTTGCATATGATATTTATTGACATTGAGAAAACATATGATAGGATACCTAGGGAAGTTCTATGATGGGCTTTAGGAAAAAAAGGTGTATGTAGTAGGTATACTGGTGTCATTACGGATATGTACAACGGAGTAATGACTAGTGTAATGACTATAGATGGAGAAAATAGAAAATTTTCAATCTCCATAGGTGTACATTAAGGATTTGCTTTGAGTCCTTATCTTTTTGCTTTTAGTGATGAACCAATTGACTAAGAATATTCAAAAGGAGGTTCCATGGTGTGTGTTATTTGCAGATGATATTGTATTAATTAATGAAACTAGGGACGAAGTAGAGGCTGAGCTAGAATTATAGAGAGAATTTTTGGAATCTAGAGGCTTTAGGATAAGTAGAAATAAGACAAAATATATGAAATGTAATTTTAGTAATGATAAGAGGAATATTAGAGACAAAGTTAAACTTAATGATAAAGAAATAAATAACACTTGTAGATTTCGATACCTTAGATCTATTATGCAAGCTGAAGGAGAAATTGAAGATGATGTAATGCATAGAGTTAAAGTAGGTTGGGTAAAATAGAGAAGTGCTTCAAGTGTGCTCTGTGATCGTAGAATACCCTTAAAACTGAAAGGGAGATTTTATAGGAGAGTTATAAGACCAGCTACGTGTTATGGATCAAAATGTTGGGTGACGAAGAAACATAATATCCAAAAAGTAAAAGTTGTCGAGATGAGAATGCTTAAATGGATGTATAAGAACCCGACCCAAAATATGTAGATTGACTAAATAGCAAAAGGGTAAAAAGGTAAATTTTGCAGGTTTTGTAGACGAAACCATTGTTCTTGTCGACGAAGGCCTTCACACTCTTCATCGGTGAAATTCAAAGCCTCGTCAACGAAGAGATACCGAACGTGTTGTAAAATATCGGAATAGGGTTTGTAGTTGAAGGAGCCAATTCGTCGACGAAATGTATGAATTATTCGTAGACGAAGGCGCCATCTCATCGACGAGGTTGGCCAGGTCAAAGGGGTTATAAATATCCTATTTCATTGCTTCATGGCTAAGTAAGCTAAAATTCTCTCTCTCTAGAACTAGCGGGATCTCTCTCTTTCTTCGGTTGTTCACTGTTCGTCCCCTGATTCGACGATCTGACATTACTGCGTGGATCAGGGGAGGAATCTCTTTGAGAATAGTGGACCAGATCTTCGTTTCAGGGATTTTTAGGTTTTGACCCCAAAACCGAGGTAAGGGTCCAATTTCAATTTCATTTCGATTTATATATAGTAGTAAGAATTATAATGAAGTATAGTTCTTGGATGTTTAGGTTTTGGTGTCTCGGTTCTTAGCTTTGGAGCCGTAGAGTTTGTATTTTGGTATTTGGGAAAAGGTAAGGGGATTCAGTTTATATTAGTTTATTTTTGAAATCGAGATCGGTATACCTGTAGTTTACGATCGTATGTATGTTTTGATTACTTATTTGGAAAAATCTATCGGGTGAAAATGAGGGATTTTTGGGTTATAGTTTTTGGGAAAATTTGGGAGTTTCAGGTCTCATTTTATTTTGTTGGAGAAACTGTACTTTGTATTAAAACTGTAGTATTGAGGTAACTGTACCCATATTTGTATTAAACTGTATTCTTGAACTGAAAATAATATGATTTGTTGTACACCAAATAAGTGTGGAATGAACTGTTGTATGTAAAATGTTCCAGTGTTTTGTAAAAATAGTTAGGGGCGGCTAATTACCGTATATTGATGAGTATAGGGACATGAGTTCCAAAATTGTTCCAGGTTTTGTAAATCGGCTAGGGACGACTAATTACCATACGCCGACGCCATGTCTTGGCTAATTACCATGGGCGAGAGTGTCCAGCTCTATATCCGAGGGCGTGAAATATCGTTTGTTCTTTCTAACTGGTCACCAATGGGTGTGAGCTATACCATATAGGCAACGATATTGGTATAAGGCTTTAGTTATTTTAGGGTATTGGGTGCTTGAGTTTAACAACATTGATCGTATGTTTGGTATCGTATGTATTGGAACAGATTTGTGAAAAATATTGGAACTGTATTGTACTGTATTGTATTGTGTTATGTTTTACGCCGAAATAACACTCGTATGCCCCACATTGATATAACTTGCTTTCTTCCTTACTGAGAGGTGTCCCACCCCAAATATACAAATGTTTTTCAGGTCCTTTGGGTAGCCTAAACTAGCATCCTAGCGTCCGGAAGTGGGGGTGTCAGTTAGCTGTATTTAGTACCTATGTAAGTACGAGTTTTGTAACCGGGTTGTCATTATTGGGTTTTGTAGACACCCGGAGTGTGTATTGTAATTTTGGGAACGTATGTTCTAGTTCTGTATAAACTCTGGTATGGTATGATGTATGTATAGAAAGAATATTTTTCGCTGCGTATTCGATGAGTATGGATATGTATGTGAATGTGTTTAGGGTTTACGTGTACCCCACGGGGTTGGACCCTCATTTAGTATTGTATCATGTATGTTTAATTGATACAGAGATATGTTAGGTTACTATATTCACACCTGAGACCCATCTGCGGGTTTGGGGTGTGACAGGATAAGTGGTATAACATTGAAAGATAAATTAAGGAATGAACATATTTGCAGTAAGTTAGGGTTGGATCCTATAGAGGATAAGATAAAAGAGGGACGACTTAGATGGTATGGACATTTACAACGTAGGTCACATAGTGCACTAGTGAAGAAGAGTGAGTTAGTTTGTTGTTGAACGTATATATAATCAATCACATAAATCATAAAATATAAATTAGTACTATATCCATTTTCTTCCAAATGGACCAAAACATCATCTATAAACATCATTATAATAGAAAAAAACTCTAGGATTAGTTGGTTTTATATATCCTCATTATTTTTTAAAGTTTTGTTTCTTTATTTATTTTCTAAAAAAGTAAGTGATATTATTAAGCACTAAAGGGAGAAGAAAGAAGAGTATACCTAGACAACAGTGACCAAAGCCAAAAAAGATTACAACTAAGGGATTTCACCAAAATCTAACAAATCCCCTTAAATTCCACCAATATTGTTCTTAACATCATTAATTATTTCATTTAAAAATCATCATGACTTCAAATTGAGTTATCAAAATCATTACTAAAAACTAAGGTGTAGTCCCAAGAGGGGGGGTGAATTGGGTTTAAAAATTTCTTTTAATACTTCTCAAGAATCCTTAACCTCTTAATTCTTTTAATGAATTCTTGACTTCTTGTTGATTTATCCAATACACAACAAAAGCTTATTTACTTGTTTAGAAAAAAGCTTATTTACTTGTTCAATCCATAAACCAACAACTAAAGTATTCAACACAACACAAGTAAATAAACTTAAACAATCAACAAACCATTCAACAATCAAAGTGTTCAATCCACAAATACCCAATCAAGCTAACCTTTTGGCAATTTTTAGCTTCGCAAGAATTCGAGATATTTTCTTGTTTGCAGCCTTGTAATGACTCGAAAAATAATGGTATTTAAATAAAAAAAAATGGTAAATAGGAAACGGTAATAGGAGGAGGCAGCAGGCTTCGTTGACGACGTTGCACTTTGGGCTCGTCAACGAGGGTGCGCTTCGTTGACGAGAAGATAATGAGAGGGGGTTTTGGGCAACTCTGAATTTCGTCGACGAAGGTGAGAGTTCATCGACGAATTGCCTCTTGACCTCATCAAAGAGGTGACATGGCTCGTCGACAAATACCATAGTATAAATAGTCCAAACCTTGGATTTTTACACAGAAAAATCAGAAAATCCTCACTCTCTCTCCTCCCTACGATTTCTCTCTCCTCTCTCTTCGATTTTGGCTCTGACGTTCACCGGATTGACGATCTGAGGCCACTACGACGCTCCTGAGAAAACTCTCTCCAAATTTGCCGAAGCGGATTGTTGGTGGGATTGAGTTGAAATTTATTCCTGGTTTAAGGTAAAATTTTTATGCAAAATTTGGTCTTACTGTAGTTATAGGAAATGTTACTCACGGAAAAATACTGAAGTTTAGTTCTGAGAGTTGTTGTTTTCAGGGTGTTGAACGGGGAACCCGGCGGGTGGAGGACGAGCGCATTTTAGGAGGTTTCTTTTCAATGTCAGGTAAGAGAATAAACTAAAGCAGTTATTTTCCATGCAAATTATATTATTATTTATCAGTAAATTTATTTTCAGGAAGCATGTATAATATATACGAGGAGATTGGTAAAAATGTATATTTGGAAAAATACTGTTATTATGTTGAAATGTATGTATATTAGTATGAAATGTCAAAAAGTATGATTTTAGAATGGAATGTATGGTTTATTCAGCATTGTGTGGCGTGAATATTATTTTATACGAAAAATATTATGTTATGGCAATTTTATGAATAAAGCATGTTTTTAGAGATTATGAAATAATGCAGTACATTATGATTTTTGAAATACATGATAAATGAATTATTTATTCAGAATGATATGTATGAAATATTCGGCGCAAGGCCGTGATTGATAGCCAGCGCAAGGCTGTGTTTTGCCTATGATTTCTGCATAAGGCCGTATTTATGAATATTCGGTGCAAGGCCGCAAATATGAAAGAAATTAGCGCAAGGCCATATGTATGTATGTTATTACAGAAAATGCTATCAATATTTTTATGTTAAACAAGTATACTATCATGTATTATATGTTATTAAAACCCGGATGATAGTTCAGTTTAGTTACAGGAGCACGGTACTTTTGCTATACAGATCGGATATCTATGTTCAGACTTATGCTAACCACCCTACAAGGGGGTGGGAGATGGATAGTCGATGTGACTTTCAGTGTAGAGTTGTTGACATCACCTGGAAGTTCGAACCAGGGTGTGGCGAGCCCATCGTACTTATAGACATTTTTTACTCAGTAGTGGTTGGATAGTCGATGTGACTTTCACTGCTAAGTCTTGCCTTTGGGTTGCACAACTCATCATGGGGGGTAATACATGACATCAACTAGCTATACATCTTAGGTAGATTTCAGTATTATCAATTATATCAGACATTTCATGATTAGTATAAATTATTAGAAATTATGAAAATTATGATTATTCAGATATGTTATCATGAATGTTTTCTAGGATATGAAATGTACTGTATATGTATTATAGCATCAAATGTTCATGTTACCACACAACTATATTTAGTTTATTTTCCCTTACTGAGAAATGTCTCACCTCCGAACTTAAATTATTTTCATGAAACCCAAAAAGACCGGCGGATCGAGGCCGCCATTGAGATAGTGTGTTGCTACCTCGTTAGGAGGGTAAGTTTGAACTAGGATCAGGAGATTTTGATGTGGGATCCTAGAGTTATTTTTGTATTTTTAAGAGATTGTATATAAACACAGTGTTTTGGATTATAGTTAACTCTGGTATTATGTATTTGTGGTTATGAGAATGTGATTTACATTTGCTGCTGCTTAGGCTTCCGCTGTGAATGTCAGATGAGTCCCTGCTATCCTCGGGTTCGGGTTAACCATATTATTATATATGTTTTATTATATGATAAGATAAGTAGGTCGTTACAAGCCCTGTGGTTAATTGATTTGGCATTATGAAACACAACCCTCTTTCCAAGAATTTAGACTTTAAACAAACTCTCAGTTAATAAGTCTTGGGTGTTAAATCAATTAACGTACTCCCTTATGGTTTCCAAAACTTATTGATCAACCAATGTACTCCCTTTCGGTTTCTGCAATCCCAAAAACAAATTAAGTTTAAGTTTATTTAATATCTAATCCAAGTAGTGTATATGATTAAGGAATTAAAAACATCCACGCAATTTATATGTTTGGTGGAAATTAAAAAGAGTAAGGGAAAAAGAGAGACACCGGATTTTTTACGAGGTTCGGTTTATCCCTAGCCTACGTCCTCACCTTTGCTTTCTCTTGCCTCTCTTGCTTTTCTTCAAGCTTTGATATACTTTTAAGTTTTCTCTCATATTCTTCAAGTTTTAAAATATCATCTTGAAATTCATACTTTAAGTTTCATATGATCATCCTTCTTTGAAGTATAAGCTTACAATGGATCCTTGACCTTGCACTTACATGCTTGATCCTTGTGAGTCCTGAAATATCATTACTCAACCAAATATGTTAAGTTCTACTTGTTTGTTAGCATCGAAATAGGATATTTAGCCTTGTAAGGCCAACAATCTCCCCCTTTTTTAATATAACAAATAAGGAGTAAAAATTTGAGTAAGCCTTAAAAAGACTCCCCCTTACAATAAGCATCATCTTAACAATATTTGTAATTTCAAGATCAATATCAAAAACTCTTTTACTATCATGCTCATCACATCATTCAAAAAACTCTTTTACTATCATGTTCATTACATCATTTAAGTTCAAGATCATCCAATGTCAAATACTTCTTCCCTTTTTGATACATTTATCATGTTCAAATTTTCAAAATTTCAAAATTTTTCAATACCAAGCTCAATTTTTACTCAAAACTTCTCCCTCTTTTGATATCAATCAAAAAGAGTAAGATATAAAAAATGATTAGGTTCAAATAAAATCATATTTTGAGCATATGAATATCAAACATGCATATCGGGCATATGTACACACTCAATTCATTATTTTTCAATATGCCATATGTAATGTGCTTCAATAGTCAAATAGTCATGATACTAATTGAAAATTTTATTAATTCATGATACCAATTGAACTTTTGAATTTGTGATACCAATTAAAACATTAAAGAATAATACTAATTGGAAATTTCATTAATTCATGATATCAATTGAAAAATTAGGGAGAAACAAAACATAGTACAAGCAATAAGTCATATAACTCCCCCTGAATTTAATACATTCAGATTTGTTATCAATTATGTTTTTAAGTTTATCATCCCATGCTACAAATATTGATTCATATCATGTATGTGCTCATGGATATCAAATACCAATATCATGTCAATGTCATAACATGCTCATGGATATAATTATGCTTGTCATGCTCAAATATTAATTGATATATTCATGGATACCAATATACTTCATAGATACTAATGTTAATGTCACATTATGCACTGCTCATGGATACTAAATTATTTAGATGCAAATTTTTCAATTCTTCCATGTGATCCATCATTAGCATGTATGATCAAGAATTAATCAAATCATATTCATATATCAATATCATATAAAAATTTATGCTTCTTAAATCATGCTTAATAACTTTATGCTCGGGTTTTCAAAATAAATCATCAATATTTTCATTATCTTTAGAGTTTTTAAAATACTAATTTCAAGATATACACGTGTAGCATATTGCATATCATATAAGCATGGAGTATATTATTATCATATGCATTGTACAACACTTTTGCTTAAATTGTTCTTATGTTGCTCAAGTATCTCTTATTCTCAAATATATTTCATATTAAATTTGTTTAAAAGGTTTACCTTCAGTTAGTCGGCTGAGCTTATGGTCAATCGGCTGACCCATCCTTTCTCTTTAAGGTGTTGTTCAATCAGTCGGCCGAGCTTATAGTCAGTCGGCTGACCTTTTTTTTCTTTTAAAGTTTCACCATTTCTATGCCAAGCTCTCTTCTTTAAAATACTCATGTAATAATCTCAATTTGCTTAAGATATTCTTTTCTTTTGATTTCATATGAACATCCAAACTTTATATATCTTAATACTTTCTAATTTAAGCCTTGTATGATTCATTCATTGATTTGAGGCCAACAATTTTTATTAGCTTCAATAAGCATTAATAAGCTTGAATAATTTTATCCTTATTCTCTATTTCAATTTGTTCAATATCTTTGAATGATTTTCCATAGATTTGATATCAATTGAAATTAAAGGATTTAGTCATAGTATTTCATCTTGGTACCCATACTTTCTTGGGTCCGGATGGTTTAACAAGTGATACTCCTTTAATTCTCCAAACTTGTTTTGTTTTCACACATTTCCTCTTTAATGGACATTCGAACTTAACATGCCCCTTTTTCTGACATAGAAAACATGTGATATGTGTGTAGGCATTTGAGGAGGAGCTCGCATAATCTTTAGATTCTTTTGTAAAGTATCCTATGTAAAGATTCTTTTCCCTTTTATTTTCAATTCTTTTGAATCCTATGTCTTCTTTATTTAAAGACATTCTTTGTGAGCCAATCATTTTGTCAAAATTTTCTTTTCCTTTAGTGAAATTGTAAATGATTTTGACTTGATTCTCAATTTCTTTCTTAAGATCATAAATTTATGAATTTTTTATACTTTTGCCTTTTTCTTGATTTTGAAATATTTTGTTGATTTTATTCTCTAATTCTAAAATATATAAGTCTTTCTCATTTTCAATAGAGGATTGGGATCTTAAGTCTTCTAATTCTTTCATCAACTGTTCATTCTTGCTTTCTAATTTCTTGATTTTCAAATCTTTTTCTTTTTTAGTAAGATTTTTACATTCTAACTTTTTTATCACAACTTCATTCTAATTTTCTATTTTCTTATTTTTTGAATCTTTTTCTCCTTTTGCAAGTTTAAGGGATTCTAACTCTTTCGTTACTCTTTCATTCTTGTTTTTCAATGATGTGTATTGCTTAGTTACTTTGACTAACATCTTATGCACTTTGAATAAATCATTTTGTAACTTTTCATAAGATGGCATGCTTTCATCATTGAATTCATTTGATGAATCACTACTATAACCATTTTCTGATTTGGATGACGAGTTTTTCTCATCATCCCAAGCCATATAGCAAGCAACCTCCTGGTCACTTGATTCATTATCGGAACTACTTGTACTTACATTATCCCAAGTAGTGGCTTTCATTACCTTTTTATTTTTATTTTTAGAATCTTTCTTAAGTAGTGCGTATTCTGGCTTTATGTTTCCTCCTTCTCACAATTATGACATGTGGGAATTTTATTCATTGACTTCTTTGTATTGGTTTCTTTTTCATTTGATTCCAAGTTTTGGATTCTTCTTTTGAATTTATTTTTCCTTCATAGTATTCTTACTAGTTTCTTAGATATGAAGGCTAGTTTGTCCTCTTCATCTTCACTACTAGAGTTTTCTTTTGAAACTTTGAAGGCTATAGATTCTTGGGCTTTAGTTTTTCCACTTATTTCATTCATTGTCATTTCATATGTAAGGAGAGAACCTATAAGTTCATCTAAGGAGGTATTTTTTAAATTTCTTCATTCGGTTATTGCAATGACTTTTGGTTTCCATATAGGTGGCAGCCCTCTAAGAATTTTTCTAATCATTTCATAAGTGGTGTAGGTTTTTCCTAATGCATTTAGGGAGTTTATTATATAGGTGAACCTAGTGTACATACTAGTGATTGATTCATCCGTTTTCATCATAAAAGCTTCATACTCTCTAGTGAGCATATCGATTCAATTGTCCCTTACATCAATAGTACCTTCATAGGTAACTTATAATTTTTCCCAAATTTCCTTGGCTAATTTGCAAGCCATAACCCTATTAAATTCATTCATATCTAGAACACAATACAAAGCATTCATAGCAGTAGAATTTATTTGTAGCATCTTATGGTCATGATCGATCCATTATTTTTCTTCTTTGGGTATTTCTTTACCATCTACGATTTTAGTAGGAATTAAGTCACCATGTGTGACAACCTTCCAAACTTTCCAATCCTTGGTTTGTAGATAGATTCTCATGCGTTGTTTCCAAAATGTATAGTTTAAACCACAAAATATAGGAGTCCTAGTTGAGGATTAATGACCATCTCTAAAGGGAGTTATGCCTAAGTGTGCCATCTAGATCTTTATGTAGCTACTAGTTAGGATTTGCTACAACCCCTCTCTAATACCAATTGAAAACTAAGGTGTAGTTCTAAGAGTGGGGTGAATTGGGTTTAAAAATTTATTTTAATACTTTTGAAGAATCCTTAACCTCTTAATTCTTTTAATGAATTCTTGACTTCTTGTTGATTTATCCAATACACAACAAAAGCTTATTTACTTATTTAGAAAAAGTTCATTTACTTGTTCAATCCACAAGCCAACAACTAAAGTGTAACGACCTAAAAAAATTTAAACTATTTAAAATAATAAGAAGGATGAAAGGGGAGGAAAAAATAAATTTTTAAAAGGTGACATCAAGCAATCGTCGACGAACCAACTGGTCTCATCGACGAGAGTTTTGTCTTGGCTCCTCGACGAAGGCACACATCTTGTAATAACCCAGAGAATTAAACAGGGTCTCGTCGACGAACACAAGGAATTCGTCGACGAGAACATATAAGGGCCTTGTTGACAAGGACACGTCTCATCGACGAGAAGATACCGAGAGGGGGTTTTTGACAGTCTGAAATTCGTCGACGAAGGGTTCAGGCTTGGCAGCGAACTTCTTCAAGGACTCGTCAACGAGATGACGTGTCTCGTCGACAAATCCAAATCTATAAATAGTTGAAAACCCATATTTTTTGCAGAACTTGGCGCAGGAAACTCTCTCTCTCTCTCTCTCTCTCTCTCTAAAATGTCTCTCTCCCCCTCTCTCTTCTATTTCGGCCCCGTTTCTCTTCGGATCGACGATCTGAAGCCACCACGACACTCCTAGGAAAGTTTTCTACAAGTCTACCGGAGTGGATCGTTGGTGGGAGTAACTTGAACTCCATCCCAATTTTAGGGTAAGACATTTTATTCAGTATTTGTCTTTCCCACAGTTATAAGAAATATAGTATACAAAGAAATAATGATATTTTATGCTGGGAGATGTGATTTTCAGGGTGTTGAGTGGAGAACCTTGCGGGTGTAGAGTCAAAGTATAGTAGGGGCTTTTCATAAACTAGGTAAGGGAAATATACTATTTTAATAACTCCTAGCCAAAGTACAGATTTAGCATTTTATACAGTTCGGATGTTATTAAAATAGTATGCAACTTAGTCGCCACACACTAGTAAGAGCATATTTCCACTTACTAAGTGTCGTCTCACCCTATTACTTTAACATTTTTCAGGTGAGCCAGCTAGGCGAGCGGATCAGGCTCGCAGATAGAGTGATTACTTATTTTCCCTATATATAGGGTGAGTTTGTACAAAGTATTGTATTTTGGGGTAGATGGTACTAGAGAGAGATGTAAATTATAACTATGGTCTGAAAATACTGAATTCTGGTATTGTATGTATGTAAATGGCTATATGATTTATGTTTTTCGCTGCATAGGTATGTTTATTGTATACAGGGATACCCCAGTGCCCTCTGAGGCCTGAGATTACATGGAAGGGTATCAGAGTAGTTGATATGTGTTTGTTTGTTTTTTTTTTTTTTTTAAATGGTCTACTTTTGAGGTCGTTACACATCTCGTCGATGAGGAATTATCGAGTGGGGTTTTCACATGACTGAAATTCATCGACGAGTTTGTTGTTTCATCGCCAAACTGTGTACTAAGACTCATCGACGAGTCTACGTGTCTCGACGACGAACCTTTGCCTATAAATAGTGTATTTTTTTCATTTCTGCTCGAAATTTTCTGCATGTACTCTCTCTCCCTCTAATATTTTAGCCCTACTACCTTCTCTCTTCGATTTCAGGCCGAATTTAGCTCGGTTCGACGATCAGAAGCCACCACAAGACTCCCGGGAAGATTATCTGCAATATAGGCGGAGTGGATGTTCGATTTGAGAAGTTTGGGAAACATCCCAAAACTAGGGTAAGTGTATTATTTTGGAGTTTCCTTAACAAATATTGTTATTTGGAGCCTAGGAGGTATTATAAAGATGTTTTGCTAAGATATGAAGAATTTGAAAATTTTGATTACAGGGTCTCATTTTGTTGATTTTAGGCCGAATCCCAAGGAGCAGGTAAGGGGAAATATTTTATAATAGCTTTTAATAATTCTAAATGACTAATTTCGGGTATAAATTCTACATATTTAGGTATAACATTCTGAAACATGCTGGTATTGAAAATATTGATTATATATATATTATATCGGGAAAAATCGTGTGGTTGAAACCATTTTTGTTAATTAAATGATTGTGAGCATTATGAAATGATGAATCATTGAGTTGCGAATATTGGTTGGTTGTGATTTCTGCCTCGTTGATTATACAGGTTAATTGTAGATACTGTTGTTGTGTATACTGTGGTAGAACTGTGGTTGTGTTGAATGATTAGTTTGCTGTGGACTTGTGTTGTGGTTTATGTAAATTATGATATAGTATTGGCAGTGGTATGAGGAGGTCGTTATATTGTACCTGGTATAACCGTCATATAACGTGGGCAGTGGTATAGGGAGGTCATTATATGGATGTTTATATTGGGAGGTAAACGTTGGCAGTGGTATGAGGAGGTTGTTTACCTATTTACCATGAACGAAGTGTTTGTTTTGTAACCTGTATAGTTTGATTAGTTATGTGTGGACCAGCCTTGTGAACACGTATATGCTGTGTGATTGGTTAGTCCTGTGTGGACCAGTCCTGTGTGGACAGTCTTATGTGGACATATATGTTGTGTGGTTTGATTAGTCCTATATGGACCAGTCCTTTGTGTACCATGTAATTTGTGTGATTGGATGGATTGATTATGATATATGCGTATATGTGTGGAGTTCTATGAAGAGAATATGGTTGACTGTGTGTGATTTTAATTAATTAAGTATTTATGGTAAAATATATTACTCCACCCGAGGGCTTACTGACGAAGGCGAGTACTTTGGTAATTATTTGTGGATACCATAGTAGAGAGAAGCCACTTGTATGGGAGGGTAACCTTTCCTATTCTCGGTGACTTTACCTGGATACATAACCCGAGGGCTTACTGAGAAAAGTGAGTGCCCTGTTGTTAGAACTAAAGCAGAGGGAATCTACTTGTATGGGCGGATAGAATTCCCTATTCTTGAGAATTATTAGTAAAATATTTATGATTGTGGGCATGTGATTAGATGACAAAGATGTTGACAATGCTGTGATTATGAGCATGATATTTTGGGCTGCTTGTCGATCGTGAATGTATTTGGATGGATATTTTAATTATATATTAAATACTTTAGCCACACATTGTTATAAACTATTTCTCCCTTACTGAGAGGTGTCTCACCCTGTCGATGTTCTAATCTTTTCAGGTTATCCAGGTGATCGAGCTTAGATAGTGCAGGGCAGGGTAGTTTTGTGAATGGTATTAAAGTCGCGTGTCAGTCTTATAACACTCCGGACCCCACGTGTTAGGTCTAGGGCGTTACATAAAGTATTCAACACAACACAAGTAAATAAAACTTAAACTGTAATGACCCAAAAATTAAAAACTATAAAATAATTTGGAAGTATAATAAATAAAATGAATTAATGGATAATAAGAGAAAAGAAAAGAAATTAGAGGAGGAATAGTAGGCCTCGTCGATGAATGTTCTGCCTTCGTCAATGAGTGTCCTTCTAGAGATCGTCGACGAAGGAATCCCAAGAGGGTAAATTTTAAACTCTGAATTTTGTCGACGAATGTATCTTCTCATTGACGAAGTCTCTTCAGTGATTCGTCGATGAACCCACGTGTCTCATTAACGAAGTCCTACCTATAAATAGAGTTTTCCTTCATTTCAGCGAGAAAATTTGGGATTCTTCTTTCTCTCTCTCTAAAAAATGGACTTCGAGCCTTCTCTCTTCGATTTCGGGTTGGATTTGACCTGGTTTTGATGACCCGGAACCACCACAAGGTTCGTAGGATCGTTCTCTGTAAGACTGTAGGAGCTAATCGTTGGTTTGAAAGGTTTGGAAAACATCCTAAAATTAGGGTAAGTGAGTTATTTTGGGAATTTTCTTAACAAATATTGTTGTTTGGAACTTAGGAAGTATTAAATAAGTATGTTTCCTAAGATTTGAGCCAACTTGGTTTATTTAATTAAACTAGGATTTTTTTATTTATTTAAGGTCCAAGTGAACGTCGCGGGTATCAGTTCGAGGATCCTACCGGCATAGTTCAGAAGTCAGGTAAGGGAAAATTATATATTAAATCAGGTTTTTATGAATTAAATAAAAATGGACTATGTTGTATATGTATATGAGTATTTATGTGGGTATAAAATGTCAATCATATAAATTATGTTTTTTGAGCTTAGGGCTACTTATTTAGCTATGTATATGTGAAAATGAACTAATGAAAGTGAATAATATTTTCAGGATAATTATGTAAGAAATGAAAGGTATATTTTCAGTATATGAACATTAAAAGTTGATTGACCTATTTTATAGGAATAATAAAAGGAGTTGTATTAGCATATTCTAGTACATTTCTATGTGGACTAACTGATGACGGCTAAAGAGCAGTTGTAGTACGAATGAATGAAATGAAAAGGCAATGAAATGACAATGGAATGGAATGTGAAATGTGAACGATGAAAATGGGAAAGAGTCACTTAAAGTGAAATGCAATGTAATGTTTAAGCTAAGAATATGAATTGATGTGAATGGTCGAATAATGACATAAAGAATAATGTATTATGATATTAGAAGTATTTACGCTAATAGAACATGTTACGATTGCGCGAGGCGTACTCTTCGCCTGAGGGCTTGCTAAGAAAGGCGAGTGCTCCGGTTGTATCAGGTGTAGTAATAGGTTGCATAACGTGTTCGGGCAGAGGGAAACAACTTGTATGAGTTGGTAGATTTCCCTATTATTGGGAGCATTCGTTGGTAAATCTTTATTTGAACTGTGTGAGTACGAGATCAATCTAATACTTGAGGGCTTACTGAGTAAAGTGAGTGCCCTGGTATGCTTCAGTAGCGACCCTAGGGTTGCCTAAGTATCAGAGCAGAAGGGTGCTACTTATATGGGCGGGTAATCACCCCTATCCTTAGGTAATCTCGTGGGTTAAATCTTTTGCATGTATTTTGGTTAGGCTCAGAGAATAATTTCAGTGTTATGATAACGTTTTACAAATGTTATTAAAATGATATTTATAAACCTCATGTTAGCCACACGCTATTTTAATATATCGTTTCTTCCCTTACTGAGATGTGTCTCACCCGAATATGATTATTTCTTTTTCAGAACATCCTCGAGGTCGGGCGTAGAGAGTTCAAGGGTTCATAGCATTTTGAGGATTATAAAGAGAAAGAGTATATTTTGATAATACTATTAGGTTGTATAAAATTTAAGCTTATGTTTTTTTATATTTTTTTATGTTTTAAGTCTGTTGAGAAAAGAATGATTGTGAATACTGGTTTTGTGGATTGAGTTTTGGAGGTATGTAGATTTGTGAATACAGGTGGATAAATGGATAAAATGAATTTATAGATAGTAATAGTAAACTCTGGTATTATATTTATGGAGATTATGTTTATGTTTTCCACTGCGTATATATATTAATTTATGGATTATTAGGATTTTATCAGGTATAACACACCAGACCCGGGTTTAAGGGTTCGAGGTGTTACATAAACAATCAACCAACCATTCAACAATCAAAGTGTTCAATCCACAAATACCCGATCAAGATAACCTTTTGGCAATTTTCAGCTTTTCAAGAATTCAAGATATTTTCTTGTTTGCAGCCCTATAAATATATGTAAGCCCTGTGGTTAATTGATTTCACAATATGAAGTACAACACTTTTTCCAAGAATTTAGACTTTAAACAAACTCTTAGTTAATAAGTCTTAGGTGTTGAATCAATTAGCGTACTCCCTTATGGTTTCCGCAACTTAATAATCAACCAATGTACTCCCTTTCGGTTTCTGCAATCCCAAAAACAAATTAAGTTTAAGTTTATTTAATATCTAATCCATGTAGTGTATATGATTAAGGAATTAAAAATGTCCATGTAGTTTATATATTTGCTGGAAATTAAAGAGAGTAAGGGAAAAAGAGAGATACCAGGTTTTTGACAAGGTTCGGCTTATCCCCAACCTACGTCCTCGCCTTTGCTTTCTTTTTCCTCTCTTGTTTTTCTTCAAGTTTTGATATACTTTTAAGTTTTCTCTCATATTCTTCAAACTTTAAAATATCATCTTGAAATCCATGCTTCAAGCATCATATGATCATCATTCTTTGAAGTATAAGCTTGCAATAGATCTTTGACCTTGCATTTACATGCTTGATCCTTTTGAGTCCTAAAATATCATTACTCAACCAAATATGTCAAGTTCCACTTGTTTGTTAGCATCAAAACATGATATTAAGCCTTGTAAGGCCAATAATTACTCTTTCCCCTTGCAAATTATGTATATGTTTGCTTCCCAAAAGCTCTCTGAGAATTGATGCAACTCTAATACCTAAACCACTAATCCCCTTATCCCATGTAAAGAAATAGCAGGGAACCTTTATATGATATGTAGCTTTCTTGCAGATACCTTATGTTATATTTCAATTAAAGAAAAGATGATCCTTGTTTTATATTCTTTGCTCGTAGAATGTGCATAAAGTAGTATTAGTTACCAACCATTTCACTGTTCTTCTAAGGTGTTAAGCTTGTTACAAGCAGCCAACGAAGTTGCAAATGCATGCCTTAATAAGTACTCCTTAAACTAGACAACCTTGTGTGAATGAACAATATTTCCTTGACTTTATGACCTCACAAGCATAATCTAAAGTAGTGTTAGTTATCAACCATTTTACTATTCTTCTAAGGTGTTAAGCTTGTTACAAACAGTAAGCGAAGTTGCAAATGCATGCCTTAATATGCACTCCTTAGACTAGACAAGCTTGTGCCAATGAACAATATTTCTTTTAGACTTTATGACCTCACAAGCATAATCCATTGAAACAATTCTTGATTTATTACTACACATACCAAGTCAATTTATCCTCTAGGAGAAGGTAAAAAAAAAAATTGATGGAGTTTTTAATATCCATTACAGCATTAGTCATCCTCCTTGGTCAAACTCATCTCAAATCCTTCATAATTACTAAAACCTCCTCAATTATGGGAGATCGAAATCCCTGTCTATATTTGCTCCATATGCCTCCACCAATAAGCCTTTTGATGCCAATTGTTAAGAAAGAGAAAGGATATCTTATCATTTCCAATAACAATTATGAAGGAATATTTATCAGTATATTCTCTTGCTTTTAGAATTCTCTTCCAAGTATTGTTTGGGGTGTTTTCACAGTTGAAATGTATCTATTCCTTAACTTACAAGAGTGAATCCTATTGTGAAATTTCATTTTATTTATTTCTCTTTTCCTAAAAAAAATACTTAATTTATTGTTATTTATTGATAAAATCCCTTACTACGATTCACAAAAATTCTATATTCATCTTCCAAAGAAATATGTTTGGACACTTATCCTATGTTTAGAAAAGTTTTGGACTTGAATTTATATTAAATTTGAATAAGATGTATATAAAATTATATTGAAATTTGTCAAAATCAACCTCAATCCAAATTCAAGGTCCAGAATCCATGCTCCTAGACGCTGCGTTAGTGTTAAAATTGTATTTGAAAGTGTAGATTTCTGGATATGCATAAACTTGAGCAAAATTTATTACAATTTTACATCACATTTAATCCAAATCTATAAAAGTACAAATTTGAGAATTGAAATTTATATTGTCAAATAAAATCGTATACTTAAATTTAAAATATGTCAATTTAGTCAATGTTTAACATAATTGTGTTTCTAATTTTTTTTTTCAACTTTAAATTATTCTAAATTGAAAGCTCCAACTTTGTTTCTAAATATAATTGATTATTATATTGAAAAAATATATATGAAATCATGATTTTTTTTTTTTTTTTTTTGTAAAGTCAAACAATATTTTGGTATAAAGTAAGCTTTTGTAAGCTTTTTTCATGCATGTAGTAATGATAAAATGTGCTTGTAAGTTTCGCAGAAGGACTCATAATGATGTAGGGAAGAAGATTATCCATCCCAACTCCTACAAGCCATAACCCTAGACCCTACCCTCGATGCCTTATGTTTTGTCTCCTCTTTTTTTTTTAGCTTCAATGGAAGTGTGATTCAACCCCAACCCAATAAAAAAATAAAACAAAAAAATAGTGCTTTAGAGAGCTTTCCTAACATGGGTAATAAAAGAAAAAGACCCATTGTGTTGATGTTGACTTTAAAGATGAATGACTGTATAAGCAATACCTCCAATCTCATCATCCTTTCTTTCCTTTTTGGTTTTCCAAAAAGTATATTGTGAATTTTTAACATCATCATGTAATTCTTATAATAGGATTGCTTGAGAGACTAGTAGACATTTCACCAACTTTCTAAATTTAGTTTTTGCAATCAATCAAACACAGATAAGGAAGAAATTACTTCATGTTAATAACACTTTGACGAATATTCTAGTAAAGAATTAATTTTAATGTCTAATTGCTTTGTAATCAACAAAAGTGGATCCGGTGGTTGGAAGCTATATTTCTTTGATACTTAAAGTTAGAAATACTTAGATGCGATGTGATGGGTTGAGATTGCACACAATTTTATAAAGGGTTTCTTCTATTTAAACAAGAGTGTTTATTTTAAGCATTTGAGAGTAGTTTCTTAAAAATATGAAGCAATGAGAATGAATTAGCAGTACATTTAACGAGCAACTAATTACGACAAATCTTTACTATGAACTTTAAAATATTGACCCTTTAACAATGGAGAAGTGTTAGTACTGTTCGTTTCATATTGGACGTCAACGCTCCTTTTACACGATCTCGATATGCATTGGATACTTTTTAGGCAGATCAGACTTATTTTATTTCTAGTCGTGTGCTAACATGGAAAATGTGAAGCATTTGACACTTACATGACAAGATGAGTATTAGTACGGGGAAAAAATAAAAAGTTTTAAGAGTCATGTCGCAATATTATCAAATTTAAGAGATCTTTTATATCCTAAAAATGATATGTTATTTAAATTAAGTGACTTGTCACTTGCATATTGATCCTCAAACGCAAATTTAATGATGCTTGAATACTATTTTTAAGGGACCATATTTGATTTTGAAATATGTTCTTCATATAATTGTATATAATGTACATATGTCATGTTCTTGATTGTGTCATCTTGAACTTTTAATATTTGACATGTCAATATGTCATGTATAATCTTGCCAAGTACCTATATTTGTGCTTCATATACCATGTGGATAATTGTTTTTTCAATTATCAATTTATTCTAATTTCATAGTTCAATGAAAATTCTTTGTATCATAAAATAAAGAGTAAATTTAAGTGATACCTCTCGAATTTTTTAAAGTTGACACTTCGTCCTTTCAATTTCTAAAAACTATCAAAAAAGAACTCTTTCAGATTTAATAACACTTTAAATGATTAATAGATATTCTGGTAAAGAATTAATTTTGACCTCTGATTGCTTTGCAAAACACAAAAATGAAATACAGGTCGGGTGATTGGAGTTGAAACTCTAACCCTATGCTTGGAGAGACATTAGATTTGGATTTGTATTGGATTTGCATAAGATTTAATATAAAATTATATTGAAATTTCCCCAAATGTTCCTAAATTAAAATTCAAGATTTAAAATCTATGCTCCCAAACATAGAGTAAATAAATTATCTAATACTTAGGTTAAAATTTCTTGCTGATAGTTGATGGGCTGAGATTGCATAGAATTCATTGCAAAGGGTTTCTTCCATTTAAAAAATAATGTTTATCTTAAATAGTTGAGGGTAGTTTCCTGTTGGACACTTAAAGAGATGAGGTGATGAGAATTAATTGAAACTATAGTTAAGTAATTACAAATTATGACAAATAGTGATCTCTAAATCGTTAACACTCAAACAAAAGAAAAAAGTCACCATCCGACACATATTGACACCAATTAATACTCCTTTTACATGATCTCAATATGCATCGAACACTCTTTAAACATCTCAAACTTATTTTATTTTTGGCCACATGTCAAACACACGATATAAAAATTGGCCGACACTCACATGACATAATGGATTTTAGTACAAAAAATAAAATAAAAATTTAAGGGGTCGTTATCAAATTTTGAAAGATTTCTTATATGCTAAAAATAATATATTGTCTGAATTAAATGAATTCGAAATAACTTGCATAATGATCACATACCCTTCCAAAAAAAAAATTACATCAATCAATGAAATATCTTAAAATCAAACAAACCACATTTATCATCAAATACAAATTTAGTCATGCTTGATACTTACTTCTAGAAAATCATATTTGACTTAAAAATGAATTACCTATAAATATATCATAGTGTTATCATGTCCTCTCTTACTTTTTAAGATTTGAGATATCAACATGTCATACACGTATTATGTCGAGCATCTATGCTTTAGCATTATAGACAATTCCTATCTTTGAAAGTGGTGTTTGATTTTAATTTACGCAGATTTAAATAAAATAAAATATAAAATAATATTAAATTTATTTTAACTCTATAATCGAACAAAAATACTCTACCATGTAAAATAAAATTATAAACAATTAATGGGCAATGAAGAGATAAGATGATTAGAACGGGCACAAAGAGGGGATCATTGTGAAGACATTAAATTAAATAAACATACCAAAAATCATTGGGATTATAATGGGTGGATTTTAAAATTGCAGAGTAGGCCCATCAAATAATTTTCTCTCCATTGTCGGTGCGTGCAGTGGGGCACGGACACGTGCCATGCTCATTTTCTCACCAACCAATCAACAAAAATGTGTACAACAATTAATGATTTATAATAAGATGATGTGGTGAGATCATGAGAATGATGCTTTCGTTTACTTATTTATTTTGGAGGGGAGGGGGTTGGTGAGGGATGTGCCAAGGGTCATATGCCTTGGTGCACTCTGGTGCGCTGTGACTGTTAAGTAGGGTTAAAGGGCATGACCCTTTCTTGTGGAGGGCGTAAGGGGGCAGAGGAAGATGGGCAATCCCTTTTGGAAATTCTCCCATCACATCTTTCCAAACAAATTGGTGGGATGATATGGGGCACTGGTCCCTTAATCTGGAGGGGCTGCCCTCCAAGGAGGGGCATCGAATTTAGATAATCCGTCCAAAAATTGACCATACAACACCATTTTTGTGGGTGTGGAGGTGTTGTGTATTCGCTCTTTTGGATGAGGGGCTTGCACCATGACACAACAACAAGAGGTTTTCTCATAAATATTGACCATATATTTCTTTCTTTGCTCTTTTGAAGTTCGCTCTAGAGGTATTAGTAAATCGTAGTATGTGCAAGTTTTTCTTTAAAGGCAAAGGTAACATTTTACAACTAAATTAAGGGTATCTCATATTTGGGAGCATAGAGTTTGAATTTTAGGTCTGGAATAGTTATGTGATTTGAACGGAACTCAAAATAATCTTAAACTACGTTTATTCAAATCGACACAAATATGAATATAAATTCTGAATTCTAAATTCTTGAACATCGGTCAATGATCAGTCTTTTTGTTTCTAATTACATTTGATTTTTTTATTCACAAAAAAATGCCTTCGCTCCCTAAGTGGGCTTGCTCCTAAATGATTCAAGAACTTTGCATGTAATAACCTATTAAATCATATGTTGCGTAAAGTAAAATCAATTAATATAGCCTTCATTCGATACCATTTACAAATAAATATCTATCCTCTGTAGCTTATGTTATGTGTAATTAAGCTGATTGTTAATTCTAATTTTCAGTTTTTAATTAATTATAAACAAACCACAATCTGATTTTACCTAAGCATCAACCACAATCACACCTAAACGAAAACCTGTTTATTTCAATGTGTGCGTGTGTGCCAAGCCTGATCAAGAAAAATATATGTTCACCAATCCAATATTCAGTCGAACAATAATAAATTTAGAAAAATGTAAATATACTACAATCACAATCCACAAGAACACATTTACGTGGTTCGGCCCAAAAATTAGCCTACATCCATGGCAGAAACTCACTTTCGGAGATACTATATTAAATCCGGCGGAAATAAATATACATACACAGATTTACTCTTTCTTGGCTTACCAATCTCCTTTGGAAATCAGCCCAATAACGACCCAAGAAATCCCCTCTTTGCACCTGCGAAGACCCTAGGCTTCTCCCTATCTTTCTCCCTGATTTCCCTAAAAGAAACCCTCTCAAGAAACTAGATCTGTGCATTACCTTTCTTTTACCTGAGCGTGCACTCCGCTGGAGATCCCCAACGCCGAATGCCCTCTTGCTGTCTCCTTCTCTCGCGCACAGGTGAAGGATCTCTCTGTTGAGTTCGCAGGTGTGGAGTCGCCGACAGCCACACCAGCCCAGCCGCCAACTTGGACGTTGAAGACCGGCGGCCACCTACTCTGCAGACATTGCTGAAACAGCAGCCACCTTCTCTGAATTTTGTTCCCCCCTCTTGTATATATATATATGGGTTGTAGTGAGGTGAAGTGTGTGAGTGTATGGAGTTGTGAGCTGCGTGAGTATTGTATTGCAGTGTGCTGAGAGTGCAGAGAACAGAGAGTTGTAGTGAGAGAGAGTTGAGCAATGGCTCCTCCTTGTATTATTTCTCCCAGTTTATAGTGCAGTGGTGTGTGCTCCCGTGGACGTAGGTTAGTTTGGACCGAACCACGTAAATCCGATGTTCTAGTGTGGATGTGCTTGTATTTTTCTTCGTGTGCGATTGTTGCTCCAGGATTATTCCCCAACACTCTCTTAGCTGCAAGTCCCTCTCGTGCGCTGAAGACTCTTGCTAGTTGTTGAAGAAGACACTCGGCTGAAGGAAACAACGAAAACCCCCTCCTGCACTCGGGTGCGGTTGCCCTCTGAAGCTGCAAAAACTGAAGTGAAAAATCACCCCCGCCCCCTGCTATTTTTTGTTTTATTTACAACACATAAGGATTAAATTACAACAACGCCCCCCATAAAAAAAAACCCCCAATAGCAGCCATTTGATCTCCTTAGAAATGGACAACCTGGATTCTTCTTTCAAGCTTGACACTTCAACAATTCTCCACCTTGGCAAGCTTGTAACTCTTGCACCTCCTTAGCCTCTCCTATGGCGGTTCCTACAAAAAAAACACTAGAAACTTCCAAGGTTAACCAAGTTCGAACAATGTTAAAACTTGGATTTAGGTATTGCTTTAGTCATCATATTAGAAGGATTATCCTTTATTGGAATTTTCATTACTTCTATTTCACCACTAGAAATAATATCCCACAAAATGCAACCTGACATCTATATGTTTAGACCTATCATGATAAACATGATTCCTAGACAAATGAATAGTGCTTTGATTGTCACAATAAATTATAAATGTTCCACTATACATTCCTAACTCTAGGCACAGTCCTTTTATCCATATAGCCTCCTTGAAGGCTTCAGTCATGGCAATATATTCAGCCTCCGTGGTAGACAAAGCTACCATTGACTGCATGTGTGATTTCCAACTAATAGCACTACCTAAAAAATAAAAGACCATACCAGACAAAGACTTCCTGGTATCTAGATTTCCAGCATAGTCAGAATCTACATATCCTTTTAACCCTATTTCACAATGCATATCCATATTTCCAAATATTAATCCTTGTTGTTTTGTTCCAAACAAGTATTGAAAAATTTGTTTTAAAGCATGCCAATGTGGTTTTCCAGGTTTGCTCATAAATCTACTCACTTGACTTACAATATAAGATGGATCAGGTCTAAAACATACCATAGCATACATTATACTACCAACCATACTAGCATACGGTATCCTATTCATAAACAGTGACTCATTTTCAGTTTAAGGACATTGTTTTTTAGACAATTTAACATGCTATGCAACAGCAATAGAAGTAGATTTAACATGACTTATTCCAAATCTTTTCAACACCTTTGAAATATAAGACTTTTGAGACAAGTAGAGAAGCTTTTTATTCCTTTCTCTAGTTATTTCCATACCAAGTATTCTTTTAACAGGTCCTAAGTCTTTCATTTCAAATTCAAATTTAAGCATGCACTTAACTTGATTTAACATATCCATGTCTCCACAAGCAACCAACATGTCATCAACATATAATAACAAATATATATGACATTTATCACATGATTTAAAATAAACACAGCCATCATATTGCTTCTATAGAAATCATTTTGAATCATGTAAGAATCAAAATCATTTATACCATTATCTAGGTGATTGTTTCAGCTCATATAAAGATTCCTTTAATAAACATACATGATTTTTATTCATTTCCGTATCAAAGCCCTCAGTAGGTTGCATATAAATTGTTTCTTCTAAAGTACCATGCAAGAAAGCAGTTTTAACATCAAGTTGTTCCAAATGCAAGTCATGTACAACAACAAAAGATAATAGAATTCTAATTGAACTATGCCTCACAACAGGGGAAAATATTTCATTATAGTCTACCCCTTCCCTTTGTGTAAATCCCTTAGCCACTAACCTAACTTTATACCTAGGTGGTTCAACTCCAGGGATTCCCTCTTTCCTCTTAAAGATCCACTTGGATCCTATAAGTTTCTGCTTTTTCCGGTTTAGGTACTATTACCCATGTCTCATTCTTGTTTAGAGACTCCATTTCTTCTTGCATTGCAAGAATCCATTTTTCAGCCTCTTTACTTTCCATGGCCTCTCTAAAAGTTTTAGGCACCATCTCAATTTTTGTTTCAGCAACAAAAAGAGTAAAAGTTGTCATATCAACTTTCCTATACGTTTGACGAGGTCTTATGACCCTCCTCTCCATATCCCATGCTAGAAGGTAGGTTTTACTTAATTCAAAGGTTTCTGGTTTTGAGTTTTGCTTCTCAAAATCTGCAGCATTTGTTTCTAAATGGTTATGAGAAGTGGAGGGTTGCTCCACCTCAAGTTGCAGGTCACTAGTATCAGAGTGCCTAACACTTTCATTTGAATTTTCTAGTTTTCCCACCATTTGAGTTTCATTAAAAACTATATCCCTTCTAATAATACATTTTTGTTTTCCAGGTTCTATAACCCAGAGCTTATAACCTTTAACCCCCTCTGGGTATCCCACAAAAATGCATTTAATAGCCCTAGACTCTAATTTATTAGTTCTAATGTGGGCATTGGCTACGCACCCAAAAACTTTTAAACCCTGATAATTAGCAAGCTTACCCGACTAGATTTATTGAGAGGTTTTAAAATTTAAAGCTGTGGATGGACACCTATTAATAAGGTATACATCAGTGGTCACCGCCTCTGCCCAAAAGGTCTTGGGCATACCTGAAGTGGCTAACATGCATCTTACCCTTTCTAGAATAATCCTATTCATCCTTTCAGTTAGTCCATTTTGTTGGGGAGCATCCCCAACAATCATATGCCTAGGTATGCCCTCAGCTTTACAAAATTCAGAAAATTCATTTGACAAGTATTCTAATCCATTGTCTGTTCTCAGTGTTTTAACTTTTTTACCAACTTGAGTTTCAACTAAGGTTTTTCATTCTTTAAACTTTTCAAAAGTATCACTTTTATGTTTTAAAATATAAACTCATACTTTCCTAGAAAAGTCATCTATAATTGATAGAAAATACCTAGAACCACCATGAGAACTAACCGTAGCAGGCCTCCACAAGTATGAATGTATGTAATCAAGAGTCTGTTTCGTAGTGTGAGTGGACTTCTTAAAACTAACCCTAGTAGACTTACCCAAGACACACTCCTCACAGAATGACAATTCCTCAAGTTTCCTATCCCCAAGCAGTCCTTGTTTCTCTAGCTCCTTTAGGCCCTGTTGGCTAACATGTCCTAGCCTCTTATGTTACAAGGAAACCTGATTTTCTACCCTATGATTGATCGGTGAAGCCTCACCAATCATTGTCTTTCCTACTAAGGTGTACAACCCATTCTGTAGCACCCCTTTCATCACTACCAGTGAACCTCTACATACTCTTAGGCTACCTCCTTCAGACTTAAACGTGTACCCTGTCTTATCCAAGCTACCAAGAGAAATCAAGTTTCTCTTCAGCTCAGGTATGTACCTCACATCTCTTAGCACTCTTTCAATCCCATCATGCATTAGAAGCCTCACTGTCCCAATACCCTGTATTTTACATGACTTATTGTTTCCCAGGATAACATGACCTCCTTCTAAGCATGTAAAGGACTCAAACTAGTTTTTTAATGTACACATGTGGAAGGAATATCCTGAATCTAATATTCATTCTTTTCCAAAATCTTTCTTAGATACATTCAACACTTCGGCACTATCATACCCATCTAAAACTACAACTGCCTTACCCTTTGATTCAGAGGTGGTGGCATTGGCAACCTTTTTCCTCTCAGGGTAGTCCCTTTTAAATTGCCCTTCCTTGTGACATGCAAAACATTTTAATGCTTTACTCTTAGACTTTGATCTAGACCTCTTTCCTTTTCCTTTCTTGTCCCTCTTTTTAGACCTACCTCTCACATTTAACCCTTCCCCTGACCCTGATTTAGACTCAAACTTAGTGTGCAATTCCCTAGAGTGCAAAACTGCTTGCACATCTTCTAAGGTCAGTCTCTCTCTCCCATATATCATAGTTTCTTTAATATTTTTATATGTGAAGTCAAGAGAACTCAATAAAAGAATTGCCCGGTCTTCTTCATCTATACTAATATCAATATTAGCAAGATCCAAAAGAATTTTATTAAATTCATCTAAATGTTCATCAATAGATGTTCCGGGGGTCATTCTAAAGGTGTAGAGTCTAGTCTTCTTATGGAGTCTATTTGCTAGGGATTTTGTCATGTACAAACTTTCTAGTTTTGACCACACTCTAGCTGTTGTATCCTCATTGGCAACTTCCTTTGTCTCCTAGGGACAAGATAATGGCACTATGTGCCTTTTGGAGGATTTTGGGCATCACTTTGTCGGTGGAGGGAAAACTTAATTTCCCCTCTTGTGAAGTGGAAGCCCCCTTCTTTTCTCCAAGAAGAGCTTCCTCAAGCCCCTATTGTACCAAGATGGCACACATCCTTATCCTCCATAAATTAAAGTCATTTTTTCCGGTTAATTTTTCAATTTCAAACCTAGCGGTCTCCATCACATAGACAGACTCTGATACCACTTGTTGTGTGTAATTAAGTTAATTGCTAATTCTAATTTTTAGATTTTAATTAATTATAAACAAACCACAATCTGATTTTACCTAAGCATCAACCACAATCACACCTAAACGAAAACCTGTTTATTTCAATCTGTGCATGTGTGTCAAGCTTGATCAAGAAAAATATATATTCATCAATCCAATATTCAGCTAAACAACAATAAATTCAGCAAAATGTAAACATGCCACAATCACAATTCACAAGAACACATTTACGTGGTTCGGCCCAAAAATTGGTCTACATCCACGGCAGAAACTCACTTTTGGAGATATTATATTAAATCCGACAGAAATAAATATACATACACGGATTTACCCTTTATTGGCTTACCAATCTCCTCTGGAAATTAGCCCAAGAACGACCCAAGAAATCCCCTTTTCGCACTTGCGGAGAACCCTAGGCTTCTTCCTATATTTCTCCCTGATTTTCCTAAAAGAAACCCTCCTAAGAAACTAGATCTGTGCATTACCTTCCCTTTACCTGAGCATGCACCTCTGTTGGAGATCCCCAATGCCGAACGCCCTCCTGCCATCTCCTTCTCTCGCACGTAGGTGAAGGATCTCTCTTAGCTGCAAGTCCCTCTCGTGCGCTAAAGACTCTCGCCGACTGTGAAAGAAGACACTCGGCTGAAGGAAACAAGGAAGAGCCCCTCCTACGCTCGGGTGCGGCTGCCCTCTGAAGCTGCAAAAACTAAAGTGAAAAATCACCCCCGCCCCCTGCTGTTTTTTGTTTTGTTTATAGCACATAAGGATCAAATTACAACAACTCCCCCCATAAAGAAAAAAAAAAAAAAAAACCCAACAACAACCGTTTGATCTCCTTAGAAATGGACGGCTTGGATTTTTCTTTCAAGCTTGACACTTCAACAGCTTATTAGATGTACTTGGAATAAATTGGTAATGTTTGGTTTATGGTAGGAAAAGTACTTATAACTCTAACTGTTTATTAGAAAATCTTTAAATAAGAGATATACTTTTTTTCTTTTTTGGAAGTAGTTCAATTATCCAAAACTTATGCAAAAGAAATATTTCTCATGTATATCAGCTTCTCATCCCTCAATATTTCCAAATGAATTTCAATCTCTTACTGGCACTAGCAACATGTTGAGTTACAATAGCATCAAGGCAACAATCTGCCTCATTTCTTTCAAAAGCTTAAAAGTGAGATGAGAAACTCGAGGAACTCTATTATAGAGCCACCATATATAGTTGAGAACAACAATGTTCAAACTAATAGAACCCAAATTAAACTAATAAAAAAAATGAATAAATGTAAGTATTCTTTATCATGAGAGTCATGTTTACAGTTCACTTCTTAACATAGCTGGAAGCCTCTTCCATGAGCACACAAAATGACAAATGGTAACACTATCTCCAATAATTAATTTTGTCCAAAGTTAATTTGTATAGTCATTCTTCTCTTTTAAACCTACGATATTTATTCTTGGTGTAGTGTCTCTTTACTCTCAAAACTAGTAATATACAAGAACCATATTAAGTAATGTGCATGAACTTGTTGGTTTGAAGAATGTGCTTATTAGTTTTAAGAAAATATTTAATGATCTAATTTAATGAACCAACCAATACAAGGAACCTTCATTAACTAAATATAAAAAACATTCTTAATAATCAATTGAAAAATAAAAAATGCAACCTTCATTAACTAAATATAAAAAACATTCTAAATAATCAATTGAAAAATAAAAAATGAAATAAAAGTGAAACATATTCCAACAAATTTTACGTTTAAAAATTTAGATTTTAAGATGTGGATTAGTTGGAATACAAAATTATATTTAGTTTTATCTAAACTCACAGAAATTTAAAACCTAGACTTTGAATCTCAATCTAAAGTGAAAAAATAAACTATATAAAATTCAATTAAAATTTTGAAGGGCTTACTTCTATAACTTTTTCAAAAATTAAGAGTAAAGTTAGGAATTAATAGCTATTTGGAAGTTGCACAGACTCTATTGAAGTGCACGATGTTCAGATATAGAATTTTATCTTTCTAGTGTAGTGAATTTGATGACCGAGCCAAGAACTACCCTCTCTTTCCTCACTCTCTTTCCCCTAATATAAACTTTACTTATCAAAGCCTTTCTGATTGGCCTAGTCTGGTCACCTTACGTAACAGGTGTTGCACCAGGTTTTCAATCTTTAACTCTTTGTATTTGTGTGTGTGTGTGTGTGTGTGTGTGTGTGTGTGTGAGAGAGAGAGAGTAGCATTAATGAAAATAAGTTGATAATGAAATAATTTCAAGAAAAATAAATAAAATCTTCTCATACACAATTATAAGGTGTATTTATTTTGGTAATAATTAGAGAAAAAGGGGTTTATTCTTATTTTTTATTTTAATAACCTACCTAAGTATGATAGATAAATGGATGTCCATAATGACTTCATGATAAAACTAAAAATTTGACAATAAGAAAATAGAAAATATCTTCAGTTTATATGTTTTGCATTAAAACATACTTCAAAACTCTCTTACGATGTTCAATTTGGGTCACCAAGCACCCTTAATGAACAAAAGAAATAGTGAAAGTTTGCAATTTTTAGTACTTACTACAGTTATCAAAACAAGTCATGAGTTTATAATTAAAATATCATCAATAGTAAATCCCAACGACGTTCTTCGATTGGTTTTCCTAATTGCAAAATCTTAAAAGCGGTTTTGATAACTAAGGGAAAAACATCTCTTATTTAGTTAGGTAAAACAATCATAATAACAGTTCCATCCAAGCTTAAAAAATAATAATATATAAGGAAAAATAAAATAAATTCTTGTAAAGTACAATTCTTGTTCAAACAATTAAATATGAAGGATCCTAATGTCATTAATTGCAATCAAGATATCAACTATCAAGTGCCAATGCTAAATCACACATATACCTCTTAATATTTTTTTATCCATGTATTTTTTGATCGCGCGTTTGTGTATGTGTTTTTTTTCGGCTTTTCTTATTATTATTGAGTTCACACTCACACACACACACACACACACACACACACACACACATATATATATATATATGTATGTATATATGTGTATGTAATCGACTATTAAAGTTTTTTTTTTCTTGTTTTGTTTTTCATTATTAATATTTATCTGCTTTTTTCATATATTTGAAATGGTCGGCATATGAAATAATTAATATATATATATATATATATATATATATATATATTAAAAAGAAAGATAGAAAATAGTGTTATGCAAAAATTACAACTTGGATTAGTGTAACGACCCGACCTTTTATACGGACCCAAATTGCTACCACACATACAGAATACCTGTACCTAATAAACATATATAATCAACCCGCCCTAAACAGGGACATACGAGTGTATCTCATACATAACTATAATTCAAATGTTGGGGAAAAACATAAACATCCATAAGGATTCTATTAGACATATACCAGAGTTCTAACTGTATCTTTAATACATAGGATCCATACTCAAAACATAAATTGTATTACATCCTCAAAAGAAACTAACTAGGCTAACAAACCAATACTAGTACAAAAACTTACTATTCTAAGCTCCAAAGTCTCACTAGAAGACTAGGATCGATGCCTTGAAGGACCTGAAACAAAAGTTGTAAAATTAGGGTGAAACACTTCTCAGTAATGTGGAAGATATTACAACAGCACGTGATTACATGAGTTTATTCCAGTTAAAATAGTTGCACAATTTTACATACATATTACTACACCATACGAGATATAATAATATAATTTAGCATCGTTACAAGTAAGAGTTCTCGAGGTTAGGGTAGGGTACAGGCCCGTACACTGTACGATCCCTCCACACGGTACTTAACCCTATGACCTTGCCAATTTTAGTTTTTTAAATAATGTATATGAATATTTAGAACAACAACTAGCTTTGAAATGTCATAATATGCCTATTTATCCCGTGGCACGAGTTGTGCACTGATACACTAACATGCCCTGTTCGTGCAGGCACTGTCAAGCATCTAATATATAGTCCAATTGCCCCACCTGGTCCATTATTTCACCAGTGGTCCCAATACTCCTGCAAGCTGACTATCTCTGTACCCACACTAATTCACATGTGTGGTTGCACTATACTTTACTAGCAATGGAACCGCGCCTTTAGAAACTGGAGTATCTTTCAACTCCTTTAATCTGAAGTATCTTTCAACTTATTTAGTAAAAAAGTTGTGATCTCATTTATCATATATACAATTTACGATGAAAACATAATAATTTATGCATTTCCAGTATTTTCACAATCTCATTAATGAATTAAACAAGCATTCTTTCTTTCTTTCAAACTAAGGCATCAATCGACACACATACTCTCAGTTTACTTTTCACATATAAAGTTTGGTATTTAACCGGCATCCATTTTCCATAGTTTCAGATAGTATAATTAAACCTTAGTTCCTATAGTTCATAACTGTATATACCAATGCATTATAAGTCCATTTAACAGCATATATCATGTTCGTTTCGTCAAAAACCGCTTTAAGGAGTAATCGGTTCAAAAAGTCATTTAAATGAAAAATGAGGGTTCAAGCATCTCCTACTAGTAGTTTAAAACAATTAGGTGAGTTTTTAAAACGTTTGGAGATCATATGCAAAAATCCCTAAATTTACCAAAACCGTAAAAATAATTAAACCGATACTTTTACCCAGTAGAATTTTGCAAACGAATAGTCATAACGTACATAATAGTATAGATTATAGTTTTATTGGTTTACTTTTCAAAATAAATTGATGTAAACAAATCTCCTTACCTTAAACTTGAAACCGAAACACGAACGAATCGATCCAAAACAACGATTCGGTATCCCCAAAACCTAAAAATTGAAGAACAATGTTTCAATATAATTTCCTATACTAGCGATCTACCAAACCGAAACCGAATTCGGACCCTTACCTCAAATTTAGGGAAAATCTTGAAATTCCACAAACTAAGATCCGTTCCACAATCAACGTAGAGATTCTCCTCTTGATCCACGTGGTAACGACAGATCGTGGACTCCGACGACGGATGGCGTGAAATCCTAGAGAGAGAGAGGGTTGGTGAGAGAGAGAGAGAGAGAGAGAGAGAGAGAGAGAGAGAGAGAGAGAGAGAGAGAGAGAGAGAGAGAGAGAGAGAGAGAATGAGAGTTTATAAAATAAAACCTAACTTAGCCTTTAAGTAATTAAAATAAATATCTCCTCAAAGATATTTATATATAAATATCTCAAAATATCATCTCCAAAATATCTCTTTATTTATTTATTTATTATTTTTATTTATTTTAATTTATA
This sequence comes from Malania oleifera, assembly GCF_029873635.1. Taxonomy (NCBI): domain Eukaryota; kingdom Viridiplantae; phylum Streptophyta; class Magnoliopsida; order Santalales; family Ximeniaceae; genus Malania; species Malania oleifera. Next base: position 125,891,024 of record NC_080417.1, read on the forward strand.
TTATTTTATTTTATTTTTGGGCCGGGTTACTACAATCTCCCCTCTTTATAAGAATTTCGTCCCCGAAATTCTCCAATCGATACCAAACATACTCTATCGTACGTTAGAGACCTATAGAAGAGTCGGCAACCACCCACGAAGCAGCTCCAGCCTGAATTTATTATCTACCCTCGCTTATGGCAGAGGAATCCCATGGTTACAATTCGATGCTTTGAAAGATTACACACACACACACAAAACTCTCCCGAAGACCATACCACCTATATTACTATACATAACTATGGACCATCAAAAAATAACTATGGGTACTTTTGGCGTATCTCTGACTCTAATTCCCATGAAATTTCCTCTACTGCATGGTTACGCCATAATACATTCACTAGCGGTATTTCCCTAGTCCGTAATTGCTGAACTTTCCAATCTAATATCAATACTGGTACCTCCTCATATGATAAAACATCATTGATCTCTAGAGGTTTGTAACTCAGCACATGCGAAGGATCCGACACGTACTTCCTCAGCACCAAGACGTGAAACACGTCATGGACTCTAGATAGTGTTAGAGGTAAAGTCACTCGATAAACAATCAAACCTATTCTTTCTAGGATTTCAAAAGGCCTGATATACCGAGGACTTATCTTTCCCTTCTTCCTGAACCTCATCATCCCTTTCATTGGAGTGATCTTTAGAAACACCATATCACCTACCTCGAACTCCAGCTCTCGTCGACAAGTATCATCATAACTCTTTTGCCGACTTTGAACTGTCCTAATTCTTTCCCTGATCAATTTGACCTTTGCAGAGGCCTGCTGAATTAATTCCAGACCCAGTATCTATCGCTCACCTACCTGATCCCAAACAACAGAGATTGACACCAACGACCATACAATGCCTCGTAAGGTGCCATATCTATGCTGGCCTAGTAACTATTATTATACGCGAACTCGACAAGTGAAAGATACCATATCCAACTATCACTGAAATCCAATACACATGCCTGCAACATATCCTCTAGCGTCTGAATAGTCCTCTATGACTGTCCTATAGACATTCCTAGAAACGAGAATGATAATACAATATGTTTGTTTAATAGAATAGAATGATAATACAATATTTATGAAAAAGATGGTACCATTTTAAGAAAAATTCCAGTGTAAAAGTTTAGGTTTAAAACTAATAAAAATAAATTCTCAAACCCCACTCCAAAAATGTCAAATAATACAAAGTTTGGTTCACTCTTTGCATTATAATGACTCAATATTTTTTCAACTATTTTATATTGTTCATGAAATCATACCCCTCACCCGACCCAAACTCGTGCAAATAAAACAACGTGTCGCACGTAAAATACAAGAAAAAGTCTTACTCAAGAAACGCTTTCCCGTTTAATGATAAAAAAATAATTAATTAATTAATTAATCGAGGAGAAAAAACCAAAAGAGAAAACTATTTAGTTAGTATATATCCTCATTTAATGGTAAAATAAATAAATAAAAATAAAATAAGGCTACAAATCTGTAAAAAGGAGGAAGGGGATATGGTCACAAAAAATGATTGGCACACACAAAGCCCAACGTATAAAATAAAACAAAAAACAAAAGTAGCTTTACCCAAAATAATTGAGACAATTAAAAACTATATACAGACTATGGAGATAATAATGGTACTTGTTCACGCGGATTATGCAAATAATTTAATATTAATTCAACAACCAAACAGGGAATTGAGGACCTCTATTAATCTAATAATATATATATATATATATATATATATATATATATATAAGCTCTTATCACTAAGTTTGATTAATACTACATCACTCTAATTTGGTAGGCGAAAGTCCACTTTAAAAGTTTGCTTATATACAGGTATTTGAATTTATATTTTTAAAAGGAAGGCTATGGTGAGGTATCACAATCCGTTAACTCACTTGAGCAGAGAGCTACGGTTGGTAACGATTAAATTTATTTATTTATTTTAAGAGGAACTAGCATTCTTAAAATTCAAATGTGCTTTTTCTTTTTTCTAGAAGCTAGTGAGCTTTCTTAAGAGACAAACATATTTCTAACCGACAGATATGAAAAAAAAAAAAAAAATGAACTTGCTTGAGCCTGCATTGAAATATTATACTTCAGTAAACTTTTTTAGGTAAAAAAAGGGCAAATAGAATTTAACTTTGAAATCGATAGTAACCATTAGATACATGCCATTGTAAACGAACCAAGAAAGAAGGATAGCGTTTGAAATTAATCATTACAAATTATAATTGCTTGATTTCATGAATCATATAAAAATCCCAACTAATTTTACTTAAAATGAAAAAAAAAGAGAAGAATTTGTGACAAAAAGAGAAAAATTGATCATATTATTTAAAAGATATTATTAAGACATTCATCTACGAACAAGGAAAGGAATCGTGATATTTTACTTACCCTATGTGCATGGTAGCTTCTTTTTTGATGCAAAGATAGAGGAAAACTATCAAATAATATGTTGTGAAACGTGTGGCAGTTATAATGAATAGTATGGAAAAACACATAAATAAATGAAGCAACAAAAATACACACATTTAACGTAGTTCGGTAGTATGCCTATATTCATAGGAGGGAGCAGCGATTTAATTTCACTATATAAAAATAGAGTTATATCATATGTATTCATATTAACCTTAACCGTATAGAGGTATTAGAAAAATTCTTTAAATACCCTTGTACCGTACCGTAGGGATCCCGCACTCCCAACTCATTAATCCTCTTAGCCAGCAAAATAATAAATAATAATAAATTACAATCTTACTTTCTCTATACATGTGTTCCACTTGATATGAGCCACATACTATAACATAATATATACGTGTGCATAAATAATTTTTTTTGTTGTTGCAATTTTTTTTAAAAGTAACTATTTTATTCAACGTATCTTATGTACTAGTTTTAAGGCAAAGTCGAGATTTTTCATGATTTTATGTGAGAGAACTTGGGAGTTTGTTGGGTGAGGGAATTAAATAAGGATACTTTGAATCTTTTAGGCTTCAATCAATCATAATCTTTGTTTAAAAGTACGATGCCTGAGACCCTTTAGATATTCAATTAATCTACCAAAATAATAGACTTATTCCTTTATTTTTCTTTCACTCAAAGATTAAGGTATTATGTTAAATAAAAAATCGTATGCCTCTCGCATCAAAATAACTAGCATTACAACTAATATTTTCAGTAAGCAAGACTTGAAACTCTTGTTTTAATAAACCCTTCCGACCTATTATATTATATCAGGTGGATAAATTATAAATGGAGAATTGTACGTGAGACTTTGGGATCAAACAAGACCCAACTTTTCCTTGCCATTTGAGCAAATTTATGAGTGACTAAGCTATCAAAATTTTAATTAAAATAAATTAAAGAAAAATAAATTTAAATGATCAATATAAAATATAGAAGGTAGTCAATGTACATTACATCTTCATTGCACGCGTAGATTATTATTATTATTTTTTTCGATTATATGATTGGGATCTTAAAAAAAGGAAAAAGACAAAAACATTCTTAATTTTTATTTTAATATTTAATTTTTGGTATTTAAATATTTAAAGTGCTTGATGCTTGGAGCGCACGTGCCAGGTTTGAAAGTATGACCGGTCCATACCAGTCGGCGGATCAGATAAAAAATCATAAAAATATCCTTGGAGGTAGTAAAAAAAATCGCAGTTAATAAATGCACAGTAAATATTATATTATTAGATAAGGCTAAAAAAAGATAAATTTCTAAATTCCGAATCTTTCAAGGAATTCACCCCTCCGCCCCCGCCTTCTATAAATGCCTCTCCTATTCTCCTCAATGGAAATCTCTCTCCCTCTCTCTCTCTCTCTCTCTCTCTCTCTCTCTCGTTGGTCTCTGGTTCTCTGCTCGGATCTCCCTGAGCTTTCTGATCGCTTGGATCCTAGGGTTTTCTCGGAATTCTAGCTTTTGTGCGGTTGATTTTGGGGGAGCGAGGTTGATTTTGAGAGGGGTGGGAGACTGTTTGGTGGAGGCCATAGCGAGGAGAGAGGGGTGGGCGGGCTGGTGTCGAGCTGGTGGTGTCGGTGGGAGGAATGTCGCGGGTTTAATCTGTGGTGGGGCGAGTTTTTGTTCGATTCGGTTGGAGCTTTGGAGGGGGGAGGTTTAGCGGCGTGTGAGGAAAGATGCAGCAAGATCAGCGCAAGAAGGTCTTTGTTAATTCATCTCTCTCTTTCTCTCTCTCTCTCTCTGTGCGTGCGTGCTGTTTTTGTATGGGTTCTGGAACATGAGATCTTGGTTAAGCTTGATTCTTCGTTTGGTTGCTGAGAGATTTAAGGGGAAAGACCGAAAGTTGAATTTTCGACCTATGAGTTTTTAACCATATGCATTAAGAAATGATTAACTAAGGAAGTTGAAATTTGAACTATGGAGCTTTTCACCCCGATCTGTTGCTGGGAAATGATTGGTAGGAAGAGATTTTGAACGTTTGGATTTTCATTTTTCAAAACCTGAGGAATCAAAAGATCGAGCAAAATTTCCCTTCATTCTCCATTTTTGGGTAGTCAAAACTGCCCCAAAAAAAGATAGGTAGTTGTACCAATTTTTTTTCCCCCTCACTTCTCTTTGGGGAAAAGGGTGCTCCGTTAAGATGTCTAGGTTTGGATAGATTGAAGAAATATAGAAATTGAAATTTTGAATTTTTTGATCTGTCATTATGTGCGAAGAAAACAAAGTTTGGTGCGACTACCTCTTTTTTTATTTATTTTATTTTTCTGAAGTTATATTCTCTTAAATGAGACATAATAAGATGAGAAGAGAATTTTTCACGCTGTGTTTGGGAATATGGATTTCAATCTTGAATTTAGATTTGTGCGTATTTCGACAAAACTAAGTACAACTTTGTATTGTCTTTTACCCACACACATTCAAATCTAAGGTCTGAATTCAACTCCTAAACATGGGGTAAGAGAATTTTTTTTTCATTTCTCCTTATTTCTTTCCAGCCAACAGAGCGTTTGGGATGCTATCTTAGTGTTATGATGATTAGAGTGGCTTTATGGCTGTTACATGGTTGTCTTTAACAGGCCAATTTTGGTCGGATGTATATTTTATCTTGTTTATTGCTTCAATCTTTTTGAGGTCTCTTCTGCTGATAGTTCACTTTATTTGTATTCGTTTGATATTTTTATTGTGCTTGAGTAATTGCTTATGAATTTAACTGACTTGCTTCTACTATTGCTTTCTTAATTTATTTTTCTCTTATTTCTTGCTGTTGATATGCAATTCAATGAGGCAAATTTAATCTCTAGTCTCTCTGTGATGCTGAACTATTATAAACTCCGTGCTCTTGACATCACTTGGAGCTTAATTCAGTTTTTTGGAGTGATCGTTGTTCATGGTTTCATTTTTACATATCATGGCCTTTACACTTTATTCTTTTCAAGTAAAGCTTAAACAGTATCAGTGGCTATGTTGATAGGGAATACAGACACATTGATGGAAATAGGAGGTATTATTTTGTAGAGGATTAATAATCATGTTGGAGATGAGATAAAATTGCAGAGAGGCCATGAGATTCAAATACTCTTGTACACAATATGATTAAATAAAATTGTGGAGAGCCATGAGATTCAAATACTTTTGTATTATAGAGAAGATTATACGATGAGTTCTTTGGTGAAATTAGGCCCTAATTTTAAAGATATGAAAAAATGTAATTCTCTATTCACCTGGAGCTATAATTTTTTTGAAACGATTTAATGGATAGAGTTTTTGGGTTTGTGACTTTGATGTTTGAAAATTTTTTCCTGACCATTAAAGAGTGAAAGTTTTCTTTGTTAATTTTTGTTTCCTCATTCTGTAATTGGTTCTTGATTTCTCATAGAAAGGACTAAGTTACATCTTCCTGCCTCTTTGTACTCCGTCAATAAAGTTATCTTCATATGGCAATGGCTGAATTTGTTTGTTTTGTAATGTGAAGTTTGGATGCTGCTGGCCATTTACTTTTTTCAGTTTCTTTGAGTTTTGCCTGCATGGGGCTCGTGTATAGTCTTGAGTTATTACTATTTCAAACAGGTTTACCTGAGCTTGCCAATGTATCAAGTGTTGCTTATCTGCTCTCTCTATCTCTTTCCCTCTCAGGGGAGTGCAAATGCATGTTGAATAATTTTGATTGCTCATTCTTGGCTTCATCTTACAGAGTCTGAAAGAGGTGGAGTTCTTCACTGAGTATGGGGATGCCAATAGATACAAAATTATTGAAGTTATTGGGAAGGGAAGCTATGGGGTGGTTTGTGCAGCAATTGACACACATAGTGGGGGAAAAGTTGCAATCAAGAAAATCAACAACATTTTTGAGCACACGTCTGATGCTCTTAGAATCCTGCGTGAAATAAAGTTGCTCAGGCTCTTGCGGCATCCTGATATTGTGGAAATCAAAAGCATCATGCTACCGCCCTCAAAAAGAGATTTCAAAGACATTTATGTTGTTTTTGAGCTCATGGAGTCTGATTTACACCAAGTTATCAAGGCTAATGATGACTTGACGCGTGAACACCATCAATTTTTTCTTTACCAGCTTCTTCGTGCGTTGAAATATATGCACACTGGTAATTATTGCTTTACATGATTCTCATCTAATACCGTTATGTCTTTAGTAATACACTTGGTAATGCTGTGGTCTTCCTAAGTTGCAGCATTACACTTTGGGTCCCAAACTTTGTTAATGTTGGCAACCTCTCTCTCTCTCTCTCTCTGAGATATATTCTTTTGCTTCCTCTTATTTTATGTTTGCAGCAAATGTTTACCATCGGGATCTTAAACCAAAGAATATATTAGCCAATGCAAATTGCAAACTGAAAATTTGTGACTTTGGATTAGCAAGAGTTGCATTTAGTGATGCTCCCACAACAGTATGCTGGACGGTATGTTATTCAAAAGCCATTTTATAAGTATATACTTTAGCCGTAATTCACTTATTTTATTTCCCTTAGGGCTCTGGTTGTTGTTTTTTGCCCCTCAGATTTCCATGTTTGTGATTGTGTTAACAATATTCCCCTGGTGTTCCTTTTAATGTACCTTGCAGGACTATGTTGCTACGAGATGGTACAGGGCTCCAGAATTATGCGGATCATTTTTCACTAAGGTATGGTTGGCCTCCAATTGTTGGTGTGTTTTTTTTCATTTCAGATCCAATGACAGCATGATTGGAGCATGGTATGTGATCCATGGATCAAAGTTTGGCACAATTTTTTGTGGTTTATTGGGGTTTTGTGCCTGTAAGCTAGAATGACTGAATAACTATTAAGTATCACTAGGATTTCATGCAACATCATGGCCTTTCTTGTTTGTACATTCATTTGTATGTTTCCTTGTTATTCTTTTCTACTATTGCTGATTTCAGACATTGCAGTAGTGTGGTTAGGGAACCCATTTTTTTCAACTGTAGAATATGCTTTGAATCTTACTCCCTTCAACAGATTAAACAAAAAGTGAATCAAAAGAAATTAACTTGGGGTGATGAATTGAAATAATGACATGCAGTCATGCACTGATAGATCCGTAATTTTAAGTGAGGAATTCTGATTTGCATTTGTAAACTTTCCGAAATGACTGATCTTGCACCCTTTAATGGATTAAATAAAATGATTTGAAAAGAAATTTAAAAATATGATTTAAAAATAAATTAACTCTACATCTGGTGTCTCTGCACATCCAATTTCCCTACCATCAAAATACTCCTATTCTCCTTCGGAATTTGTGTATGAGGGTAATTGGGTAAATAGAAAGTTCCAGTAAAAAAAAATTGTTTAAGATTTCAACCTGCAAATTTCAGTTGATCACTTCCTCATCCTATTCTTTCTTGTAACCTTTTGTGCATGCATTGCATGTGTCACCACATCTAGAGTTGGACAAATTAAATTGAATGAAGCCCTTGTGCCCTTGAAATGATAACTTTTTTGCTGGATTAAAGGATGTTTGGTTTATTTTTACTCTTCAAATCAGTTTAGTGATATACATTCCTGGTTTTAAGGGTTACATCAGCGTCACAGATTTTTGTAATAGTATCTTGGTGGTCTGCTAGCTAAGTTTCCATTGTGGCTTTCCTTTTGGTTTATTTTTACTCTACAAATCAGTTTTATGAAATAATTCCTGGTTTTAAGGGTTACAATTTGGATGCCACAGATTTTTGTAGTAGTACCTTGATGGTAAACGTATTTTTGCAAAGTTCCCATTGTGGCTTTCCTAGGAAATCTTATAACTAGCCTTATAACCTACTGTAACGGTCTTGGGTCAAACTCAGGTGAGGTATTGTCCATTTTGGTCCACTAGCCTTATGGGTTTGTTCTATGAGAGACATCTTACATAGTTGGAGCCCAAACCAACCTTATAAGTTTAAAATTTCCCTAGTACACATCTGAAGTGGGACTGTGAAATTCTCTTGTCTAATCTCTAACGTCCTCGTCAAAGTGCATCCAACACTCCAAGCAAGGTCCCACCTGATAGTACTCTAAGGTGGCTCTTATACTGAATGCAACAATCTTGGGCGCAACTTCGGTGAGATATTGTTCACTTTGGGCCACTAGCCTCACGGGTTTGTTCTATAAAAGACACCAACGATCATGCATTCCCTCATGTTCTTCTTTCCCTTTGCATGTCCTTGTGTGCCCCCATCCTACTGATGATTCTCAGCTGTTGAGAATGAGCAAAGCATCTCAAGCTGTATTATGATGCCCTCTGGAATCATTGCTAAATTTGAACTTCGCAAAAATTGTTAAGTTCAAAATATGTCCTTTCTTGTGTTGCTACATTTCCATAAGAAACATTATCCTCATTTCAGCTATATTTCACTTATGAACATTTTTTTATGTTCAACCACCCAACATCTGTTACTTTAAAGCACGACTGACCCTATCATCCATATTTGTGCATATCTCTGTCTGTAATTCTGTATGTGTGTGTGTGTTACATCCATGCATGGAATGCACATGCATATGTACTAGCTCTTCCTCTCATGAGCATTGGTGTTGCAAGTGAGTAATTTGACTCTTGTTATTTCATTCTAATATTTGCATTTTTCAATTAGATTTATTGTTTATTTTAATGATAGTAGATACTTTTAAGAGTTTTAGCAAATGCAGGAGGGTTAACTTAAATTATACATTTTTAATGGTATTTCTTCTTAATCTATCATTTATTAACTATTACCTTCATTTTGATTTTTTAACCAAGTGTGTGTGTGTGTAATTGATGTTTTTGATTGGTAGTCATAAGAAATGATCAAATTTTGATAATGTTGAAGTTAAACGATTGATAATAAATTAATGAAAATCTTTTAACTATAAAAAATCAATTTTAATGCTTTGCAACAGAAACAAAAACTCCTCAATTGGTATAGAAAGTTTCAGTGCAAAAATTTTTCTTATTCAAATCTTCATATTTATTATATATTTAAGTTTTTTTTTTTTTCGTTTTGTTTTGGATAAATTTTATTTCATTTTTAGAATGTTCATCTTATTTTCAAATGGCAGGGATATTTATGTCCACAATATGATATTATTTTAGTGTTATTTGGATATTAATTTTTTTTTTCATGATACATTTAAATGTAATATTATAATATTTATAATTTATTTTTTTGTCACCAAAGCTTTTCATTTTTTCAAATTTTAAAAAAATTGTAAAAAAAACAAATAATTAATAGTCTTTGCAACATAAATAATAACTCCTCAATTGGTATAGAAAGTTTCAGTGCAAAAATTTTTCTAATTCAAATCTTCATATTTATTATATATTTAAGTTTTTCTTTTTTTTTTTGTTTTGTTTTGGATGAACTTTATTTCATTTTTAGAATGTTCGTCTTATTTTCAATTGGCAGGGATATTTTTGTCCACAATATGATATTATTTTAGTGTTACATGGATGTTCATTTTTTTGTCACCAAGGCTCTTCATTTTTTCAAATTTTAAAAAAATTATAAAAAAAAAAAATTAATAGTATAAGGTTATTTGGGATAATTGTAGTGATATTTTGGGATAATTATGAGTAGTTATAGGGGATAAATTTGACATAATTATAAGGGTATTTGGGGATAGTTATGGGTTGTTAGAGGAGCATTTTGGAATAATTATTGATAGTTATAAGGATAAATTTGACATTTTTGAAAGATGACACGAAAGGGAGAATCCCCATTATGGTATTAGAGATGTAATGCATTTAAATATAATATTGTATACTATTTTTTTTGGTATCCTTGTCATGTTTTATAATATGTTATCTAATTTTGATTTACTTATTTAGGTCTTGTTGCATTTTATATTTTCATGATTTGTTGCATCATTGTATTTGTGTTGTATGACAGCAATAATGTATCTCTGTCCATACTTTATAATTACAAATAAAATTTATTTTTATGAAAATAACTTTGAATATTCATATTTTAACTTATGAACTTGATTAGGATAAAAAATTCTAAATTATACTAGAATTATCGATTATATATTAATAAAATTATTCACTTGCAATCACGTGTGACTCACATGACATATGTACTAGTATAGTTAGTTTGATAGGTACGCATGGGTTGCATAGCATAATAGAAACGCTTATCCACCTATTCCAAGCCATCCCTGGTTCTACAGGCAACTAGATATGCTTGAGTTGTGTTGTAGCTTTTCTTGTGTCGTTCATCACTCATTTGAGCTTGGTGTAGCTGTCAACCATATTTAATGGTCCAGGTGAAAATTTTGTCTGTTAGATTTTAACAGATGTTGGATGTTAGTCTTCTTAAATTCTGTTGTTTCAAAGTGGTTGAACTGGTGGTCAGATCAGCCGATTCTGATTTATTCTTAAGAAAACAGTTCTTGTCACTGACCATAACTATACCTTTTCCTTTTCCTTATTTTTATTCTCCACTTTTTTTCCCCATGTTTTTATTAACCATGTCAAATGGTAAATATCCTGCTGCCAAACAATCCCCAAAAAGTTGAACAAGTGTTTAACTTTGCTGGCATATTTGAAATTGTTAGTGTCGCTGATATGAGCTGAAAATTGCATTTATTTGTGTATGGAATGTATTCTAGTGCTTTAAAGTAAGTAGTAATGCCTAGATTAAAATAATTCTTGTTCAGGGAGGAATATTGAACTCTCCTGGAAGTTGAAATTTCTCTTTCAGGCAACTTTGTCAGGTGTGTGTGTTTTTCTGGAATGGTTTAATTGCAGTGTGACCTTCAGTTATTGTAGATAAGCTGAATTCTTTTCCCTGGTTTGCAGTATACGCCCGCAATCGATATTTGGAGTATTGGCTGCATTTTTGCTGAGGTATTGACAGGAAAGCCACTCTTTCCTGGTAAAAGTGTTGTTCACCAGTTAGATTTGATCACTGATCTTCTTGGGACACCATCATCTGACACCATTTTGGGAGTATGACATGTTACTCAATTTATTATTATTTTTTTTAATATCAATTTTTTTCCAAGCTCTGGGTATTCAAGTTTTCTGTTTAACTGCTGCAGATTCGAAATGAGAAGGCAAGGAAATATTTGACTGAGATGAGGAAAAAACATCCTGTGCCATTTGTACAAAAATTTCCAAATGCAGATCCTTCAGCAGTTAGACTGCTGGAAAGGCTTTTAGCATTTGACCCGAAGGATCGGCCAACTGCTGAGCAGGTCTGTACATTGTCTCTCTGTTTGTTCCTAAGATTTGAATTTCAATGTTATGATACATAGGAGATACCTTGCATCTTGTCTGATTTTTTGAACTGGAACTATGTATGTATTCTTTTTTGTTTTTTCTTGACCATAAATGCTTGGTTAAAATTCTTTTCTCATATAACTAGACCGAATTTTTTATCGAGTGCTGATTTTGGTTTTCGTATTATCAGGCATTGGCTGATCCTTACTTTAAGGGCCTTTCTAAGGTTGAGAGAGAACCTTCATGTCAGCCTATCTCAAAGTTAGAGTTTGAGTTTGAGAGGCGAAGGCTGGCAAAAGAGGATATCAGGGAATTAATATTCCGAGAGATCCTGGAATACCATCCGAAGTTACTCAAAGAGTACATGAATGGAACTGAAGGCCCACATTTTCTTTACCCAAGGTCCTAAATGCTTCTTTCTGGCACTTTTTTATGTGTTATTTTTCATTTTTTTTTTTTCTAAAAACAATCCGTTAACTTGTGTATTTTTGTATGCAGTGCTATTGATCAATTCAGAAAGCAGTTTATTCATCTCCAGGAAAATGGTGGTAAAAATGGACCTGTCATTCCACCAGCTAGAAAGCATGTGTCTCTTCCAAGGTAAACTTGGTTAAGTTTCTTATGAATTGTAAGTGTTAGTGTCTACATGGTTGTTGCATTGTTATGGGTGTGATGCTATATTTTTGAGGCACCTTTTATGCACACATACTTATCCCAACCCTCCCACCCACCTACCAAATGCGCCCTTCTATTAACCTCTTTTACAGATGCTCATTCCCCACTTTAGACTTCGCAAAATGGATAAAAATCCGTTAATCTGAACTGAATCCAACCCGCTTAAATTGACTCATAACCAATCTGCCCAGAATATGTTTTGAATTTTTTTTATCTGCCTCTAAATGAGTGGGTTGGCAGATTCAGGACTCTTTACGATGGATATCCGCCTATCTGCTAACTACTAATGTTTAAATTCTTTGATAATTCGATATGCTCATGCTTATTATCAAATCAATTAACTTAAACTCTATTGGCTAAGGCTTAGTCCCACTCAACTCTTGCACTATTATATGTAATCTCTAGGTCTACCCAATTGCTCATATTCAAACTTAAGCCTAAATAATCAGTGTTCTTGTAATCAAAATAAAAGTCTCTAAATTCATGCTCTGAAAAAAAATATATATATAATTTTATGATTTGTTATTAAAATTTCAATAAATTACCAAATTAAAATTTTAAAAACAAGTTCAGTTATTATGTTATAAAATAAATTGTTCTTTGGATGGTAAAAAAATTATATTAGGGATGAGAATGACGGATTGTCCGCCATCCGCCATGGATTATCCGATTCGAACCGTCATAAATCCGCAACTTAAATGAGTTGGATATGGATTATAATATTCTCACCCAATAATCCGCCTAATCCATCACGGATTATTTGATCCGATCCGCTTTACCAGGTCTACGGCCCCCTAGCTCATTTATTTTTTATCCTCATCTACAAATCTCTTTTTTCTGATTATTCCAGTGTGTGTGATTTCCCTGTCATTGTTTCCAGGTCTACAGTGCACTCAGCTACAATACCCCCAAAAGAACAAAATCTGGCTTTGTTTAATGAACGGCAAATTGCAGGTGAAGCATGTAATGAGAACTCCAGAGTTACGTATGCCATTCATGGTAATATGTTGAAGCCTTCCCGGCCACCACCAAGAGTGCCAACAGGTTTGAATTTTTTTAAATTTATTTTAATGCACCATTTTTTTTAAAAAAATAAAATTTTTGAGTGGGGGCTTTATTGCAGCCAATTTCAACTGTTATTCTTGCTGTCAAGTGGGAGTTGTTATTCATTCTCAGGGTTCTGTGAGTCGGTTATTACGTGCTTGCATTTTGCAAATTGGTAATATGTTATGTATAGATATTGGTAATATGTTATGTGTAGATATTTGGTGGTTAAATATGTTAGACGAGCTCGTGTACGAACAGAGGATTTTTGAAGCCATTCTTAGAATCACTCTCCCCTTCTATTTTGTGGGTTTAGATTTTGTGAAACGGCAATCTTAAAAAAACTGGTACTTAGTAGTTATGCTTTGGGTCCATCATTTAGGCCAAGCCTAATTTAAAGTTTGATTGGTGCAATTTTCAATGCCCTTGCCATTCACATTATTGGATCATTATGTGCAGGACTGATTTGGCTGTGTTTTATGTCTTTCTTGTGTTCAGCAAAACCAGGTCGAGTTGTGGGACCAGTTTTACCGGTTGAGAACAGAAAAAACATAAAAGAAGCATACGATGGAAGGATGTTTATGAGAAATGGGGTCCTTCCAACCCAGGTTGCATCTGCACATTGTTTTCTCAGGAGCAACACTCTGAATCCGGAGAGTTTTGGGACAGAGACGGGGAATGATGCCTCCGAAAGCAAGCCAGTCCATAGCTTGGCTATGGACATGAAGGCAAATCTGTACTACCAAAACCAGGTGAAGCCAGGCCAGCTAAATGAGCGAATTGCAATCGACGCAAAACTGATACAGGCGCAATCTCAGTTCGGCGCAGTTGGTGCCGCAGCCGTTGCTGTTGCTGCTCACAGAACAGTGGGGGCTGCTGCTGCCGTTCAGTTGGGAATGTCTTAAAAATCTTTTTGTGGTAAAAAGGGTTAGGTAGATGAAGGGTTGGGGGAAGTGGGGGAGAGGAATTTAGCCCATTCTTTCGTATTAGTAATTATGTCCCTGTAAAATTGTAGAAATTGACATGATTTAATTTATAACTTAATAAAAATGACCATTATTATTTCATTGATTTATTAGTTTGTTGAGGAATGCCCACCTCACCTTCCCTTTTCAAATGCAGAGAATAATTTTCTATTTATGAATTTTCTCAATCAGTAAAATTCAAGTGTTCATCCGGGAGGGTTCCTTCCCTTAAACTGTTGTGAAAAATCAGAGGAAATTAACGGCTTATTTAGAGCTTGAAAAGTGTTTTTAAATTTTTTTTAGTATTTTTAGCTATCAAGAAAAGTTAAAAATAAATAAATATTAAATTAATGAATATTTTATTTTAAAAATTTTAATTTATATCAAATTTGTAATTTTTAATAATATTTGCTATAGAGAGAATGTGTAATGGTAGAAATTTTTTTTCTTATTTACTTTTTTATTCTCTAAACAAAATCTTTAAATTCAAATAGATTTTATAATTAACAAATAATAATAATTAAATAAAAATTTTGTTGTTTAATATTTATTATTTATTTATTTTTATTTTTTTCTTAATAATCTAAAATTTAGTTATTTTTTGTTTTTTGTTTTGGTTTCTGAAAGTAAAGAAAATTCACAATGGGCTAAGGTTGGCTCCTTTGCCGGATTTGAATTATATGGAATTGTATAATTTACTTTTTTTCATGTAATTAAGTAAAAAGAAAAATAAAATTATACAAAATAAATTAATAAAATTTTGATTTTTCGTTGTTACTAATATTTATTTTACCAACTTTAAGCTTATTCACGCCAAATTCATTTCAAAATAGTTTTTCAACTTACATATGATTTTAAATTTATATAAGTTTTTTTTTATAGTCAATTATGAGATGATGAATTTTTATATGATTTATAAGTCCATATATGTTATGTAAATAAAATTATACAATAAAAGTATGTGTACAAAATTTATTCATTATCTTATTCTAAATTAAGAACTACTATTATAGAGCATCATAAAAATTAATATTTATTTATTAAATTAAACTCTACATATAGTATAAGGTCGCACATTATGAAGAAAGGCTATTTTATTGAAAGTTAATCAAAATTATACTTTCAAAAATAAAATATATCATGTGTTTGAGAATTGAGAGCGTGAATTTCAAATTTTAGATTTGAATTTGAACAAATTTCAATATAATTTTATATTACATCTTTTGTAAATTTAATATAAATCTAAATCCAATACCTACCTAAACATAGAGTATTCCTATGATAATGTAAATATAATTATTTTATATTTTTTTTGTGAAATTAATAAATAGTTTGATATAATTATGGATTATTAACTTAAAAAGATCAGGGGATTAGTGGACCTTTCTTAGAAAAATAGGAGTTGGTGGAATGAGTTACAACACGTAAAAAATTAGCGAATAGAGTCAAATCTTTTAGAAAATTTACTAGGCTTTTGCAACTTTAATCCATTTCTCATTTAGAACAAATTCAAGTGTGGAAATTAAGGTCGGATTAGTTGATCCACTAGGGCTTCATTGATTGCTAAAAAAGTTTGCATATTACTTCTAAATTATTTTATGTTGACTATACATTTGAATTTTGAAGGTATACTGAAAAACAATAATCACTTGATGATTAATGTATAGGCCCATAATAATTATTGGTGAGTAACAATTTTATATTTAAGTAGCCATGGGCACACACTATGTGCACGTTGCACGGACCATGACTCTTTATTTTTTGAAATTTTTAAAAATAATAAAAAATTAAATAGTGTAAGGGCATTTTGAGATAATTGTCGATACTTATAGGAATATTTTAGGATAATTATGAGTAATTATAGAGATAAATTTGATATAATTATAAATGTTATGTAATAATGATGGATGTCCCCACGTCAACCATGGATGCTCCATTCCAAACTACAATCAGCTTGCAATTCCATAAGAAGATGTGAAGATGCCTTGAAGGTCATGCAGGCATGCATCCTATGGTTGGCTACATTTATTGGTAGCTAGCTGTATGATGGCTATATATAGACTCCCCCTCCCACACAACTATATTCTGCAAGAGAAGGAGACGTAGAAAAGGCAAAAAAGAAGCCGAGAGATAGGAGAGGGAAAGGAGAGACATAAAAAGGAAAGTAGGAGAGATAATTTTGTATAAAGTTGATACCATATCATATTATAATTCCTCATAAAATAGTGAAACTTTAAATCAATCTGCTCGTGGAGTAGGTATATTCGAACCATGTAAAATCTTTATCTCTTTCTCGTCTCTATTTATTTTCTTGCATATTTTATAACACGTTATCAGCATGAGACTCTAACCAACTTTGTTATTTCTTATTTAATTTATTTATTTTTTGTAAGTTTTATTTCACAAAAAATATAATATTCTCTAGAAGAGAATATGCCTTTTAAAGTTTAAAGAGTACCAATCTCCAGAAGAGATGGTAAGATAGACCTCCTGAAGAGGAAATATATTTTATATCTTATCTACATATTTAATCTCCCGAAGAGATAGACCATTTGAAGAGGTTATATATCTAATCTTCAGAAGAAATGGTAAATATTTACCTCCCGAATAGGGTATATTTTTAACCTCCCGAAGAGGGTATATTTTTACCTCTCGAAGAGAAATTCAAATCGACCTCCTAAAGAGGTGAAACATTTTTCCTCCAAATGAGGTAGTGTGTATATATATATATATTTGATTACATAGGAACTCCAGCCACCAACGAGCCCTTTGGACCCCTTGGTGCAGCACCAAAACTATGTATCAGCATCCTCCGCCCTCAGGTCTCGCTGATCAAGGTAAAATCCGAAATGAGGTAGTATATTTAACCTTTAGAAGAGGTGGTAAATTATTACCTAATTTAATATTATAAATTGGAATCATACTCCTAAAGAGTATAAATTGAGAAAAATAATATAATATTCCTGAAGAAACATATTTAAGTACCCCGGTAGGGTGGAAATAATATTATATCATTATCTCAATTTTATTTCAGTTTTTGCATTTTGTTTTCTAAATTGCCTTATTATTGTTAATTTATTCAGATGCTGAAAATTCCTATTTCAGTTTTTACATTTTATTTTCTAAATTGTCTTATTATTGCTAATTTTTTTAGATGTTAAACCTAAGCAAAGTTGAATTTGCTCTTCTTGATATCAAATACAACAATTATTTATCTTGGATTCTTGATGCTATCCATCTAAATGCAATGAACTTGGGAATAACTATTTTAGATGGAAATACCGCATCCCTGCAGAATCACACAAAAGCTATTATCTTCCTCCGTCATCATTTAGATGAAAAATTAAAGACTGAATACCTCATTGTTAAAGACCCACTTATCCTATGAAAAAATTTAAAGGATAAATTTGACCACAAAAAAAATTGTGATTTTACTAAAAGCTCGATATGATGGTTGTATCTGAGGTTGCAAGACTTTAAAATAGTTAGTAAATATAACTCAGCTCTACATAAGATTAGCTTGAAGTTAAAATTATGTAATGAAAAAATTATTGATGAAGACATGCTAGAAAAAAACTTTTACTACTTTTTATCCCACTAATGTGCTCTTGCAGTAGCAATATAGGGAGGGAAAATTTACTAAAAATTTTAAACTTACATCATGTCTTCTTGTTGCTGAGCAAAATAACGAGTTTTTGATGAAAAATCACCAAACTCGTCTAATTGGTTCGATCCCATTCCCTAAAGTGAATATGAATGCATCTTGTGGTCGAGGACGAGGCCGCAGGCATGGTCGTGGCCGTAGTTGAAATAATCACTGGCATCAATGTGAGGTTGCATGTAACGCCCCAAATTTTCATACCATTTTTGTAATATAATATAAATAAAACATATTCACATATACTCAACCATCACATTGGCCACGTTAGAATCTCTGATACCGTATCAACATAACCCGACCCGAAGTGGGATACTGGGTAAACTGTTATGCAAACAACCCTAACAGCGGAAGTCATCATTTATAAACCATTTAGAATAAAAATACCTAGAGTACTAAACATCCATACATATACACAAATCCAAAATACTCCAAAAAATAAATCAAACTCTAGGGAAAATATACATCCCTAGCCCAAAAACACTCACCCTGTCTAATCAGGGTATCAACTCCCCTCTATCTCAGAGCTTTATCTCCAGGTCTGTCACGATTCCCTGAAATATTTAGATGTTTGGGTGACACATCTCAGCATGACGAAATAAATTATTTATAGTGTGTGACAGTATGAGTTTCATTATATCATAACATATATTCATTTCAATGATAATGCCTTCTGAGAAAAATATACCAATTACGCATTTATAATCATATAGATATACAACACAAGCTTTTAAAAGCTTTAATTCCCTTTTTCAATCTCATTCACATGCAACCCATGCTTATTAGCAAAAGTTTCTAAGGATAGGGGAGATTACATGTCCATACATGTACCTCCCCTCTGCTCTGATATCGTTTGTAACCTTACCCGATTAACTCGGGTTCGGAACTGATACTTATCAAGACATTCATCTTACTTAGTAAGCCCTCAGGTGGAGAGTTTTATTTCACTCTAATTATTTATGTTATTAAACTGACACTCTTTCTTTTCACTTTCAATTTTATTTCATCATCTAGCACATGAGTGTTCTCGTTAACTTGTACATCTGCGTCTGTAACTCATGGTTGCCCTGAGGATATTCTCCATGCCATGCTTCCCCCCATGGTCAAGGTTATGCGGCTTGAAGGCTGGATCTAACCGTGGTTGGCCCACCCAGTTAAACCAAAATAAACAATCCATATACTCGTCAGTAGTACGAATGACTTGCCATAAACCCTAGTTCGGACCCAGGGGGCAAAACTACCCTTCTCACTGGCTCATTTGACTATCACGCCACACGCTCTACTAGTCCGTGTGGTTGCACGTAATCACCACTAGCAATGGTACCATGCTCAATATCAACAATCGTCCATCAGGGTTCTCATTTACATATTTCATCATTCACATTTCTCATTCATATTCCAGTATTCATAATTGCAGTATTCATATTGCAATTTTCCACATTTATATATTCATCATTCTAGTATTCACATTTCACATTCATATTGCAGTATTCACATTGCAATATTCACATTCTCATATTCACATTTCAGTATTCACATTTTAACATTTTCATGGCAGTATTCACATTGCAATATTCATATTTTCATATTCACATTTCTAGTAATCATATTTCAACATTCACATTGCAACATTTACATTGCAATATTTGCATTTTCATACTCACATTTCAGTTTTCATATCTCATCACAATAGTATATATCACATTTCACTATTCATATCATTTTTGGTTTCTTTCTCATTTTTCAATACCCATTACATTCTCATAATAGTATATATATATATATATATATATATATATATATATATATATATATATATATATATCTCATTCTAGAAATTTCCACATTTCTCAATAATACATAACATATTCTCATATTTCCCCATTCATTATAGAAAACATTTCTATAATCATATTTCATATCACAAAATATCACATTTCAATATTACTCATTGGCCACACAATTGTGTCTAATATTCATATCATAATATTCAAAGGTAAAAATATCATATTTTCCTGAAAGTTTAAGGAGCTGTCCCAAGAGGGGGAGGGGTGAATTGGATTATTAATATATTTTTTTAATTCTTTCAATGAATTCTTAACTTCTTGTTGATTTAGCAATCACATAAAAACTTAGTTCTTTATTCAATCCACAACCATACAATTAAATAAAACTTAATCAACCAATCAACTTATCAATTTACCAAACACAAGTTAACATATGAACTGCAGCACTATCAAGATTGATTCAATGGAAATTTTGAATATGAATGATTTGCAAGATTCAGCACTCAAGATAAAGATTGAGAATGTATGCTTGCTGATAAAAAGCCTTGTATTAATGGATTTGATTCAAGCCCTGTAGATAATGAAATTGGTCTTTCAAGAAGATAAGCAATATAACATCCACATTCTTCCTAAAATTCAGATTTCAAATAAACCTTAAGTTAATAGGTTTTGGATGTTAACCAATCAACGTACTCCCTCATGGTTTCTAAAAATTATTGATCGTCGTGTATAAGGTATGTTCATCGGACGAAGGTTGTAGTGGGTCCAGCATTTTGGCAACATTTGATAACGCCATTGCCGATGGGGTTGATGTGTTGTCGCTATCGCTTGGTGCATCAGCATTTCAAAAGTTTCCTTTATCAGATGACCCAATTGCTATTGGACCATTCCATGCAGTTGAGAAAGGGATTATTGTAGTATGTGCAGTAGGAAATGATGGGCCTGATGCTCAAAGTGTTGTCAATGATGCTCCATGGACGTTCACTATTGCAGCTACCACTATTGATCGATGTTTTGAAACTGATGTTGTATCAAGGGGGAAATAAGTTTTTAAGGTACTTGTCATCTTTGTCTCATTTATTTATATGTCCTATTGCATGAACTTAATTGTATCATGCCAAACTAACTTAGAGTTGGTTTTAAGCGAAGAGATCGATTTTCCATTAAAGTAGATATTAAAAAGATTGTCACAAACCATTATAGTGTCACAAGTTAAATATAGGTTAAGAATTACTTCTCCCTTTTTTTGGTACTTGATTAGCGAAGTATATTGTTGTTGTGGCATATAAAAACTTTCTAGGGATACAATCTCGCCATAAAAACTCCTAAGATTCCCAAACTATAACCATATATGTTATCATATTGTTATTTTAACCATGGTTAACATGGAAAACGGTAGATATGAGTACAACGAATATGGGAATAACTGATGGAAATGATATAGACCATAATGATATGGAAATAGATTATAAAAAATATGAATTATGAATATGAATGTTGTAAAGACTTGAACTTGTAAAATAAGAAAAGGGTAAAAACGTAATTTTAGCAGGCTTCATCAACGAAGCCAAGGTTCTTGTTGACGAAGGCCCTTCTATGGTTCGTTGCTGAATTTAGAGCCTCGGCGATGAAGAGATCCCAACCGATAGGAAAAATATCGGACAAAGGGTTCGTCGATGAAGGAAAAGATTCATCGACAAAGAGCCTTTTGTGGCTCGTCGACGAGGTCACTATTCGTCGACGAGTTTGACCGGGTCAAGGGGTCTATAAATATCATTTTTCATTGCTTCATGACTAAGAAACTCAAAACTCTCTCTCTCTCTCTCTCTCTCTCTCTCTCTCTCTCTCTCTCTTTCTTTTCAATCCTTCACTGTTCATCACCCGAATCCACGATCTGAAGTTACTACGTGCATCCAGGGGGGTGGGGGGGAATCTCTACGATTCTAGCTGATCAGATCTTCGTTTTGAAGATTTATGTGTTTTATCCCGAAATCAAGGTAAGAGTTTGATTTAGTTTCTGATCCAGTAGATCGGTAGTTAATAAGATTGTATTGAAGTGTTGTTCTATGGTTTTTAGGTTTTGAGAACTCGGTTCATTGTTTTGGAGTCGGGTAGTTCATGTTTTGAAATTTGTAAAAAGGTATGGGGATTTGTTTATATCAGTACTTTTATAAAACTAAACCGCTAAAAAGTTAGCTTATGTTTATATGTATGATTGACTACTTATTTGCGAAGTTTCATCAGGTAGAAATGTCGATTTTACGATTTTGGTAAAAAATGAGGGTTTTGGGGTATGATCTCCAAACTTTTCAAAACTTATTTATTTATATTAATATTTACGTAGGAGATGCTTGAATCCTTTATTTTCCATTTAAATGATATTTATCGAGTTATATGCTATATAGCAGATTTTTGACCAAACGAGTGTGACATATGATATGAAATGGTGACATATGATATGAATCTATTTAAATACGTATATGAACTATGAGAACTAGAGTTCCATTTTTGCTATCTGAAAATGTGAAAAAACAGGTTCTGGTTATATACTGAGCTATATTTGTAAAAGGGTTAAATCGAGAGTTTGTGTGCCGGTTTATACCCTTGTATGAATGAAAGAGTTTGTGAAAATATTGGAATTGTACAGGTGATCTGTGAATTTGAAACAAGTTAATTCGTTTTATTATAAATTGTATATATGATATTTGAAACCGTAGCTTGTTACTATCAGAGCCTTAAAAAGCTCACTGTTATATCAGAGCCTTAAAAAGCTCATTGTAATATGAGAGCCCTCAAAAGCTCACCATTATAAAAGAGTCTTAAAAAGCTCAACATTTAGCGCAGTTGTGACGACCTGCTATTAATTCAACATTTTTTTCCTGAATATAATAAATGTCAGTTGTCTGAATACTGATAATAACATCTCAGGTCCAAAGAGCGCTGAGAAAACTCCGTCTGTCATATATGACTAAGGAGCAGTACATAAAACTGGGAATTGCTAAATACAATACAATATACAGAAAACTATACTGCTCTGCATTATATTTACAATACAAAATACTCAGTGATGTCACTAAAATCTGATAACTATCCCATAACATGGATACCTCAAAAATACCTACCCTTCCCACAAGGGCAGCTCGAGCCAAATCTCTACTCGCGAGCCTGATCTGCTCGCCTAGTTAGATCTCCTGAAAAATGGTAAGTCACTGGGGTGAGACAACGCTCAGTAAGTGGAAACATGCTATTACTAGTGTGTGGCGGCTGAGTTAAATAATTAAAATACTAAAATAGTATTGTAAAATGAGAAAACTGATAAACTGAACAGAATGTATCTATCTACCATGTAATCTTTAAAATATGACTGAGTATCCAAGTTTACTATTTGAAGGTACTGCTAATATTATAATAATATAAGCTGCTGCTATATAATATATCTATACATAAGGACTTCTGCTATACCTTGGGATCTGTATATCATGATATATCCCCTCATGATAGGGTTGTGCGGCCCGTAGGCTGCACTTACTCTGGTCGGCCCTCCAGGCAAGTCAATCTCTATCATCCACCAATCTGTGATGATCTATGTAGATCCTGACCCACTGCAATCACTCCGGGCTATCTCAAACCTCTGTCATCGTCTAATCGGCTACCTCAACCCAGCATACTGGGGAGACTACAAATCTCTCCTGGCACGGTTAGACGGAATCCACATGCTATCTAAGTCATGTGGTTGCACGTGTTTGAAACTAGCAACGGTAATGTGCTCTACTGTAATTAAATCTATCTGTAATTTCCACAGGGATTTGATATCATGTGATACTGTATACACATATATAATATATACTCATCTTGCTGCTTTTAACATGATTTCAAAAACAACCATAACACTATATTTTTGAACTATATTATCTGAAATATCTGACTATAATATATATATATATATATTTTTTCTATCTGTATCATCTGTGTTTTCTATCTGAACTATCTGTAATATCTGTACAAAATATCTATATATAATATTTGAATATTCTGCATATAATATCTGTGTGCTCTGTATATAATATTTGTATGCTCTGTATACTTGTTGTAGCATCTTGATGCTATCACTGTATAATTTGTCTGAGTGTTATGGTCTAGAAATCATGATTTTCTTTGAAAATACTGTAAGTCTCATTCGTTTCTAATTTTCTGAAATATCTGAATATCTGAATATCTGAAATACCGTAAAATCTATATATATGTATATATATATATATTTATATATATTTATATATATATATATATATATATGGTACTGTAATAAACTCATGCCACACATTTGAATAAACATAGTCTCATGCTCAATTTCTGTAATTTCTGCTACAAGATAATATTCATAAATCTCTGGAAAATAATCTGATATACAAGCTTGGAACACTCATTCATAATCTTTTATATACATAATAAAAATTGCTAGCAGAGCATATTTCCCTTATCTTAATTCTGAAAAAACCCTACTAACTTCTGGCCCTACATCCGCAGGGTTCTTAACTCAACATCTTGAAAACAATATCCCCCAGAACAAAATATCAGTATTTCCTTACCTACAACATTTCTCATAACTACAATGAAGATATAATCTGAATAAAATACCTTACCCTGGATTTGGGATGAATTTCAAATCGACTCTCCCCACGATTAGCTCTAGCAGACTTGCAAAGAACTTCGCTAGGAGCATCGTGGTAGTCTCAGATTTTCGATTCGGCGAGAAATAGGCCCGGAAACGAAGAGAGAAGTAAGGGAGACTGTATGAGAGAGAGAGAGAGGAAAGAGAGAGAAACCCGAAAATTAGATAAAAATATGAGTTTTTCATTATTTATAGGGTCAGATTTGTCGACTAGACACATCACCTTGTCGACGAGTTCTTCAATAATTTCGTCGACGAACTCGTCGACGAATTTTAGGCTGCCCCAAAACCTCTCTCAATATTTTCTCGTTGATGAGGTGTGGCTTCGTAGATGAGGTCCTTTATGCGTTCGTCAACGAAGCCCCTAAATTCGTCGACGAGACCCTGTGCAAAAATCCCAGGTTATAATCCTCAAAATGCAATGTTGTTACATTTTCCTCTCTCTTTATTATTCATATACCAATATTTTTCGGGTCGTTGCAACGGTTCTGTTGCTTTATATTATGGATACAGTGTAACCACACATATGATTTCAGTGTGGGGAATTGAGATAGTTGGTTGGATATTGGAGTGGCCATTGGTGGATTAATGGACTAGGTGGTACCAGTCAGACTATAGTAAATCACATAACCCGAAGCCAAGGGGTAGTGTTGGCATTTGTTTTTATTGTATCTAAGCTAGACAATGTTCTAATATGCATATTTATGATTTAAAAACTAAAATTGGCAAAGTCACAAGTTTGAGTATCGGGCAGAGGGATCATACAGTGTATGGGCCTGTACCCTACCCTAACCTTGGGAACTCTTGCTTGCAACAATGCTTAATTATCTATCGCAGGAATTATATCTATTATACCTTCTATATTACAGTATTGAGAATATGCTATATATACCCATAACTGCTTTCTATTGGTTTGAATATGTATGGTCACACACTAATGTAATATTTTCCACCTTATTGAGAAGTGTCTCACCCCAATATACAACCTTTGTTTCAGGTCCCACAGGACGTCGATCCTAGTTGCTAGAGGGACCTGGAGTGTTGTTTTGATTTTAACTTACGTAAGTGTTTTATGTATGTAATAAACTTAGTTCATAATATCTTTTGGAGATTGTAAGAACATGTTATGTTTTAAGTACGATTATATGTATTTGAGGAAACAATTAGAAACTCTAGGTTATGTCTATTAGATTTCCAAATGGATGTTTATGTTTTCTACTGTGCTTAAGATTATAAATGAGTATGAAACACCCGTATGTCCCTATTAAAGGTGGGTGGTATATGAATGTTATCAGAAACAGGTATATTATACAGGTGTAGTAGCACTCTAGGGCCGTATAATGGGCCGGGGCGTTACAGTTGGTATCAAAGCGTTTACTAGCCGGAAGTGTGATGTGAAATACACTGCCTGGTTATGGATATGCTCAGAGTTTAGGTTGCTAGGTTTTGTAGATTAGACTATACCAGAGTTTAGGATGGAAATAAGATATTTGAATTTTTCTTAGTAGACCTAGAGACAGAAATCCATTAACAGACTTCTGTGTTTTTCTGGATTAATCGAAAGGTTTAGAAAATCATGGAAATCCATCAACGGTTTTGGTTTCCAAGTGGATGGGCGGAACTTGAGTTATAATGAGAATGTTAAATCATTGGGGTACGTCAATATTAGGAATGTGAATTTAGGGAACTAAGTCTATAATATTTAGTATTAGCTGATACTTAGGTTATCAAGCTTCTAATCGAGGTCACAATCGCTTTTCAAGATGGAATTCAGAGACCATACTGCCAATATGGGAGGTAGTAGTAGTGAGGGTGCCGACCATGAGGCTATCGGTGACTCTGCGAGTGTGTTGCGTGATTTCGTACATAAACTTATAGCTGAGGTGGTGCGAACGAATAGGGGGCAGGATCATACCACAGTTGAGACAAGATGCTCTATTAACTAGTTCACTAAACTGAAGCCTTCCATTTTCATAGGAAGTGCAAATCTGATTCGAACTAAGAATTGGATCCAGGAGATTGAGAAGATTCTGGATGTTTTGAATTGCACAAAGAAGCAGAAGGTAACCTTTGCAACATTCAAGTTGTTAGGAGAAACAGAGAGATGGTGGGTGTCGGTAAAGAAATGGAGAAGCATCGATTGGTACCAGTCGTGATGACGTGGGTCCATTTTAGAGAATTATTCTTTGAACGGTACTTTCTGGCCACGGTCAGAAACGCGAAGATGAAGGAATTCATAAGCTTGATGCAGGAGTTGTTGACAGTGCAGCGGTACGCTGCCGGATTTAAGGAGCTATCTCGATTTGCTCCATTCATGATACCAGATGAGGCAATGAAGGCTTGGAAGTTTCAGAGGGGTATGAGGAAGGAGATCCGGAGGCAAACAACGATTTTGCAATTGCAGGACTTTGCTACACTGGTAGAGAAAGCCAGTGTAGCAGAGGAGAGTCTGCCGGAGGATGCAGAGGTCCAGGTTTTGAAGAAGAGGCCAACGCCTCCCAATTCTTCTTCTGGTGTGAGGTAGGGCTACTGGAAGTAGAACAGTAGTAATACATCTCAGAGCACCACATCCTATCGTGGTTGCCCTATGTGTGATAAGAGGCACTTTAGGCAGTGTTGGAGGACTATAGGAGCTTGTATGCAGTGTGGTAAGCAAGAACATCATGAGAAAGATTGTAGCATGCAGGGGAATAGCAGAGCCCCATAACAGCCATATAGAAGAGATACGTAGGTGCAGCATGGTAGTCAACAAGGGGGTACAGCCTAAGCTAGGGTGTATTCCTAGACTCCAGGCGACGCAGAGAATGCTGGTGATGTAGTCATAGGTATCATTTACATGCTCTTTCATAAAGCTGTTATATTATTCGATTCTGGGGCAACGCATTCTTTTATCTACCGAGGATTCGTTAAACTATGTGGATTAGAGGTTCAATAGTTAGATTATGAACTGGTAGTTACGCCATCTGGGTCGGTAGTTGTGTGTAGTAAAGTAGTTCGTGATTTTTTAGTAGAAATTCAGGAGAGGGTACTACCAGTCAGTCTTATTGTGTTTGACATGCGTGACTTCGATATCATTCTAGGGATGGACTGGTTATTTGCCAATTATGCTAGTATCGATTGCCATAGGAGAGAGGCGATGTTTAGACCGTCAGGGGAGTAGAAGTTTAAGTTCTTAAGATCGTGTGTGCGTTCTACCATGGATCCTTTTACCTATACAGGCTAGGAGATTACTCCTGGAGGGATGCCAAGGGTACCTGACATTTGTGAAAGACACACCGAAAGAAGAATGTAAACTGGAGGGGATTCCTATAGTGTGCAAGTTTCCAGATGTATTTCTAGAGGACTTGCCAGGATTACCTCAAGATTGAGAGGTGGAGTTTGTTATAGAGTTGGTTCCAGGTACGACGTCAATATCGAAAGCTCCATACCTTATGGTTCCAGCAGAATTGAGAGAGTTAAAGGAGTAGTTATAGGAAATACTAGACAAGGGATATATTCGATCGAATGTTTCTCCTTGGAGAGCACCGGTATTATTTGTAAAGAAAAATGATGGGTTGATGAGGATATGTATCGATTATAGAGAGCTTAACAAGGTGACGGTAAATAACAAGTACCCACTACCTAGGATTGATGATTTGTTTGACCAGCTACAATGTAGAGACTCGAAGGAATTATATTAATTAAATAATAAAAAGGAGAAAGAAAGGAAATTATAAAGGGGGGTCATAGCAGCGCATTCGTCGACGAAGTGGCTTATTGGGATCGTCGACGGGTACACATGTCTCGTCGACGAGAAGATACTGAGAGGCTATTTTTCAGCTCTAAATTTCATCGACGAGAGAAAGCTATTCGTCGATGAACTTCTTTTGTGGCCTCGTCAATGAAGTGGCGTGACTCGTCGACGAAGGCCAGTGTATAAATAGCCTAAACTTGAATTTTCTGTAGAATTACGTGTAGAAAACCCTCCCTGCTCTCTCTTTCTCTCTCTCTCTCTCTCTCTCTCTCTCTCTCTCTCTCTCTCTCTCTCTCCTGTTCTTCCCCTCCCCATTCTCTCTAAGATTTTGGGTCGGATTCTTGCCAGTTCGACGATTCGAAGCCACCACGACACTCCTAGGAAAGTTCTCTTCAAGTCTGCCAGAGTGGATCGTTGGTGGGGCTAACTTACACTTCATCCCAAATTCAAGGTAAGCCTTTTTATTTAGTATTTGGATTTTCCGCAGTTGTAGGAAATGTAGTACTCGAAGAAATACTGAAATTTTGTTCAGGGAGATATTGTTTTTAGGGTGTTGAAAGGGGAACTTTGCGGGTGTAGGACTAGACATAGTAGGAGATTTTCAGTAGTCAGGTAAGGGAAATATGCTATGCTAGAAATTTTAGAAAATTTATCAGAAAATTTTATATGTATCAGTATTATTATTCAATTTTTTAGAATTTTATTATTATTATTATTATTATTATTATTATTATATCAGGAGATGCAAATTTTAAAGTATGAGATTTAATTACTCTATTATGTGGCATGAATTTATTACAGTTTAGTATAATATTTATGCAGTTTTGCAAATATCATGTTTTATAGCTTATTAGTTGGAAAATATTGATATCAATTTTAGAAAGTATTATTCAGTATGCCATGACTTCAAATCCATAACACTCAGTTATTCAGTTTATTCAGCTATTCAGTCAGAAATTTAGATCATGCAGAGTAGGTTAAAGATGTTATGGTTATTTTTATATCATGGTGAAAACAATAAGATATATATATATCAGTACTAAATAGTATCAGACCCTGTGGAGATATTTAGTTAGATTCAGATAGCAGAGCACGGTACCGTTTCTATTTCAGATTAGAGTGTAACCACATATCTCAGATAGTATGTGGATTCCGTCTAACTGCGTTATGAGAGATTGCAGTCTCCACAGAAAGCTGGGTTGAGGTGGTCGGTTAGACGAGATAGAGTAGGAGTATGCCCAGAGAGAATGCAGTGGGCCAGATGGTTGATAGAGATATGAATTGACTTGCCTGGTAGGCCAATCAGAGTAAGTCCCACGTACGGGCCGCACAATCCTATCATGAGGGGTTAAATCATGACATTCAGTTCTCATGGTATTATCATAGTTGTTTTTATATATATACAGATATACAGTGCAGCAACAATTTTATTATAATATTAGAATTATGTGTGATTAGAAAACTCAGATACCCAGTTGTATTTTAAGTTACAATAAACGTGACTTGTACAATATACTAAACTAGCAGTTTTACAGTCTCAAGTACTATAATAATAGATTTAAATGTGTAACTCAGTAGCCACACACTAGTAACAGCATATTACCTCTTACTGAGCGTTGTCTCATCCCAGTGACTTACCATTTTTCAAGTGATCCAGTTAGGCGAATATATCAGGCTTGCGGGTAGAGGAGTTCTTGCGCTGCCCTTTCTGGAAGGGTAGGTGTTTTTGTGGTATTAGTGGTTTGGGGGTAGATCCCAAGATTTTTGATGATGTCACTAAGTATTTTGTGATGTATATTTTGGGACTTTAGATTTCTGGTATTGTATATATTTGTTTACAGTTTTATGTTTACCGCTGCTTATGAATGTATTGTATACAGAGTTTCCTCAGTGCTCCTTTGGGCCTGAGATATTTTCAGTAGTATTACAGACATATTTGCTATATGTTTTATATATGTTAAGGAAAAAAAGAATGATATGTAAAGCAGATCGTTACAGTTTGGTATCGAAGCCTAGGTTGTTAGGTTCTGTAGACCCTAGAGTGCAGCGGAAACAATACCAGAATATAGGAAAAAGATTTGAAGTTTTGTTCTGTGGTATGGGTACAAGATTTTTGTGGTGGTTTCAATGTCTTTCCTGGGGTGACGATTTCAGGAAAGTCATAGTAAACTATTGACAAGTCATGTGTCTAGGTTGCATGATTGGATTTTGGGTCAGGAATGGAGAGGATAGTTAATAGTGAATTTGAAGTTTTAGTATTGAAATGAATTAAATATGTACAGGAGATAGGATCTTGAAATAGTGTTATTTGTATTTTCAGGATGGATCCAGGGAGCAGTGGTACGAATACTGGAGGTGATAGACCAGGACCCTCCAGTGTGGGAGGTGGGGATATAGATGCGGTGTTGCATAGCGTCTCCCAACAGGTGATGGCTGAGATGGCTAGAAGCGTAGGAGAGCATGGCTGCACGATCGAGCAACTTATGCGGATGAAGCCTCCATCTTTTACTGGAGGAGCTGACCGAAAATTGGGTTTAAGATATTGAGGAGATTTTGGCGGTGCTTGCATGTACATACGAATAGAAGGTGTCATTTGCATCATTTAAATTGACAAAAGAGACAAAGCGTTGGTGGAGATCAGTGCGATTGATTGAGGAACAGAGGTATGATCCCATGCCAATGACATGAAGTTGATTCAAGGAGCTGTTCTTTGAGCGATATTTCCCTACTATCGCTTGGAGTGCGAAGGTAGTGGAATTCCTGCATTTAGCTCAGGGGCAGATGACAGTATCGCAGTATGCATAAAGGTTTATTGAGTTGTCTCGTTTTGCCCCACACTTGGCACCCGACGAGGAGAAGAAAGTAAGGAAGTTTGAGGAAGGCCTGAGGAAGAATTTGTTTGAGCAAGTCATCGGTTTTCGGGCTCAGACGTTTGCGGAGGTGGTGGATAGAGTTGCCATTATCGAGAGTGGCATTTAGAGAGGTGTCCTAGCTCAAAGTTAGAGAAAGAGGCCCATGCCTCAGAATTTTCAAGCGAATTTCAATCGGGGCCCATGGAGAGGAGACTAATATGGAGGTAGTTAGGGACGGATGATGGGACATAGTGGTCCTCAGGGTGGACAGACTATTCCTACCTATCCTAGATGTGGTCGGAGGCATCTAGGTGAATGTAGAATGGGAGAGGACATCTGTTATCGTTGTGGGGGACTTGGGCATCGGTCTTGGTTATGCCAGGGATTGCCGGCATAGGGACTAGCTTCCAAACCATTTTGGGGTGGTTATTAGGCACCCCGTGGAGGACGTTGGGTGACTTCGAGGCAGCTGGAGACGTAGTTATAGGTACCCTTATTGCTTTTCCGTATAAAGCTGTTGTTTTATTTGATACAGGTGCCACCCATTCTTTTATCTCGTCGGTGTATGCTAAATTGACGGGGGTATGAGGCACAGTTGTTAGATATTGGGTTGGCTGTAACTACGCCGAATGGATCAGTGGTTAGATGTAGGAGAATACTCAGGGACTTTCCAGTGACCATTCAGGAAAAAGTACTACCAGCTGATCTTGTGATACTAGACATACAGGAGTTTGATATAATTCTGGGTATGGATTGGTTAACAGTTAATCATGCTAGTATTGATTGTCAGTTGAAAGAAATGATTTTCAGACCTCCGGGTGAGCAAGAATACAAATTTTTTGGTTCACGTGTGCGCTCTTCACCACAGCTTGCATCAGCTATTCAGGTGAGTAAACTAATTCAAGATGGTTGTCAGGGATTTGTTGCCTATATAAAGGAATTGCAAAAAGAAGAATTGAAACAAGCCACTATTCCTGTGGTCAGAGAATTTTTAGATGTTTTTTCCAGAAGAATTACCTGGTTTATCACTGGATCGTGAAGTTAAATTTACTGTGGATCTTCTACTGGGGTCGACACTAGTATCTAAAGAACTTTACCGAATGGCTGCAGCCATGTTAAAAGAACTAAAAGATCAATTGTAGGAATCGCTAGATAAAGGATTGATCAGGCTTAGTGTGTCACCCTGGAGAGCACTAGTTCTATTTGTGAAGAAGAAAGATGGGACCATGAGGATGTGTATAAACTACAGGGAGATAAATAAATTGACAGTTAAGAATAAATATCCTCTTTGCCGGATTGACGATTTTTTGATCAGCTCCAGGGGACCTAGGTCTATTCTAAAATTGACCTTCAATTGGGTTATGATCAGGTGGAAGTTAGGACAGAAGAAATTTCAAAGACGGCATTCCGAACTAGATATAGGCACTACGAGTTTCTGGTGATGCCATTTGGGTTGACTAACGCACCACTAGTATTTATGGATTTAATGAATCGGGTGTTTCATCAGTACTTGGACTAGTTTGTTGTAGTATTCATTGATGATATACAGGTCTACTCGAGGAGTTTTGAGGAGTACAAATATCATTTGAGGCTGGTGTTGCAGACATTGAGGAAGAGAAAGTTGTTCACAAAATTCAAGAAATGTAAATTCTGGCTGAGATAAGTTTCTTTTCTAGTCTATGTGATCTCTGAGGCGGGTGCATCAGTTAACCCGAGTAAGATAGAGGTAGTGATGAATTGGGTGAGACCAGGGAATGTCTAAGAGGTTAGAAGTTTTCTGGGTTTGGCAGGTTACTACCGACGCTTTGTGGACGATTTCTCTAGATTATCAGGTCCGTTGATACGACTCATGAGGAAAAATGTGAGGTTTTAATAGACTAATGACTGTGAACAGAGCTTTTAGGAATTGAAGTAGAGGTTGGTCACTGCCTCATTGTTGGCTATTCCATCAAGTGAGGATGGGTTCGTGATATACAGTGATGCGTCCCTGAAGGGACTTGAGTGCGTATTGATGCAGTTTGGCAGGGTTATCGTATATGCTTCTAGACAACTTAAAGAATATGAGAAAAACTATCCTATGCATGATTTGGAGCCAGCTACAGTGGTGTACGCTCTCAAGATTTGGAGGCATTATCTATATGGAGGAAAATGTGAAATTTTCACAGACAAAAAAAGTTTAAAATATTTCTTCACTCAGAAAGAGCTAAATATGAGACAAAGAAGATGATTGGAACTTATTAAAGATTATGACTGCATAATTGACTACCATCTAGGGAAAGCAAATGTGGTGGCTGATGCATTGAATCAAAAGTCAGTGGGAGCAGTATTATCAGTAGTGGAGATTCAACATCTTATTCTGATGGATTTGGAGAGATTAGGCATGGAACTGATAGAGGGTGATCACTTGACATTCATTGCTAACTTGGTGATTTAACTTACATTACAAGAAAAGATTAAAGTTGGCCAAAATATTGATATAGAATTAGCAAAGTTGATAGAGAAAGTGCGAAACGGACATGAGGAGGATTTCAGCATATTAGATGATGGAGCCCTATGGTTTCGTACTAGACTATGCGTTCCTGTAGTTGCTGAGATCAGGAGAACTATACTAGAGGAGGCTCACAGATCTCTATATAAGGTACATCCAAGTAGTACTAAAATGTATCAGGATCTACAAGAATCCTTTTGGTAGAGTGGTATGAAGAAGGATAATGCTGAATTTGTAAAGTAGTGTTTGACGTGCTAGCAGATAAAGGCTAAGCACCAGAGACCCACGGGGCAGTTGCAGCCACTCTTTATTCTAGAGTGGAAATGGGATCACGTCTCTATGGATTTTATTACTGGGTTACCACTAGTGCGACAGAGATTGAATGCTATTTAGATGATCGTTGATCATCTAATGAAGATCGCTCATTTCATCCCTATTAAAGTCGACTATTCCATGGACAGATTGACAGAAATATATGTTCAAGAAATAGTTTGCGTCCATGGTGTACCGATATCTATAGTCTCAGACCGAGATCTCCAGTTTATGTCACAATTTTGGAAAAGCTTTCAAGAGACTATTGGAACACAGTTGGCATTCAACACTGCTTTCCACCCCTAGACGGATGGTCAAACTGAGAGGACGATCTAGACATTAGAAGATATGCTTCGGGTATGCGTGCTAAATTTTAGGGGTAGCTGGACTTAGTTTATGCCATTGGTTGAGTTCGCTTATAATAACAACTATTAGGCCAACATCGGCATGACACCTTATGAGGCAGTGTATGGTAGGATGTGTCGTTCTCCTCTTTTCTGGGATGAAGTAGGCGAGATGTGAGTTTTGGGTCCAGAGATAGTATAATAGGCGTATGATAAAATCCAGCTAATTAAAGAAAGAATCAGTATCGATTAGAGTCAGCAAAAAAGCTATGCAAACAGTAGTCGTTGGGAGTTAAAATTTGATGTAAGAGATCGGGTATTCTTGAAGATAACTCCTTTGAGAAGGGTTATGAGGTTTAGGAAGAATGGCAAACTGAACCCTAGGTATATTGGCCATTTTGAGAAACTGGAGGGAGTGGGGTCAATTGCCTATAGGCTAGCTCTGCCACCAACTTTGTCTAGAATACACGACATATTCCATGTAGCTATGCTGAGAAAATACGTCCTAGACCCATCTCATTGACCTTATAGGTCACGCCTAGTTTTGATTATGACAAATATTCATTTTATCTAATGAATGTTCAAGGTTATGTGGAGGAACTCAGATTGAAAGATCTTAATGCACATGGAAGATAGTGAAGAGTCAAGACCTAATAATTTCATGTTGTAATATATAATTTATTTTTGTAAAGGGTCTGTAATAGTAAATTTGGGTGTTTACTTGTAATAATCGCACACCCCACATGCATGATATAATACGTAAGCTCAAACCAAATATAACCTAAAGTGACCTTAGAAAGACCTTAGGGTTTACCCTTCGGTCGACCGACACCGGATTGACAGACACCCAGAAATGACCCTAGGACACTCACCTTTGTATTCATGAATGTTAGGCACTTGATTAGGGTGTTTGTGATTCAAAACAGGACCGAAATGCACACTTTGTGCACTTTTGGTCAATCGGTCAAGGCAGTTCATTCTGCCCCGGTCGATCAAAAAGGTGGGTCAACCAGTTGACCACAGCCTGGTCGACCAAATCAGGTTAGTTCAAAACACCCGGTTGACGGAATCTGTTAGGAGTCAAACATTTGACTACCTGGTCGATTGAACCAAAATTGCATACCAACTACCTGGTCGACCAAGGGTCATTGGGAGAAATCCCAACAGTCTGGTCGATCGAATCATCCAGTTCAAAAAGGCCCGGTCGACCGAACCTCGATAGAATGAAAAATTGCCTTGAGCATTTACATTTCGGTTGACCGAGTCCCCAGTTCAAAAGTGTCCTAGTCGACCGAACCATATAAACTTCGGTCGACCGAAAAGGTTTTTGGTTGACCAGACCTCTCGGGTTGCCCTGAATTTTTACCGTGGTTAAAATATTTTAAACAGGGTTAAATTTGCTAAAATGTCATTAAACTTTTTTAATAATTCTCAATAGGTCCCCAACGGTTATATTTCATGACATGTCTATATATACCCCCTCATTTGGGATTATTAACAAGAGATTAGCTACTTTGATTAGGAGAGATTCTTTAAAATTTCTAAAACCTATAATACTCATATCTAAGCCCCAACCACTCATACTTACCTTCTCTTATTGCCAAAAGTCATTTGTAAGTTGATTAAGTGAGTGTCTTGAAAGGTTTGCTCTCCTTGCGTGTTTGATTGAAACGATTTTGTTGAGAGCCAAACCATAGTGTTCTTAGGGGGCTTTGTTCATAAGCCTATCCTAAGAAGACTTACCTAAGCTTCTGAGTATTGCATTTGTGTTGCACTTTCTTAGGAAGTTTGTATTTATTTTTGGATTGCAAAATGTTTTCAAAACTTACTCAAATATCTTGTGTGTTTCATATTTGATGTACTTGTGAGAAGATATTTATGTTTGTGATATTAATCTTTGTGCAAAAGTTATTCACTTACATATTATTTGCTGAATACAAAGATTATACTTCTTTTGCAAACCAAGTATATACATTATTTGATCTACGTGACTGAGATATCATGCTGATTGAAATATTTGAGACTTGATATCTTTGTGTGAACTTATTGATTGAACATGTTGTGATACAAAGATCATACTGATTGATACTCTCACGCACTCATTACACTTATAGAAAAATACATTTGAGAGTTGAACTATTGGTTCACACTAAGCTTACATATTATATCTTGCTGGTGGTGTATATGATTGCGTGTAATTGGGTACATATCTGCTTTACTTGAAAGCACAATCAATGTACTGTTTCATTGATTGAGCAAAACTGTTGTATTCCAGGCATGAACTTGTAGAGGGAGATTAGCCCTAGAATAGTCCCGGATTGGCTTAAACCCAGTTAGGAAAGTTAGGTGCGCCATCCTGTTAAGGCGTGTAGGTTGAGGTCAACCCCGCTAATTAACCTAGTTGTTAAGGTTGAGGTTAGCCCTGTGGTAATTGACCTGGTTGTAATCGGTTCTGCTCCACCCTTAAGTGAACTATTTGTGGAATCCTCGGGCTTGCGAGCTAGAGGCGGGGACGTAGGTACAGTTGGCCGAACCCTGATAACATATCGTGTGTTTGTTCATATTTCCGCACTTTATATTTACAACACGTGTATGTTATTATGTGAATGATGCGCTTGATTTAAATTTCCGTATATTATATTTATCGGCGTATTTGAAACTGCATAGAAGGATCCTAGGTTGTAATATTTTGCTAACATCTAGCTCAACCTAGGAGAAAAGTTTAAAATTTCAATTCACCCCCATATTGGGAATACACCAATACTAACAATTGGTATCAGAGTCTTGTTGCACTTGACTTAAACTTTTTTGCAAAAAGATCGCAATGACTCACTTTGGTGTATTCCTATTCGGTGAGGGACAGTCACTTTTTAGTCCTCCATTGTTCTGTGGTGTCGATTTCACCATGTGGAAAGTTAGAATGACCATATTTTTGAAATTTATAGACTGGAGGGTCTGACTTGTGACTGCTAAAGGAAGATGTGCACAAATAAATGAAAATGATTTTAATATTACTAATTCTAATGCCATGGACATGTTATACCTTGTGTTAGATTTTGATATTTTTGTTGAGTATGTGACATGTCATAGTGCACAGAAAATCTGGGATGAACTAGAAAAGAAATATGGAGAATCCCAAGAGAAGGAGATCGTAACTCCTCCGAATGCTCCGAGCTCAAATGATTAGGAGGAGGTAAATCATGAGCTAGAAATCAACGAAGAGGTATATGATTCTCACTCTAACTTGTTTGATGAATTTTGTGATGAATGTTGTGATGAGTCATATACTGAATCATCTATTGATAATACTGAAAATGGTTCATGTGATGTTTACTATGAAAAATCTTGTGATGAATCATCTGATTGCTCATGTGGTATTTACTATGATGATTCTCGTGCCAAATCATGTGATGTATCAAATGCTGGATCATCTGTTGAATATCATAATAATTCCGTTAATAATGTATGTGATGGTTCATATATTGAATGTTGCAATATATTATGAAATGAATCATCTCTTGCATGTTGTGACAAATTTGTTGATGATGCATGCAATAATATATGTGAAGATGATTGTATTAAATCTTTTGTTGAATCATGTGCATCAAATTTTGGAAGCAGGAAATCTTATGAAAAACAGAAAAAGAAAATCCTTAATGCTCATAAGATTACAGTTAGGATGTCTAACCAAAAAATCTTTCTGAAAAACAAAGGTAAAAAGTTGGCTACACAATTAGAAAATTTAAAAGACTATCACGCCATCTTAGAAAAGAGAAAATTAAGAAAATCTTAAAAATTATCTGCTTAGAAGAAGAAATAAATGATTATTCTAGAGCTACACTCAAAGTTATAAATGAGAAGAATAATCATAATAAATCCTTAGAGATTAAAAATAAAAATCTTTTCAAAAAGGATTTAGGACTATCACATAATTCCCACTATCATGTCTCTACAAGCAATCATAAGAATTGTAAGCATATTCTTTCACGCATTTACAAAACCTGCTTGCATTATAAAAGAAAGAGGCACAACCAATTTATTCTCTTAACTAGAAGTGCCAGAGGGTTAGAAAAAGAAATGATGTAGGTAATCATGAAAGCATACCCCGTAGGACTTAAGGAAAAACGAATTCAAATAGAAACTGTATTCTAATTAATTTTTCCTTTGTTCCTAGGTTTAGGGGTTGTTTTTACTATAGGTTTGGGAAGTGATTGATGCTTAAAATGAAGCTCTTAGTACACATACTCACTAAGCCATCCTGTTATACTAACATTTTTTATCCACTTCCAAATGGACATGACATCCATGCCTAGTACTTAATTCCAAATGCTTAACCCATGCTAACATGAAAATTTCAAAAGTTAAACAACTGTTGTCCATTGCAGAAGTTTGTTATTTAGGGAATCCATCTCACACTATATACCATATAATCCTAAACCCATCCTTTAACTTTATAGTCCTGAACAAGTAGAAATCATCACTCTAGGTGTAAGCACTAGTTGTTATAAGTTCCTAATCCGATAAGTGCTTGTCATAGGATATCATTCCTAATCAAAATTATAGGCATCCACTAAG
The DNA here is from genome assembly GCF_029873635.1 of Malania oleifera. NCBI lineage: Eukaryota > Viridiplantae > Streptophyta > Magnoliopsida > Santalales > Ximeniaceae > Malania > Malania oleifera. Next base: position 125,929,817 of record NC_080417.1, read on the forward strand.
AGAGTGTTCCCTTTTTTATTAGATTGTAAATCCTTTAATTTTGATTTATCTCATCCATAAGAAATCCTTACCAAACCACGATCATATTCGGTGAGGTATCACCTATTCCTTGATTTGTATCCTTGTTCCTCTATGTCATCATTTTTGAAGGATACTCTCTAATCACCAAAGAGCATTGTTTAAGAAAAGTCACATACTCCTTAGTGCTCGGTGCCAAAATAGTTAGGACTCGAAGGGAAGTACTGCCAAAGTAATTGCAAAACTGGGATGATCTTGATACGTGCTTAAATTGTGTAATATCTCTTCACCAAGAATCCCTAAAAATCATGTTTATATTGTAATACATCAAATATGAACTTAAGGGAGAACTTTGGATCAAAATGAGGCAAAATCAGAAAAATTCACTATGCTCGGTCGACCGAGCATTGTATGAGTAAAATCTCCTGGTCGATCGAATCCCGTTGATTTTGACCTTTCCGCTCGACCGAACCTTAGTGAACATATTCCCCATGGTCGACCGAACGTTTCAATTTTCCCTTGGTCAACCGAACTTGGATACAGTACTCCCTCTCGGTCGACCATCCATCTCAGCTCAAATTCTCCCTGGTCGACCATGTTGAATTAGGTGTAATCCCAAGAGAGGGGGGGTGAATTGGGTATTTAAAAAATTCTTTGACACTTATTTACCTTTTAAACCATTCTTATATATTTACCAATGAATTCTTGTTACTCAATTACTTATGTGTAAGGCTATCCAACCTATACATGCAATATATACAATTTAAATGCAGTACTGAAAATAAAAAGTAAAGGGAAGAGAGAGAACAAACACGGTTTTATGAGGTTCAGCCGACTTGGCCTAGGTCCTCGCCTTGAGCAACCACTCAAAGATTCACTAAATCCTTGCTCCTTAAATTGGGACGGAACTTCCCTTACAATTCGCTGCTTACAAGAGGCACAACTCCCTCCTACTCCGTTGCTTACAAGAGATACAACTCTCTCCTCTCACACCGGTTCACACACCGAATCATGTATACAATAGAATCTGAAAAATAACACTAAAAAATGCTTCTAAAAAAAAGCGTGTGAGTATAAATCAAATTCCTAATACATTAACATATGATATAACTTGAAGCTCATGAATGTATGAAAAACGATACACTCGTTTTATGTATGATATGCTTCAACACACAAACCCTCTTTAACCAAAAACTCCTAAGTAAAGATATACTTAAAATTCTTTGGAGTATATTAGGGTTCAAGTTCACTTTGTAAAGATGCACAAATATGTCTATTATGAACTTGTTAAAAAAAACTTTATCTTGAATGTTTTATCAATATATATCAAAAAGCTTTCTTTCAAAATATTTAATTACAACCCGATCTTGGTAATATGTAAATAAATATATGTTATGTAATTCAAAGATTAAAATACTGAGTATAAGGTTTTCCAAACAAAGTATCCCTAAAAAAGATAGATAATTTTGAATACCAAGGATATATTCTCAAGTGTTTTAATATATATATATATATATATATATATATATAATTTGAATCCTATAACTGAATGCACACTTGAATCAAACCTTTCAATCAATCACACAACCTAAATCAAGTAATGATCTTATTTAGAATAACTATGTATATGTATGGGCACTTTCAAGATCAATCTTTTAATCAAAATAGGTTTTTCAATAATAAGCTGTATGAGCAATATATATGTATATTTATATACTTTTGAATCAAAAACCAATCAACCAAGCTAACAAAATTTCTTAAGTAATGATTTTTTCAAAAACCAATTTTTATACATATGAGCACACTTAAGATCAAAAGTTTTTTAATGATAATCAAGAACACGTAATGAGATGAGAAGTTCTTAAGAATAATAACTTGAATGATCAAACCTCAATACTAGATTGAAGTACAATTGAATGAATGAATGCCCTTTGATTTTCGGAATAGATTTGCCTAAAGAAGATGATATTAGAATGAAGTGCAGACAATCAGCTCAAGTTTCTCTACAATCTTGCAATAAGATGTGCTCTTCTCTTGTTGTGTGCCTTAGTTTAGTTATAGGGTTTAGATATTCAGTATATATAGTATCTTACCCTTAGGATTAATCTCAACCGTTGGATTAAAGAAATAGTTCGTGAGTTCGTTTAATAAAAATCACAATTTTAAGTTTCCCGCAAGTTTAGGCGCCTAAGGGTAAAAGCCCAGACGACCGAAGTTCCTTAAACCTTTGAAAAATCAAGTTGGAATGCAGGGTCAGGCGCATAAAAAGGGGAGTTCAGGCTCCTGAAGTGGGTTCAGGCGCTTGAGGTTCCAAGGTCAGGCAACCGAAGAGCCTCGACCAACTTACTATGTTTCCCATTAATTCTTCAGGCTACCGAAGTCCCCTTTTTCTCAATTTTTCTTTTCTAGTTTAAAATTCTGCTTTACTTCTTTTCTTGGGTCCTTTATAAAACAAATTTTCACGATTTTAAAAAACATTTCTAAGTCCATGGAAGTTCCCTAATGATGTATATGAAATACATGAATCCTAAAATCATTTTAAGTTACGTTGAGCCTCAAATTAAATCATACGAAAATGTAAGTACATGAGTTCTAAATACCCATTCCCAAGATGTTCTTGAACTTTGTCGCTTGCATCTTGATTCTCATACTCTTTGAGTTCCATAGATCTTGCCAAGATTTGTTAGCTTTACTTTGTGACTTCCATGACTCGTTATCCTTCCGTGCATGCTTAATATAGTTCTTGTTCACAAACTCAATGCACAGATCAAATACCAGGTGATTTGTCATTATCAAAAATCGGATTGGACTAATAGAGTCAACAGACTGAACAGTTTCGGTGCATGGAGAACTTGAATCGTCGGTCGATCGTATCTACTTCTGGTCGATCGAGCTAATATATATATATATATATATATATATATATATATATACTTTCTCCTCGTTTAAAACTCATTTACGTAAAAAATTTGAGAGCTCCATCACCTTTCCCTGTAATATTACCAAGAAAATTGTGTTTTGTGCCTCACATCCGTCATCCTACACTCATGGGACACCACAGTAAGCACATCGAAGCCCATGACTTAGCACACACCGAGGACGAGTACTTCATATCAGAATGGTGCAAAGTCAGATACATACGGGATTTCGTCCCAAAGAGGCAATATTGGGTAAGATCCTAGACTTGGAATTTATAAATCAGTATTTTGGGAACATAATGGACATGTTTGAATATCAAGGTTGGAAAACATTTATTTCATATCAGCCTGGGGGTTATTACCCAACATACGTTAGGATGTTTTATGCAAATTTAGGTAATGATGAAAATGGGTACTTCTCCCAAGTATTGAGGACAAATGTACGATTTGATGCAAAATACCTCTCAGATGTCCTCGATATTGACCGTGGAGATTTTGAGTGCTCAGATGTGGTAAATTCCTGGATCCACGAATAGGAATTCACAGTTACCACATTTGCAAACCTGACCCTATCTGATCCAGGCACAGCCAGTCAAAACCATCCCCCATAGTATAGACAGTTTACGTCAGAGGCCAGAGTTGTGCGCCACTTGATCACCTATAATTTCCTTCACAAGGCAGGTTCTAGGGTGTACGTATCTTTCCTAGACTTTTTTATTATGTGGTGTCTGTTTTCCCAGAGGAAGTTAGATCTGTCCAGCTTGATGATCCGATGGATAATGGCCAAAACGATTGGCCATCAAATCATAATGCCGTACGAGGGTATCCTGAACAAGTTGTTTAGATCCATTGGAGTCACTCGCTCAAATGTGGCTTCACTGAAGAGAAGACGACCTGCTGAGATTTTCTATGGAGCGACCCTGAGACTTATGGGGTATAAGCTTGTTGGCAACATCTGGTTGCCTTCTAGGGATGCAGCATCACAGGAAGAGGTTCCACAGGAGCCACCACAGCCCGCGTAGCCATCAAACGTGGATCTTATGGCTGCCATCACCAGTTTGTCTGACTCATTCGTACAATTTTGAGGATCAGTCCAGTCAGACCTACGAGATTTGGAATCATCATCCATTACGCTTCATAAGGAGGTGATGATGGAGGGGAGTTCTAGACTCTGGAGCAGCATGCAGATCAGATTGCGTGACCTTGATTTATTTTATATTATTCTATATCATCTAGTCTGTACCTAAATAAAACAGCTTTTGCTTTTGTTTTGTATTATCATGACGATACTATCATGTGTTACCCATTTTAATTATGATATATATATATATATATGTATATATATATATCAGCAGTACTTTGATGTGTCTGTGCTTGCGGTTAAATGACTGCTCTATTGAAATGCATGATTAGTATAAAATGCCTTCTGCATGGCGGATGTAGTTGATGAGAATTGTCTGCTGGTAGATTATAGATTCTCTCATGCCTTACTCTTGAGATACTACTTGTTTGAGAATCGTTTTTGTCCAGGTAAATTTTGGAAAATGTCCTATTTACAGCAGGTATGCTGCCGAATTTTCTATAGACATTTGCCCAAATGACTAAAACAATACTCTTTTGTGTGTGCAAAATCTCAATATGCCACAGTTAATTCACTTACATTGAAATGTTACATTCCTTGGGGTTGATTGTGCATATATACATTTAAAGTAATTGGATCAAAACATATTCTCTTAGGGGGAGTCACTTAGCATTAAAATCATTAGGCCATAAGAAACAAATATGTATTTTTAATTGTATATTTGTAACACTTGATACTAGGCCATCATGCTCTCATTGCTATGTATTGCTTGAAAATATGGATTTGTTCTGGCCACGAACATGATTATGATAAAATTGAGTTTAAAATCTTTTTGAAAGGATGAGTGAAAACCTAAAGAAGATTTAAATCTCATCTTCACATAATCATTAGCTATTTAAGGAATATTGAGTGGAATTTACAAGTCTAACTAACCTATAATTGTTTTCTATTTCTCATTGGCTCAGACTTTGTAAAGTGACTCATGTCTACATGTGCACACTTCACATTTCTATAGCATGATTATATTGGTTATCATTTGTATTGCACAACTCCTTTGTCCACATCATGATGATATTGAAAGTTTACTTGATTGTTGGACCATATTGGACTGTTTAAGTAGTTGTGGATAAACTGTTAGGAAATACTTAAACTCAAACAGGCTACACTTATATAGGTTGTATTTTGGAAAGTCCAATTTACAAACGGCACTCTGTTGAAATTTTTAAAAATCTTTCCAAAATTATTCATGTATAACTGTAATACTTACCCATTGCCTACGTTATTAACTCATATGACCCTTTTTACTGTTACCAAAAGGGGGAGATGGAAAGGGATAAAAATAATGGGTAAAATGAATTTGTTTAAAAATAAGTTGGATGCATATTGAGAGGGGGAGCCTTCTTAGGCTTAACCCTATATTTTTGCTTGTCGTATTTGTCATCATCAAAAAGGGGGAGAATGTTGACCTTATAAGTCACGCCCGATTTTGATTATGACAAATACTCATTTTATCTAATGAGTGTTTGAGGTTATGTGTAAGAACTCATAATGAAAGATCTTAATGCACATGGAAGATAGTGAAGAGTTAAGACCCAATAATTTCATGTTGTAATATATAATTCATTTTTATAAAGGGCCTGTAATAGTAAATTAGGGTGTTTACTTGTAATAATCACACACCCCACATGCATGATATAATACGTAAGCTCAAATCAAATATAACCTAAAGTGACCTTTGAAATATTTGAGACTTGATATCTTCGTGTGAACTTATTGATTGAACATATTGTGATATAAAGATCATACTGGTTGATACTCTCACGCACTCATTACACTTATAGAAAAATACATTTGAGAGTTGAACTATTGGACCACTCTGAGCTTACATATTATATCTTGCTGGCGGTGTATATGATTACACGTAATTTGGTACATATCTGCTTTACTTGAAAGCACAATCACTGTACCATTTCATTGATTGAGCAAAACTGTTGAATTCCATGCACGTGCCTATAGAGGGAGACTAGCCCTGGAATAGTTCCGGATTGGCTTAGACCCGGTTAGGAAAGTTAGGTGCGCCATCCTGTTAAGGCGTGTAGGTTGAGGTCAGTCCCGCTAATTGACTTGATTGTTAAGGTTGAGGTCAGCTCTATGGTAATTGACCTGATTGTAATCGGTGTTGCTCCACCCTTAAGTGAGCTATTAGTGGAATCCTCAGGCTTGCGAGTTAAAGGTGGGGACGTAGGCACAGTTGGCCAAACCCCGATAACATATCATGTGTTTGTTCATATTTTTGCACTTTATATTTACAACACGTGTATGTTATTATGTGAATGATGCGCTTGATTTAAATTTCCGTATATTATATTTATCAGCGTATTTGGAACTGTATAGAAGAACCCTAGGTTGTAATATTCTACTAACATCTAACTCAACTTAGAAGAAAAATTTAAAATTCTAATTCACCCCCCTCTTAGGAATATACCAATTCTAACACGTCCCACATAATCAGTTATATAGAAATAGAGCTTTGTGGAGAAATCTTAGATTGTAAGAAACAAGAATTACACACTAAAGAAATTCAGCTGGTGAAAGTTTTGTGGAGAAATCATGCTATAGAAGAAGTTTTAAGGGAACTTGAAGAAGAAATTAAACAGAAATACCCACACTTATTTAATGAATTATAATATTAGTCAGTATGGTTAGATAAAGATAAAGTCTGTTTAGTGTAGAATGATATTTATATGGTTGTATTTTAGATTATAGGATAGGTAATGTTTTGGTTTTGAGAGACCTTCTGTTTTAGTATATTTGTAATCTCCCAAAACCTTGAATGTAACTATAGTATTCCTCCGCCATAAATAAGGGTAAATAATAAAATAAGTAGATAATTTTTTTCAGAGAGTGGTGTATGATATGGAAGGCAAATTTCAAGGATGAAATTCTTATAAGGAGGGGAGAATGTAGAGACCCAAAGAATTATATTAATTAAATAATAAAAGGAGAAAGAAAGGAAATTGTAAAGGTGGGGTCAGTGGCTTATTGGGATCATCGACGGGGACACATGTCTCGTCGATGAGAAGATACCGAGAGACTATTTTTCAGCTCTGAATTTCATCGATGAGAGATAGCTATTCATCGATGAACTTTCTTTGTAGCCTCGTCGACGAAGTGACGTGACTCGTTGACGAAGGCCAATGTATAAATAACCTAAACTTGAATTTTCTGCAGAATTACGAGCAAAAAACCCTCTCTCTCTCTCTCTCTCTCTCTCTCTCTCTCTCTCTCTCTCTCTCCTGTTCTTTCCCTCCCCTTTCTCTCTAAGATTTTGGGCCTGATTCTTGTCGGTTCGATGATTCGAAGCCACCACGACACTCCTGGAAAAGTTCTCTTCAAGTCTGTTGAAGTGCATCGTTGGTGGAGCTGACTTGGACTCCATCCCAAATTCAAGGTAAGACTTTTTATTTAGTATTTGACTTTTTCACAGTTGTAGGAAATGTAGTACTCGAAAAAAAATACTAAAATTTTGTTCAGCGAGATATTATTTTTAGAGTGTTGAACGGGGAACCTTGCGGGTGTAGGACTAGACATAGTAGGGGCTTTTCAGTAGTCAGGTAAGAGAAATATGCTATGCCATAAATTTTAGAAAATTTATTTGAAGATTTTATATGTATCAGTATTATTATTCAGTTTTTCAGAATTTTATTATTATTATATTAGGAGATGCAAATTTTAAAGCATGAGATTTAATTACTCTATTGTGTGGTATGAGTTTATTATAGTTTAGTATAATATTTATGCAGTTTTGCAAATATCACGTTTTACAGCTTATTAGCAGGAAAATATTGATATCAATTTTCAGAAATATGATTTAAAGTATTATTTATTATGCCATGACTTCAAATCCATAATACTTAGTTATTCAGTTTATTCAACTATTTAGTCAGAAATTCAGATCATGCAGAGCAGGTTAAAGCTGTTATGGTTATTTTTATCTCATGGTGAAAACAGTAAGATAAATATATATACTAGTACTAAATAGTATCAGACCCTGTGGAGATATTCAATCAGATTCAGATAGCAGAGCACAGTATCGTTGCTATTTTAGATTAGAGTGCAACCACATATCTCATATAGTATGTGAATTTCGTCTAAGCGCGCCAAGAGGGATTGCAGTCTCCCAAGAAAGTTGGGTTGAGGTGGCCGGTTAGACGAGATAGAGTACGAGTATGCCCGGAGAGACTGCAGTGGGCCAGATGGTTGATAGAGATATGGATTGACTTGCCTGGTAGGCCAACCAGAGTAAGTCCTGCCTACAGACCGCACAATCCTGTTATGAGGAGTTAAATCATGACATTCAGTTCTCAGGGTATTATCATAGTTATATATATATACACACATATATACAGATATATAGTGGAGCAGCAGTTTTATTATAATATTAGAATTATGCGTGACTAGAAAACTTAGATACCCAATTGTATTTTAAGATATAATAAATGTCAACTGTACAATATACTAAACTAGCAATTTTACAGTCTCAAGTACTATAATAGTATATTTAAATGTGTAACTTAGTAGCCACATACTAGTAATAGCATATTTCTTCTTACTGAGCATTGTTTTGTCCCAGTGACTTACCATTTTTCAGGTGATCCAGTTAGGTGAGCAGATCAGGCTCGCGGGTAGAGGAGTTTTTGCATTGCCCTTTCTAGAAGGGTAGGTGTTTTGTGGTATTAGTTGTTTGAGGGTAGATCCCATGATTTTTGATGACATCACTAAGTATTTTGTGATGTATATTTTGGGACTTTTAGATTTCTGGTATTGTATATATTTGTTTACGATTTCATGTTTACTGCTGCTTAGGAATGTATTATATACAGAGTTTTCCTCAATCCTCCTTTGGGTCTGAGATGTTTTCAGTAGTATTACAGAAAGATTTGCTATATGTTTTATATATGTTAAGTAAAAAAAATGATATGTAAAGCAGGTCGTTACATACAGGGCACATAGATTTTCGCTAAGATCAATCTACGAGTTGGGTATCACCTGCTGAAGGTGAAAGCGGAGGACATTCCGAAGACAACTTTTTGAACCTGGTATGGACATTACGAATTTATGGTTATGCCTTTCGATTTGACGAATGCACTTGCAGTATTTATGGATATGAAGAATAAGGTCTTTTACGTATTCTTAGACTGGTTCATTGTGGTATTTATAGATGGTCTCCTAGTGTATTTTAGGAGTACTGTAGAACATGAAGTTCATATGAGATTGGTACTGCAAATGTTCAGGGAAAAGAGGTTGTATGCTAAACTAAAGAAATGCGAGTTCTGACTAAAAAATTTTAGGGCATGTAGTGTCCAAAAAAGTGGTATCAGTGGATTTGAGTAAAATAGAAGCGGTAGTGGATTGAGCGAGATCGAAGAATGTTTAGAAGGTCCATTGACGCGACTAACGAGGAAGAATGTGAAGTATGATTGGACTGATGAGTGCAAGTTGAGTTTCTAGGAGCTGAAACAATGGATGGTTTCTGCTCCAGTTCTGACCATTCCATCTGAGGATGGTGGATTGGTTATCTACAGTGACACCTCTAAGAAAGGTCTCGGGGGTGTTCTAATGCAGCATGGAAGAGTGATTGCTTATGCTTCTCATCAACTCAAAGAGTATGAGAAGAACTAACCAACACATGATATGGAACTAGAAGTGGTAGTGTTTGCATTAAAAATCTGGAGGCACTCCCTGTACGGTGAAAGGTGCGAGATTTTTATCGACCATTAAAGTCTTAAGTGCATTTTCACCCAGAAAGAGCTAAACATGAGGCAGCATAGATGGTTAGAGTTGATAAAAGACTACGACTGTACCATTAGCTAACACCCAAGAAAAGTGAATGTGGTAGCTTATGCTCTGAGTCGAAAGTCAGTTGATGTGTCAGTATCAGCAGTCGGGGTTTAGCATCAGATCTGTATGGACCTAGAAAGGCTGGGCTTGGAAGTAGTGGAAGGAAATCACAAGGCTATTCTTGCTAGCTTGATGGTACAACCAACCTTACAAGAGAGAATCCGAACAGCTCAGATGGAAGACGAAAAGCTGGTAGAGGTTTTAGAATGGGTACATAGTGGTACAAAGTCGGATTTCAATATCTCTGATGATGGGATATTGAGATTCCATGGTAGGTTTTGTGTACCGAATGATGCCGAGATTAAACGGGACATTCTGGAGGAGGTACACCGTTCGCTTTACACCATACATCCTGGAAGTACGAAGATGTACTGAAACTTGAGGGGATTTTTCTGGTGGTCAAACATGAAAAGAGAGATTGCCTATTTCATAGAACAATGCCTGACATGTCAACAGATTGAGGCAGAACACCAGAGGCCAGCAAGACCTCTTCAGCCACTTAACACTCCCAAGTGGAAATGGGAGCATATCTTGATGGATTTCGTGTCGGGGTTACTTATGGCGGTGCATGGGTAGAATGTTATATGGGTTGTAGTTGATCGGCTGACGAAGACTGCACATTTCATTCCAATCAGAGTTAGCTATTCTCTAAATAGGCTGGTAGAGCTGTATGTGCAGGAGATTGTACGACTCCATGGTATTCTGGTTTCTATCGTTTCAGATCGATACCCACGTTTTACTTCTTGATTCTAGAAGAGTTTACAGGATGCCTCGGGATCGCAGCTTACATTCAGTTTCAGTACGTTATTTCACCCGCAGATGGATGGATAGTCTGAGAGAACTATTCAGACATTAGAGGATATGCTGTGGATATGTGTACTAGACTTTAGGGACAGTTGGATACGGTATCTACTGCTGGTGGAATTTGCATATAATAACAACTACCAAGCTAGTATAGAGATGACATCATATGAGGTCTTGTATAGTTGACGGTGTTGGTCTTTGTTGTACTGGGATCAAGTAGACGAGTGGCAGATACTAGGACTAGAATTGATTGAGCAGACCTTTGCAAAGGTCGAGCTGATTAGAAAGAGAATCAGGGCAACTTAGAGTTGATAGAATAGTTATGCTGATACCACTGGGATCAAGTAGGCGAGTGGCAGATACTAGAACCGGAATTGATTGAGCAGACCTCTGCAAAGGTTGAGCTGATTAGAAAGATAATCAGGGTAGCTCAGGGTCGGTAGAATAGTTATGCTGATACTCACCAACGAGAGCTAAAGTTCGAGGCAGGAGGTATGGTATTTTTGAAGGTCGCTCCGATGAAAGGGGTAATGAGGTTTGAGAAGAAAGGGAAATGAATCCCTCGATACATTGGGCCATTTGAGATCCTGGAAAAGATAAGTCTGGTTGCTTATCAAGTGGCATTACCCCCAACATTATCCAGAGTTTACGACATGTTTCACGTGTCAGTGCTAAGGAAGTATGTGCCATATCCTTCGCACGTGCTGAGTTACGAGCCCTTAGAGATCAATGATGCATTAGCATACGAAGATGTTCTAGTACATATATTAGATTAGAAGGTACAACAGTCACGGACTAAGGAGATACCGTTAATGAAAGTACTGTGGCGTAACCATGCAGTGGAGGAAGTTTCATGGGAATTAGAGTCAAAGATACGCCAGAAGTACCCTCAGTTATTCAAAGATAGATAGAGGTATAAAGGTAAGTAGAATAGGTGGTTCATATTATTCTAGATATGGTTTTGGGAGAGTTTTGTATATGTATTGTAAACTCCTGAAGCATCACATTGTAACCACAGTATATGTTAGCTTTGGTGTATTCCCAAGAGGGGGGGTGAATTGGGTATTTAAAAATTTGTCCATAGGTCAACCAATCTAGAAGCAACATTACACAAACCTAGGGTCTTTCTATTTAATTATAAATCCAATCAACACATGTACTACTTACAATGAATCAAGCATACAATATACATGTGCTGAAAATAAAAGTGCGAAAAATAAATTTGCAAAAATATAAAGAACACGCACGATATGTTATCGGGGTTCGACCAACTGTACCTATGTTCCCGCCTCTAACTTGCAAGCCCAAGGATTCTACTAAAGCTCACTTAACGGGTAGAGTGGCACCGATTACAATCAGGTCAATTAGCACAAGGTTGACTTCAACCTTTACAAATTCTCCTTGCGGGGTAGGGAAGACCTTAACAATCTTTACGGGCTGGATTACCACTCCCTCAGGCTATGCCTGGAATACAACCGTATTTTTCACAACATAACTGGTACAATAATTATGCTTCTCAAGTAAAGCAGATATGTACCCAATATAATCTATCACATGCACATCAACAATATAGGTAATGTAAGCTCAATGATGTGAATATACATGTGCATATAACACTCAACAAGATATGATCACAATAATGTTTAAGAGTATTCTAAACAAGCTGTATCTTTGCAACAAGTTAATATTAAATCTCAATGTTCAATCAGAGTTTCAAAGATGCTTAATCAAATATTTAAACTAACTTAAAATATTTTCCTTCATTGTAATGAGCTCAATAGTAGTTTTAAAAATATTATAACTTGTAGAAAATATTTTTACACAATAAAATCAAAGCTAAGGGAATCTTACAATGACAATGCAAAATCCTCAAGCTACTAGGTTTTTCCCAGCATAAGATTTATTAAATAAAATATGTGGGAAAACCTTGCTTAACTTCTCACAATCAATACCAATCAACCAAGCAAAGTAATGGGAGTATGAGCAATAATACTAAGCAATAACCCAAGCAAGAACTCTCAAAAAGGTAACATTAATCAATGTAATGAAGGTATGAGAGTGTTTGGAAGTATTATAGGTAAAATAGGATTTTGAGTTTGAGAGAATTTTGGCTAATGATTTTTATTAATCTCTACTTAATCCACACAAATTAACTCATATTTATAGACCAGGTTAAAAATATAACCGTTTGGGACCTTCAGGGTATTATTAGAAAAGTTTTAAAACATTTAAGCATAATTAACCCTATTTAAAAAATTTAACTGTGGTAAAAATAATGTCCAACCTGAGAACACTGGTCGACCGAAGGTGAGGTTCGATTGACCAAGTGACAAGGTTTGGTTGACCGGAAGAAATTTGAACTGAAAGTTTGGTCGACCAGAGTAGGGTTCCCAAAGGCGATTTTTCATTTCTGCGCGATTCGATCGACCATGTGGATTTAAACTGAGTGGTTCGGTCGAACGGGTAGTTGGCCAAACCAACGTAGGGATTCGGTCGACTAGGTAGTTGGCTTAAGGTTTTGGTCGGTCGACCGTGTGGTCAAAATTTGACCTATAGGGACTTTGGTCTACCGGGTGACTTGAACTAGCCAGGGTTCGATCGACCGTACTTGTGGTCAAATTGTTGGCCCAAATAAGTTCGGTCGATCGAGGGATATAGTGCTTTTAATTACGGTCGACCAAACATGTATTTTTCATACATTTCAGTTCAAGTCCCTTATACATAAACCCTATTCATGTGAGCATTATATTTAGAGCATTCATGAGTGTCCTAGGGTCATTCTAGGTCTTTTTTTAGGACACCAAAAAAATATGGCGTCGGTTGACCGAAGGGTGCCCTAATGACATTTCCCTATGGTCAGTCTACGACCATTTTGAGCTTAGAATTATCTATATGCACGACATGCAGAGATTATTACAAACCGATATAGATTATTATAGACCAAATTTAAAATATAAATGCATTTACAATAAGAATTTTCTTCTTCTTTCTTCTGCTCTTCAAATTCTCCATGGAGTATGCCAGGAGTATGATCTTTAAGTATTTCAGGCTTCCAACAATCCTTTCTCATGTGTGTGCACTGAATTAACGACCTATCCAAGTACTAGGCATGCACAATAGTAATATGCAGTTTGTCATAATCAAAATCAGGGATTGGACTCAAAAAGTCAACAATCTCCCCTTTTTTTTGTGATGACAAACGCATCAGATTAAAATGGGTTTTAGCCTAAAAAGCCCCCCCCCCTAAGACTATACATAAAATACATATAAGTAGTAAAGCTTAAGCATATCCAAGACAAAAGACATTTCAAATAAACTATGCATTTTGTTTCAATCATTAAGGCATACTTAAGTCCAGACCATTCAAATTTTGAGTATAAAAGATATGCAACATTTTGCTCAAACAATTCTCCCCCTTTTGGCATCAGCAAAAGGGCATGTAAAAATTTTAAATTTTTTTTAAAAATGATACATTGAAGCACATAAGCAAGAAATAAAATATGTTACATTTAAAAAGCATTTCTTGCAATAATATAGTAAATATATAACTAATATATATACATATATATATTTATATATGTATAAAAATATATATCCCTTTACGATTTTCAATAAACACAGGGGGGTGCTTGCTGAAAAAGAGATTATAATTTAATGCAAGCAAGCAATATTTTTCTGGTATTTGATTTAAGAGCAATACAACAAATAACTAGAAAAGAACAACCATATAGATCCAAAAAATTTAATCAATCAAATACAAGATCATATGGTAAAAACAGATGATTGTGGAAAAAATAAACATCATGCTTCAAATTAAGATCTTCAATAATATCATTTCATTTAAGCACATGCCATAAAATAACTTAAAGCACATCTAAGCTTAAAATGGGTGAAGACAACAAGATTGTGATTTTAGCTTAAGGTCTCCCCCTATAAATTTGAATACTAGCTTACAAAAAAATAAACAACTTATACTAAAAGATTTAATTCATTAAGCATGCCAAACAGAATAAGCAGTTATTTTTAGATTCCTTGGACCAACTATACTAAATGTATATATATTTGTCACCTGATTAGTATAGTCTGTTAGAAAAGGTGTATTCCCAAGAGAGGGGATGAATTGGAAATGTTAATTTTTCTCCTAGGTTAAGTTAGAAGTCAATATGTTTTGGTAACCTAGGGTCCTTCTATACGGTTCCAAATGTGCTGATAGATAAAATACGTGGAATTTAAATCATGCACATCATTCATACAATAACATATATGTGCGGTAAATATAAAGTGCTGAAATGTAAATAGACACATGAAACGTTATCGGGGTTCGGCCAACTATGCTTCAACCCCGCCTCTACCTCGTAAGCTAAAAGATTCTACTAATAGCTCACTTAAGGGTGGAGCGGCACCATTTACAATAAGGTCAAATTAACACAAGGCTGACCTCAACCTTAACCAGGTCAATTAGCGGGGCTGACCTCAACCTACACACCTTAACAGGACGACGCACCTAGCTTTCCTAACCGGGTATAAGCCAATCCGGGACTATTCCAGAACCAGTCTCCCTCTTCAGGCCTATGCCTGGATATACAACAAATGTGTATGTAATCAAATGGCACAGTGATTGTGCTTTCGTGTAAAGCAGATGTGTACCCAATTACGCGCAATAACATACACCACAATATGATTCAATATGTAAGCTCAATGTGGTCTAGATGGTTCAACTCTCAAAGTATTTTCTATCAGTGTAATGCGTACGTGAGAGTGTCAAACAAACAATCTTTGTATCACAAGATATAGTCAATATAATAGTTCACACAAAGATATTAGCCAGACAATATGTATATTTCATTGAGTAGGTTTCCTTAATCATATGATGCTCCAGTAATATATATTATATATGTTTGGTTTGCAAAAGATATTAAATTTTGTATTCAGCAGAGGATATGTGAGTTGATGAATATTGTCACAAAGATCACTATCACAAACACAAATATCTTTTCACAAATATATCAATATAAATCACACAAGATATTTGAGTATGTTTTGAAAATGATTTTGCAACCCAAAAACAAATACAAGCTTCCAAAGAAATTGCAACACAAATGCAATACTCAGAAACTTAAGCAAGTCTTCTTAGGATAGTCTTATTAGCAAAAGCCCCCTAAGAATCCTTAGGTTTGGCTCTCACGAAAATCATGTCAAACAAATACAATCAAGAGAGCAAACCTTCCCAAACACACACTCAATCCATTTACAAATGATGTACGCACTATTAAACGATAAGCATGAGTGAATGAGGCTAAAAAATGAGTAGTATAGGCTTTGGAAATTTCAAAGAATTTGTCATAATCAAAGTGGTTAATCCATTCCTAATTTTCTCAAATGATCTCATATATATAGATATGAGAGAAAATATGACCGTTGGGGACCTATTTGGTATTATTAGGAAAGTTTAATAATAGTTAGAACATTTTAACCCTGTTTAAAAAATATTAACTGTGGTAAAAAAATTAGGGCAATCCGAGAGGTCTGGTTGACCAGAACAAGTTTGGTCGACCAAGTCTTATATGGTTTAATCGACTAGGGGGTTTTTGAACTGAGGTCTGGGTCGACCGAAAGTGGGCGATTTCCCAAATTTTCGAGGTTCGGTTGACCGGACCTTTTTGAACTGCTTGGTTTGGTCGATCAGATCATTGGGAATTCTCCCGAGGACCCTCCGGTCGATTAGGTAGTTGGAGTACAAAAGTGGTTGGTTGAGCGGGAGGTCAAAATGTTGACTCCTAGGTGGTTCGGTCGACCGGGGTCAAATGAACTGTAAGGGCTCAGTTAACCGAACCGTGGTCAACATGTTGACCTGGTCCAGTTTCGGTCGACCAGGAGGAAATGACCTGTGTGGGTCGATCGACTGAAAGTATAAGACTTGTACATTTCTGTTCTTTTTCAAGCATCCAATTACCCAAGTCAAATATTCAAACATATGTATGCATGAGTGAGTGTCCTAGGGTCATTTCGTCCAAAATTAAGATACTGAAAAAGTAAGGTGTCGGTCGACCGAAAGGAAAGCCCTAAGGTCATTTCTGGGTCACTATTCGGTTTGAACTTACAGATTAAATCATGCATGTGTTGTGTGTGCTTATTACAAACCAAATGTCCTGATTACTATTATAGACAAAATAGACCGCTAAATATATTACAACTAAAAATACTAACCGGTCTTCAAGCTTTAAGCTTTTCACATGTCATTAATGATCTGCTAATATGGACCTGCACATGAACTAGATATTTATTAAATATAAGAGTATTTATCATTATCAAAACTAGGGCGTGACCTATATGGTCAATATAGTCGACCCAAAAGGCCACAAATGCATCATAAATAAATATTAAGGCATACTGTATAGCACATAACCAAGAATAATTTATATCTAAATATAAAACCATAACAGCTGGATATTATGTTCAGGGTTATAGAAAAGCCTCAATATACAAGAAATAAATTTGTAAGATGCATATAAGTCCTTTAAGCTCTTTTTATGAGGATGGAGCTCAGCTCCCCTAACTACCTAATGATTATGCAAGGATGAAATTTATTTTTCAATTAGTTTTCACTCATCATTTCAAAAAGATTTTAACATTTATTTTATCATTCATCTTTAATACAAGGTTTTAGTTTGAGAAAATTTTTGTCAAAATTTCTACAGCATACTGTCTGTAAATTGAACATTTCCCAAATTTTCATATACCAAAACCTGATAGATTCAAGCAATCAACTCAAAATAATTCAGTTTGAGCATGCGAGAACCTATTTCAACTACTAGCACGCAATACACATCCACTGCATCCGCCATGTAGGAGACATTTTAGACTAAGCATGTAATCAGGTAGCACTTATCAATTCATAAATATAATCTATTCATAAAAAAATATAAATAGTAAAGAATAGAGGATAGAATTGAGTTCAGTGCAATATTGTTATTCATTAAGGCATGTATACTATGATTATGAGAACATTTTAATTTAGTAGTCATGAAAGTGTAATGCTCCCCTTGAGTTAATTACTTAATCATTTTATGTCTTTTCTTATTTTCTAATTACTTAGCCAAGTGTTTTAGAATTTTCATGATTTAATCTTGGCTTATCATGCTTAGGTTTAGAGGACCAAAAAGTCACAAAGAATATTCTTTCAATGTACAAAGCCTATATAGCCTCTTTTATTATGAATTTCAATATGTGAGAAAGGCTCAAGTTCAAATGGCTCTTCTTTCTTAACATTCATGGATAGGTTTTTCAGTTGTTGCATTTTCATATATGTTGAAACCTATGACAATTTTATTAGCCATTCAACTTCATTTAAGGTATGAAGCTCTAAAGGGATTGATTTAAAGTTCGAGAGCTTATGAAGGAAAGAAGAATAACTACTCATAAAGATTAAATCTTTATTAAGCTCGGGAGAATATTTTTGAAAAGTAGGACATTATTTAATATAAGCAAGCTAAAGATTATGTCCTGGCCATTTTGGCAAAGAGCATTATAAAGTATATGAATTTTGACTATAGTTCTTTGGTGATTGGAAAGTATTCTTTAAGTATGATCATAATTTGGAGCAAGGATACAAGTAGTTTAATAGGTGAAGCCTTACCGAATATGATCATGGTTTGGTAAGGATTTCCTATGAAGGGGATAGGTGAATCAAAATTATAGAGTTTTGCATTTTGAGCGCAGATGGACTATTTTGATTGATTAATAATACTTGACTCCCTAAATGGATGTTTCTAATTTTAATTACGGAAGAATGAATTTAAACAAGCACTAGGCAAAATAGAAATTTATGATTGTCAGTGCTTAAGTCTAAAGTGGTGACTGATTTTTGATCAAGGCTTGCTAATTTTATGATTTTTAGTATGACAACAGTGTATAGTGAATACATGTACTAAGATTTGAAATTTTGAGCATAGACCACTTCCTAACCTTTTAGTCATCACTATCCCCTAAACCTAAACCTAGGATCTAAGAAAGAATTAACTAATTTGGTAATATTAATTTAAATTCATTTTTCTTTAGGTCCTAATGGGCTTGCTTTCATGACAACTCACTCCATTTCTTTATCCATGCCTTTGACACCTCTACTTAAACAAGTGTATTTAATATACCCTTTCTTTTCAATGAATAAGCATGATTTATATGCACACGAACGATTACACTTATTTGTTCTACATCTACTTGATGATGCATGGCAATGAGATTTATAAGATGAACCATTTTTGAACGATTTCCTTCTTTTAAATCCTAAGGGTTGATTTCAGTTATCTTTTTCATTTGTGGGTTTGAAAATCATTTCAAAATAGTCTTCAATTTTTCTCTTCAAGCAAATGATTTTCAAGACCTTCTTAATCTTTTTCTTCTCAAGGATATCATGATGTTCCTTTAATTCTTTTAATTGTTTAGCTGTCCCCTTATTCTCATTTTTCAAAAATGTTTTCTATTTATTCATTCTAACTAGAAGCTTATACATTTTCGATAAAGCATTTTCTAATTTTTCATTCAACAACATGCTTCCATTAATAAAAACATTATGTGATTCAATACAGAATTTAACACAATAATTATCATATGAATCACTGCATGAATTGTTAGCCAAAGCAACACATGATCTATCAGATGATTCATCACAAGATATGTCACAATATTTATTATCAGAATCATTGCATGCAACATCCGCAGTATAATCATAATTTTTAACAGATGATTCAATGCATAATTTATTTTCGTATTCTATATGAGAATCATCAAGTCCATCAATAACAGGATTATCACATTGTTCGATATATGATTTAGCACATGGAGCAACATAGCATTCAACACATGAGTCATTAATCGAGCTAGAGTAAGAATCATATATCTCATGTTCAGTGAGTGCACTAACCTTGTGATTTACCAGGGATCAGACTCAAAAAGTCAACAATATTCCTCCGCCACATGTGAGGGTATGTAATAAACTTAGGTCGGAGCCGCTATGTGGGTGCCTGCCGACTCTTTTGTAAAACTAAGTAATGAGGAGAGTTTATATTTAGAAATAGTTAATAAATTTCGATGACAAAATTTTTATAAGAATGGGAGATTATAAAGACCCGAACCCGTAAAATAAGAAAAGGGTAAAAAGGTAATTTTAGCAGGCTTTGTCGACAAAGCCAAGGTTCTCATCGACAAAGGCCCTTCTATGGTTTGTTCCCAAAATTCAAAGTCTCGACGATGAATCCTGACCAATAGGAAAAATATCAGACAAAGGGTTTGTCGACGTTTGTTGACAAAGGAAAAGATTCGTTGACAAAGAGCCTTCTGTGGCTCGTCAACAAGGTCACTATTCGCCGACGAGTTTGACCAGGTCAAGGGGTCTATAAATATCATTTTTCATTGCTTCATGGCTAAGAATCTCTCTCTCTCTCTCTCTCTCTCTCTCTCTCTCTCTCTCTCTCTCCAATCCTTCATCGTTCGTCACCTGAATCCACGATTCGATGTTACTACGCGGATCAGGGGGGAATCTCTACGATTCTAGCGGATCAGATCTTCATTTTGAAGATTTCTGTGTCTTATCTCGAAAATGAGGTAAGGGTTTGATTTAGTTTCTGATCCAGTAGATCTTCATTTTGTAAGATTGTATTGAAGTGTTGTTCTATGATTTTTAGGTTTTAAGAACTCAGTTCGTTGTTTTCGAGCCAGGTAGTTCGTGTTTCGAAATTTTGAAAAAGGTAAGGGGATTTGTTTACATAAGTATTTTTAGAAAACTAAACCGCTAAAAAGTTAGCTTATGTTTATATGTATGATATGACTACTTATTTGTGAAATTTCATTATGTAGAAATACCGATTTTACGATTTTGGTAAAAAATGAGGGTTTTGGCATATGATCTCCAAACTTTTCAAAACTTCTTTATTTATATTAATCTAAACATAGGAGATGCTTGAATCCCTTTATTTTCCATTTAAATGATATTTATCGAGTTATATGCTATATCGCGGATTTTTGACCAAATGGGTGTGACATATGATATGAAATGGAATAGGTAAATTTGTTTAAATACGTATATGAACTATGAGAATTGGAGTTCCATTTTTGCTATCTGAAAATGTGAAAAAACAGGTGTCAGGTTATATACTGAGCTATATTTATAAAAGGGTTAAACCGGGAGTTTGTGTGCCGGTTTATACCCACGTATGAATGAATGAGTTTGTGAAAATACTGGAACTGTACAGGTGATCTATAAATTTGAAACAAGTTAATTTATTTTATTAGAAATTGTATATATAATATTTGAAACCACAGCTTCTTACTATCAGAGCCTTAAAAAGCTCACTGTTATATCAGAGCCTTAAAAAGCTCACCGTTATATGAGAGCCTTTAAAAGCTCACCGTTATAAGAGAGCTTTAAAAAGCTCAACACTAAGCACGGTTTCGTTGCTTTATATTATGGATATAGTGCAACCACATATATGATTTCAGTGTGGGGTATCGAGATAGTTGACTGGATATTGGAATGGCCACTAGTGGATTAATGGACCAGGTGGTACTAGTCGGACTATAGTAAATCGCATAACCCGAAGCCAAGGGGTAGTGTTGGCATTTGTTATTATTGTATTTAAGCTGGACAGTACTCTAATATGCATATTTATGATTTGAAAACTAAAATTGGCAAAGTCATAGGTTTGAGTACCGAGCGGAGGGATCGTACAGTGTATAGGTCTGTACCTTACCCTAACCTCGGAAACTCTCGCTTGCAACAATGCTTAATTATCTATCACAGGAATTATATCTATATACCTTCTACATTACAAGTATTGAAAATATGTTATATATACCCATAACTGCTTTCTACTAGTTTGAATATATATGGTCATACACTGATGTAATATCTTCCACCTTACTGAGAAGTATCTCACCCCAATATACAACCTTTATTTCAGGTCCCACAGGACATCGGTCCTAGTTGCTAGAGGGACTTGGAGTGTCATTTTGATTTTAGCTTACATAAGTGTTTTATGTATGTAATAAACTTAGTTCAGAATATCTTTTGGAGATTGTAAGAACATGTTGTGTTTTAAGTATGATTGTATGTATTTGAGGATACAGTTAGAAACTCTGGGTTATGTCTATTAGATTTCCAAATGGATGTTTATGTTTTCCGTTGTGCTTAAGATTAAAAATGAGAATGAAACACCTGTATGTCCCTATTAAGGGCGGGTGGTATATGTATGTTATCATAGACAGGTATATTATACAGGTATAGTAGCACTCTGGGGCCGTATAATGGGCTAGGGCATTACAAATGTAATGAACTATACAGAGATAACAGATATAGAGTAAAGAAAGAACTGTATTATATATGGTATTATTACATGTGTTTGGGGCAGGGTATACTCTTTGCTCGAGAGCTTGTTGAGAAAGGCGAGTGCCTTAATAGGTATTAGGTGTAGCTGTAGGCTGCATAATGTATTAGGACAGAGGAAAGCTACTTGTATGGGTGGATAATCTTCCCTATTCTCAGGAACTTCTGCCAGTAAACTTTTGTGTGAATGTGTAAATACGAGATAAACTATACACCTGAGGGCTTACTGAGTATGGTAGTGCCTTGATATGCTTCAGATGAGACCGTAGGTTGCATTAAGTATCAGAGTAGAGGAGTGCTACTTATATGGGCGAGTAATCACCAAAATCCTTGGGAACTCTTGTTGGTAAAATACTTTACTTGTGTATGATTATGAGCAGTGAATGGTTTTCTAATTATGGTTTCATTTGAAAATAAAGAATTTAAATGTATGTTATATACTAATCTCATGTTAGCCACACACTGCTTTAATGTTTTCCTACTTTACTGAGATGTGTCTTATCCGATAGGGGAATTTATCTTTTTCAGGACCTCCATGAGATTGAACTTAGGGAGCTCGAGCTATTGTATCACTTTTGAGTTAGAGGGTATAAACTATAGTTTTAATTTTGGGGTTGTAATATATTTATGTTTTCGGTGTTGTGAATATTTGGGAATACTGGATGTTGGATTATGTTTTTGATATGTATATAGATGTAGAAACTCTAGTATATTTTTGAGAATATGTTATTATTTTTGCTGCGTGATTGAGATTATAATATCAAATACAGGAGATATAATTTGTACAACACTCCGGACCCTAGTTGTGGGTTCGGGGCGTTATAGCCTTTGCCTCCAATTCTCTCCAAGTTACCTCATCCATACCTTTCAGTTGAACACCATATAAGACCTTCATCATCCCTTGCTGCACAAGAAAATCCTTTACTCTCCTATGCCACAAACCAAAATTTCCGGTTCCATCAAATTTGATAACATCAAACCTTGTAGAAGAAGTACCCGATGCCATGACAACAACGCTCTGATACCAATTGTTGTGAAAAGTGTATGGGATTGCACAACGGAATATATAAATGCAACAAACAATGAAGAACCAAAATATAATTCACACACTCAGTATATCTGAAAACAACAAGAATCAACACACAAATATACTTGGTTCGGCAAAACCTACATCTGTGGGAGCAATCAACAAAGGTTTCACTATGAAAAATCAAAGAACACAATACAATGGTTACAATGATCTCCTCTCTTTCACAATATGCCCATAAAGACATATTTAACAACCCCTAAGAGGTTTCCCTCCAAATACCCAACCGTCCGAACGTTCACATTCAAAATTTGAATTCTTTCTCACAATCCTGAGAGCAGTCGTCGAGGGAAAGGATCAATTCGTCGACGATTGTTGGTCCAATCGTCGATGAATGATGCCTTTTCATCTACGACTATTGAACTTTTGAATATTATCTGCTCTCAGTATCTTCATTCGTCGATAAATGAGGCCCACTCGTCGACGAATGCCCTGCTGCACAGCACAAAGACTTCACCCATATGTTTTTCTTCATTTTTTTTATGAACTCCACCAAGTATACAAGCCACACAAACATGACATCAACATTAAGATCAGTTTTCTAAGGTAAGGCTTAAGAGAGCGATGAGTGCATTCTCCAGTCTGAACTATGGAAAATGTACCACTAAACTGCAGTTGTTGTTCCTATAGTAAGTTTTGGGAATAAAGGAAGCAAATATGTTTAGCAAAGCATACAACCCAGACTGCATGTGTATTTTAGATCACAGTCCGTTTTGTTCTGAGATGCTCATCATTTTCCAGTTAGAGTAAAAAATATGATCTAGAAAAAAAACAGTTGGTTTGTCTAAGCCGCACGTTGTTGGATGCAGTCATAAGTTGCTAACTTCAATATTATTAATTTTATAATTAGTTGTAACATTATTGAGCTTGGACTACACAATAAGAGATATCCCTTCTCTCACCCCTCACAAGATTTGATCATGAGACCTCCAACATGAAGTACCAAGCTTTAACCATTGGGATGTTTCCCAAGGTTGTTAGGATTGGGATCCTATATAGAATCGTTGGGATGGTCTGCAGGATCAGATAATGGATCGTAAGATTCTATTTACAATGTAAAATAAATTATAATTTTATATATTTGGCATTTTATGACTACTCTTAGTAAAACAATCCTAAAAACTTGTTAGTAAGTTTAAGAAATTAAAACAAATTTCAGGAATGTAGCTACCTTGCCAGCTAGCACCTAGCAGGGTTTTTCGTCAACAATTTCGACCATGAAAAAAGTATGAATAGTCTGAAAATACAAAGTGCTCTGCAAAGGGGAGATTGTTGTTAGCTTTTTATTTAATAATTTCAATTATAAAGAAAAGCAAAAAGAAGGAAGAAAAAATATTAAAAAAATTTGCTAATCTTAATTCAGTAAACTAATGTAAATTTCTTAGCTTTTGTGGTTTTGTCATCAGATCATAAGAAGAAGAGGGAGAAGGAGAAGGAAAAAAAGTAGGAAAAGGAAGAAGGAAGAAGGAAGAAAAAGAAAAGCTTTTTGTTGAAGGCAGAACTTTTGTTAGTTGCAAAGAAAAAAGAGGAAAAAGAAAGCTATATATACTTTTTGCTTTGGGGAAAAAAGATATGTTAGAAACAAAAAAGGAAGAAAGTTATGGAAAAAAAAAAAAAAAAGCAAAGATAATATGTAACTGCTGCAAGCCTATAACTTTAAGCTCTTGACCGGACTATGCAACTCCTTATTTGTTGAAGCCCTCTGCTTATCTCCTACTGTTGCTGGAAAGGAGGAATGGTCCAAGCCTACTAATAGACAACTTAGGATCTGCCTATCAAAAACTCTAAGATCTCAGGGAATTATCAATTTTGAAGGAAGGGAGCTTTCAAGAGATGCTCAGCTACTAGACTTAAATTTAATTGAACAAATCCTAGAACATGCTCATTATTTTGCACTAATTTTGATGCACTGAAGCCTACTAGACCAAAATTTGTGCCTATTACAAAAATAAAGTGTTTAGACCAATAAAAATATATGCTGGGCCTTTTTCTTTAGAAACCTAAATAGAAAAAATCCATATTCTATTAAACAAGTAGGATCGCAATCGTATGATCCAGATAGGATCCTACCAAGATGCTACCAATATTCTACTTAAGATCCAGATCAATTAAGCAAGTTTGGATCCTAGGAGCTTAGGATCGCACGATCCAGATTGGGATTCTGATAACCATGATGTGTCCTATAGGGAATCAATGTTAACCTAATTAAATAACAAAACATTATAGTTCTGTAAGATAATAGTTTTATTCATTAATCAACAATATTCTGCTCATTACAATAGAACCCGCTTCATTTTGTCATGAAATGCTGCATCACTCATTTGGTTTTAGTAGCATAATTTTTCTCTTATGACCAACTATTATTACATTCTTTTTATCAACTAATTTTTTTGGCCTTCAACATTTCATATGCGCATGGCATCAAGGTAACCTTTTCCACCAAGCTTGCGAGCAAAGAGGCCGTCATAGTAATTGCGAACTCCCACTCTCTTAAACTGCGCTGGTGTCTGTTCAGTAATTAGGCTGGGTGATGGTCCTATTTCACCCCCAATTCTTGGATTATGAAACATGGCTATGGAGAGCCTTTCTTTTGCAGAGTTTACGATTGCTCGATGCTCAATGCTAGGATATTCCCCATTGGTCACAATCTGCCATTGCATACAGACACAAATATCGCTAATAGTTCATGAATCTATAATTTAGGAAGGAAAAGGGCTGAAAACATAGTTTTTATGATTATATGATTTGAATCAATTCAACCCCAAAATGAGTCAAATTGCATAAAAGAAATGAGGAAGTACCTGAATCAATTGATTCACATGCAAATCGATATAAATTGATTCATTCGTCTGCAGAAGTTGCAATTCACAAGACATTCCTTTGCTATGGCAGTTCTCTATTGAAAGAAAAAGGAAAACCACAATGTTTGGCCTTATCTTCAAGAATTTTTAGCAACCAGATATTTGGGCTTTGTCTCCACTATTGGAGCAGACTGTCGTGTCATTGAGAAGAAAGTGTCATTCTGCTGTAGCACTGATTGGCTGGAAACGAGTGACTGGGGTACGCTGGCGGTGGGCTTTTTTTAGGGCATTGGAAGTTTCGGGGAGGGAGAGATTTAGTTGAGGTTAGTTATCGAGGGAGTTGGGGTGAGATCAGATCTTGTCCGGCGGCCTTCACTCTTTTCTAGGGGAGAAATTATTAAGTTTGGCTTCCTACCCCATCATGTTTTAGGCAATGTTATTCGCATCTTTGGCTAATTTGTACTCGGTAGTTTTCAGTGCCCTCGGTTTCCCACAATCCCAATATCTGATTGGATGTCTAAATTTTAACATGGTTAGGTAGCATAACCTAATAACCTTTTTCATGTGGGACAATCGGTGAGAGTGGGTTAGCAAGCGGTGAAGGATTTTTTGGGGGTGCCAGGGTGCAGGTTTAATATTCTCATTGTAGCTCAAATTTCGATTTCTGACTCAAATTTTGAAGCTCCAAAAAGTACGGAAATTTTAATTTCGATATCAATTTCAATTTCAATTTCAATTTCGATTTCGATTTGAAAAAATAACAAAAATTTGTAATAAAACATAAATTTTTTTGTAAAACTTTAGAAATGGTCAATAAATATAGTAATACAAGTTTTAGGACTAATATATTACAAATTAAATACATGTATACTTTGTATGAGGTGAAAAAGTTATAAAATAGTATGTATCTCAAACTTATTTGTAAGATAATATACATTAAACATATTCTCTTAATACAAATAAAATTCAAAAATCATTTAAATATTATTTATTATACAAATAATGATAATTTAGACATGAATGGTTAAATAAAATATTGTTATAAGTTTATCTTTTCATATAATTTCAAAAGCAATTGTAATAATCTTTTATTTTATAAAATAAATTAAGATAGAAATTTCACTTCACTCCTAAATTTCTCATTTGAATTCTGATGAAATTTCATCGTATAGTTAAAATTTCGACAAGTTTCGCTAAAATTTCGAAATTTCGATAAATTTCAGATGATTCGTTGAGATTTCAACGGAAATTATGCAATACGGAAATTGATTGCCATTTCAATTTCGAGGGCAACAGAAATAGAAAATTTCCACAGAAATTTTGACAATTTCTTGGAAATTTAAGACCATGGGGGTATCTAGGAATGTTAAAGGGAGATCTGAGGGTAGTCGGGATTTATTTTTTGGATATCCTGGTTCTGAGTGTTAGGAACTTTACCATGTAAAGGAATAGTTATGTCATTGTAGGGTGTGGGTGGTGGTGATTTTGGCAAAATGTATGCGCAAGCAGGTTGCCAATTGAATTTCAGACATAGTACTGATCCAAGCAGATTACTGCCCCTTTATTGTGTTGGTTGCCGGTTTGCCTTGCGTCTCTAGAAGGCCCAAAAAGTGTTGTTTATTATTGGTTGGGCTCTTTTTAATTTACCTAAGCATTTGCCAATTGGAAGGCTTTTTTTTTGTTTTTTGGGAGATTCTCGGCATGCATTTGCTAAATTGCCTCCGGGGATTTTTTTTTTTTTGTTTTGTTGGGAATTATGTGAATTGGTTCTTTGGATTGTAAATGGTTGTCTGGGTTGTCTCATGTTTTCACTTGGGTTTTACTACTGTGGTGGTTTCCAATGTATGTGGATATTTTGTTGTCATGTGGAAGAGGCTTTCTTCCCCAACCTTGTAGTGTCAGTAATGATTGTTTCAAATTTGAAAAGCAAGGGTGTCTTTAGGGTCTACCCCAAATAAAATTACCTCTAAGACATCTCCAATGTTGACAATGAAGGCGCCCGAGACAGGCTTCAGAGGAACCCACATGCCGTCTTTCCTAATCTGAAGACCTTCTACTTCATTTAGCTGCAGGAGAATGGTCAGACCAGTCGCATCCGAATGGGGGCTAATTCCATTGACTTGCTCCGGTTGCGGACATGCTGGGTAATAGTTCATTCTCATTGATTGGCCACCATCTTCAAACAGTTCTTTCATTTCCTCTGATTCCATCTTTAGAGCTTTTGCCATCTGTGCCAGGATAAACATGGCTAGATTTTTCACTTCTGATGAGTAATGTTCCACGGTGTCCCTGAATCAGAAACATGTTTAGGACAAGCACTAATGGTTGCATTTGCTCAAGCATGCAAATAAGCAAACAACCAAAACACAGCAACTACCTAAATGGTAGGGGGAGCTTGGGAAATAAATGGGGTTTCCTCATATTGATAGGGAGTGTCTTAATGTAGAACATGTCACCCCAATCTAGCTTCTGCTCCTCTGATAAAACGTGAACTTGTCCAAATCCGTCTACATCTCCTGGTTTCTGCCAAAACTTCTTCTTCTCTTCCATTGGGATGTTGAAGAACTCCAATGTTTGTGTCTTCACGTTCTCCAGCAATGAAGAGCTCACTCCATGGTTTACCAGCTGTGATAAATTTATCATGCTTATAATTTAGAAACAAACGAGGCCTTGTGATCTTGCAAATAATATCTTTGCAAAGTAATTATAGTCTAAGACATCATGATTTTGCAATTTGTCAATTTGCAAATCATAAATCTTTGCATTAATAATGCCATGTTTGGAATCCCACCAGATTCCACATCCAAGGCCCTAATACTTCACGGGGCGATTAACGGCTGTTGGTCCGAAGGGTACCAAATCTTGAGTTATAACATAGCTTTTGTAGCAGTGTGGCACAATTTGGGATGGCATTGAAAGGGAAATATTGGGCAAAAATGTTGATTATAAAAAAGAGGGAAAACAAAGAAAGAAGATTCCATTTTATCAAACAGGACGATGAGGTTGAACAGACCGACTCCAAGCCAATTCCCTCAGGTCTTAAAAACTGGCAGCCCGCAGAACTTCGCTGTTTTTTTTTTTTTTTTTTTTTTTATTATTTTTAATTTCTTGTCATACTAATAAAAATTTCTTGCCCATAGACGATGATTGAACACCAATAAAATTTTTTAATTTCACTGTAGGTAAAGATTCGCATGAGATTTCAATGTTCTTAATAGATCGATACACGAGCACTAATGGAGGAGTTATGAATTGTAGGGGTAGTACCTGGAAGAAACCCCATTCTTTGGAGGCACAGTGGAGCCTGCCCAGTTCAGAATCCATAAATTCTTCAGATAACAAGCGTTGCATGTCGATGACTGGGACTTCGTGAGAGGGATCCCATTTGATAGCTTGCTCCTGCTCAGGACGGATGTATCGGGGTGGAATAGTGACGCTTGACTCCTTAGCCAACTCCTGGACACAAGGCACCTGCACAGCTGATTTAGCCTGCGCCATACTTCTGTATGTGATGAAGATATGCAGCTCTTGTTGATCCTTCTTATCGCCTATTGTATTTTGTGTGAAGAACCATTTACTTTTAAGAAAAAATTATATTGCTAGCCTAATTTCAAAGCAATTGGGGGAAAAAGCTGACATCATATTCATGTGGGCGGCATGTGAGCACGAGGGAATCATGATAAATTATTTTTCCCGGTCATTCAGCCGGCCTCCATTGTTGATTTCACACGCAGCCCACCGGATATGATTCTTTACGCCACTATGATTGCCTTTATAAGGCCATGTTGGGTTTCCCTCCTTGTGGGGTCTGAAAAAGTTTTTTTTTTTGTTAATGCTTTATTGGCTTCTCAAAAAAGGGCATGTCTAAAGCATGTCCTTTGGTATTCTTCAAAAGCCATGCGCAGCAATTAGCTGCCCCAGTTTTTATCTCCTTTTTAGAATTTCGGTTCAGAGCAGCAGTGACTCCCGACAGTAGCCTCTCTCCATTCAATTTTTCCCACACAGCCAACGCCTGCACGACACTTCCTGCCTGCAGTAGCTGGTCCTCACGCCAGCAGAGCAGCCTGTCAGCAGTGCTGCTGCTTTCTTACTCTGGCCGCATTTTATTGTCAGTATTTTGGGAGCTTCTAGTTGTACTATTTTTAGTTGATTCTTTTAAAAGTATTGTTCAGAATAATTAGTGAGACATTTCCATTTTTTTACATTTATTTATATACTCTTATGTATTTATAAGACTTATACCTTTTGTATTCACTTTGTACAACATATTTGATAATAGTGGATTTAAACCACCGTACCCCGTTGTCACAGTCCGACTCTTTTTGCACCGTTGTGAAGGATCGTGCGACGCTAGCTAAAGCACTCTTACTTAACTAACCAGCCTATCGTTTACCAACATTCATCCATGAAACACTTTCATTAACATTCAATCAGATAGTAACGGAAATAATAATCAATTCATGAAAGCCGTGGCAATCAAGCAGTAAATATTGAAGCAAATGTAATTCATTAATAAATCCTCCGTTGACATGTTGTACTTAGCGAGGGAGGCAAGTAGGGTAAGCACGTTGACAATTGCTAGTGAGTTTTATAATGACTGATGAACACTCACCCTCCCCTAAAGAGGTTTTTATGTAATTATCATCTTGATACTAGGAAACATCAAAGTGACCGAGGAGTCATACTGCCATATGTGGCTTACAAAGACTCTACTAGCAGAAAATAACCCTACACTAGTATTTACATGATGAAAACCCATCCCAAGCACGCGAGATAAGCGGTCACAGGCAAGCATAATGCCCTGAACAAGTTTAGCCCGTGACATTCTCCCCCACTTATGTGGTCGACGTCCTTGTAGACTTTTGGCGGTAGGTACACTTCAACTTTGTCCACGAATGGCTTCAAATCTTCCGCAGAAATCCAGCTAATTTCTTTGTCATCAAGACACTTCCATTTCACTAGGAACTTCTGCCGCTTCTTCCTTGAGGATATGAACTTTCTGCTCAGGTTGTTGGTGTTGGCGTTGAATGGCTTGAGGCAGCTAACATGAAACTGCGGTCTTCTCTCCTAATCTGTCCACTTCTTCATCTGCTTAGAAGCTTTCTCCAGATAGGCTTGGGCAAACTTTGCATTTTGTCTCCCTTCACTGGTGAAGATGTACGCCTTGGGACTCTTTCGTCTATATGGCTCGCCCACTGTGTGAGGTAACAGCAGTAGCTGCCCTGTAACAAGCTCAAAAGGGCTCTTGTTGGTTATTGAGCACCTTTGGGCGTTGCCATAGAATGGAGCCACATCAAGTAGTTACACGCCATTCTTCTGGTTGTCGTTGACACAATGGCACAAGTACTCATCTAGTCGCTCTCTAAATCTCTTCATCTGTCTGTCTGTCTGTCGGTGATAACTCGAAGATATGTCAAGATGTGACATGAATATCCTGAAAAATTTTGTCAAGAGGTTGTCAGTGAACATTAAATCTTGGTCACAAATAATAACTTGGGGAAAACCCCAAAGTTTCACAACAGTCACAAGGAACAATTGTGTTGTCCCCTCTGCCGAACAGTACGTTGGTGCGGCCATGAAAGTACCATACTTCTTCTGCTCCCCTTTGTCTTGTTGGCAAGTAAGACAAGTTTTGGCATAATCAACCACATCGTCCCGCGTGTGCGGCCAATAATACCTTCACAGTAGTCCTGTCATTGGAGTCATTCTCCACGAATACCCCTCAACGAACTCCCTGTAGTATCTAGTAAGGCCAAGAAAGGAACGCAACTCCTTCACTGTCGTGGGGATCTTCCATTCTTGAATCATTCTTACCTTCTCCATACCCCTCCAGATACGACTTTGTTCAATGACTTGACCAAGGAATTTGTTGCTCCACCGAGCGAAAGAGAAATTCTCCTTCTTCACATTCAGACTGTTTCCCTTCAGCCTGTCGAACACCTTCCATAGATGCTCTTCATGTTTCCTCTGAAACGACACCGATGCTCCCAACGATGTTTTGGAAAGGCAAACACATCCCGCTTCTCCACTTCATCAAGTTGCTTCCCGAACTCTACTATCTCTCGAGGCACAATCCAACATGGCTATTTAGTAGGTGGTTTCACTCCTGATAACAACTCGATCTCTTGCTCCACAGTCCGTCGTGAAGGCAAATTTTGAGGCAGCTTATCTAACAACACCTCCTTATCCTCATCCAACACCGCTTAGATGGTCGTAAGCTCCAGCTCTTGGCGTACTTCTTTGTCTACCACCATCGTGGCTAGACGTGTCTGCTCACCCTGACCCAATCCTTCATTGAGTTGTATAGCTGAAAGGGATTTCCCGTCGTCTCCTTTCGTTGCAACGACTTGCACCATGCACGAGTGATCTCCCATCAGACACAGGGAACCAGCTGAAGGCATCAGCACTGCCCTTGTCCCCATTAGGAACTCCATTCCTAGAATGATCGGATAGTCATCCAATGGCACCGCTGTGAAATTCGCATGACCTTCCCACTATCCAAGCTTTATAGCCACTTGCTTGGCGACTCCCAGAGTAGGTTGGGCTACAGAGTTAACTGCTTTCATGTGTCCTGTATCCCTCTCTAAGGATAAGTTGAGTCTCCATGCTTCCACTTGCGAAACAAAATTATGAGTAGCTCCTGTATCCACCATAGTGCGAGTACTCTTCTCATTTATCCTCAAGTCCACAAACATTAACCTTCTTGCTCGTGTAACTTTCGGTGTTTTTGTCTGCTTTTCCAATGCGTTCACCAACCGCACTGAACCCACCCTCGGGGCATCATCCTCTTCCACATCGTCTTCCACTGCCTGTTCTACAATGGAAGCCTGTAAGGCATTAAGTGATGCTTTGTGAGGGCACTCAAAAACTCTATGAGGATCTCAACACAAGAAACACTCAATTTTACTCTTCCCCTTTCCACTGGGTCTGTTGAACCCTTGAGACAACGAAGCTTCCTATGAGGTTGATGATTTAGAGTCGGCTCCCCCACTCTTGGGTTTGCCATTCCTGAAAGACTTTCCACTGTTTCCCTCTTCGCCAAACCGTTTGGACGAAGCGGTCTCATCACCAGCATAGTCTGTCAAGCATTCTGCAACCGCTTGTGCAGTTGATAAGTCTTGAACCCTTTTTCTATGAAGTTCAGTTCTTGCCCATGGTTTCATCCCCTCAAAAAATAGAACAACTTGTCCTTCTCCGACATATCCCAAATATCCAACATTAAAGCAGAAAATTGTTTCACATATTCGCTGATTGACCCTGTATGCTTGAGATCTCTCAGTTTTCTCCTTGCATTATACTCAACGTTCTCAGGAAAGAATTGGGTCTTGAGCTCTCTCCTTAAGGACTGTCTAGTGGGTATTCAGGGGAGGTCCTTATCAGCTAATCTGGTGGTTTTAGATATGTAAGGTTTAAGGTAATCTTGGGAATGGACTAGCTAGATGCCCACTATGTCATTATTGATTGCCATTAGAGAGAGGTAGTGTTCAGGCCTCCAAATGGATAGGAGTATAGATTTGTGGGATCATGTGTACGCACCCCACCTCAGTTACTATCTGCTATTCAGACACGTAGATTGCTATTTGAAAACTGTCAGGGATATTTAACCTGTGTGAAGGCAGTATTGGAAGGGGAGTTGAGGGTGGAGGATATCCTAGTGGTGAGGGATTTTCCTGTTGTATTCTCAGAGGTTTTGCCAAGACTACCTCCTGATCGTGAGGTAGAGTTTGTTATTGATCTGGTTCTGGGGACAACGCCAATTTCAAAGGCACCGTATAAAATGGCACCAGTAAAGCTAAAAGAATTGAAAGAACAGTTACAGGAACTGTTAGATAAGGGGTTTATCCGGTCCAGTGTGTCGCCTTGGGGAGCACCGGTTTTATTTCTGAGGAAGAAGGATGGGTCGTTGAGGTTGTGCATTGACTACAGAGAAATAAATAAAGTAACCATCAAGAATAAATACTTGCTCCCGCATATCAATGATTTGTTTGACCAGTTACAGGGGACACAAATCTTTTCGAAGATAGATTTACGCTCCGAGTATCATCAGGTGAAATTCAGGGTGGAAGACGTTCCGAAGATGGCATTTAGAACACAGTATAGACACTATGAGTTTTTGGTTATGCCGTTTGGTTTGACGAATGCTCCTACAGTGTTTACAGATTTGATGAACAGGGTCTTTCACCAGTACTTGGACCAGTTTGTGGTAATATTTATTGATGATATACTAGTGTATTCGAAGAGCCCAATGGAGCATGAGGAACATCTGAGGATAGTGCTTCAGGTGTTGAGAGAAAAGAAGTTATACACGAAGCTCAAGAAGTGTGGCTGGAACAGGTTACTACACATTATATCTAGGGGTGGTATTTCTATTGATCTAAGTAAGATTGAGGTAGTAGTAGACTGGGTACGACCAAAGAGCATGGACGAGATTAGGAGTTTCCTGGGATTAGCTGGATACTACCGTAGGTTTGTTGAGGGCTTCTAGACTATTAGGATTATTGACAAGATTGACTAGGAAGGGAGTGAAGTTTGAGTGGTCTGATAAATGTGAACAGAGCTTCCAAGAATTGAAGCAGCGACTCATCATTGCGCCTGTGTTGACGATTCCTTTAAGAGAAGAGGGGTTCATAATTTACATTGATGCGTTCCATAAAGGGTTCGAATGCGTGTTGATGTAGCGAGGGAGAGTGATATCCTATGCCTCACGATAGTTGAAAGAATATAAGAAGAACTACCCTACCCATGATCTAGAATTGGCAGCGGTGGTTTACACGCTGAAGATTTTGAGGCATTATCTATATAGGGGTAGGTGGGAGATATTTACTGACCATAAGAGCTTAAAATGTTTCTTCACGCAAAAGGAATTAAATATGAGGCAGAGAGGATGGCTAAAGCTAATAAAGTATTATGACTGCACTATCAGCTACCACCCAGGAAAGGATAATGTGGTTGCTGATGCTTTGATCTGGAAATGAGTGGATTCATCTGTGTCTGCAGTGGAGATTCAGCATCCAATCCAGATGAATCTAAAGAGGCTCGGTGTGGAGCTAGTAGAGGGCGATCATGACTCACTCGAAAAATGAGCAGCTCGAAAGCTATCCCAAGTATAGGAGTTACGTCGTGTGATATTAAGCCCAAGGGCTAGATTGTCTCCTTAGGGAATGCATTTTAATCTCAAATTTTACGTTCTTCCAATCGAAATTAAATAGGTACTGAACTCAATTCAGATTCAGGATCTCAAGATTGTTCAATTTCACTTTTGACAAATTAAATAACACGCAATTTAAACCCTAAAACTAACATTCACTAAATTAAAAAGCAAGAATGAAGACCCTAATCTACTTAAGGAAACATCGAAACACGCTCTAATTAAAAATGGTCACATTAATCATGGAATTAAAGCATGTAATGGAAACTCAATCAGATTCAAAGCATACAATAAAAACAAAGACTTTAACACAAATCAAGAACCCGAACCAAAATGTAAATACATAAAATAAAATAAAATAAAAAATCTAAGCTTGAACAATACCAAAAAGTAAAAGTATGAACTTTAACAAAAAGGAACCTAACTAAATCGAGCTTCAACAAAAAGACTAGATTTTTGGAAAAAAACTTCAAAACAAGAACACTTTTTTTTCTTTTTTTCTTTTTTATATTTTATAATTTTTTTTCTTTATTACTATTTTTCAAGAAGTAAAACGGAATTCAAATTGAAAGAACGATAAAAAAAACACTAATCTAAATATAATAATAACTTGAATTAAAAACAAGATAAGTAAATAAAAAGAGAATTAAACTTCAAAAGAAATTAAAACCACTTGAACAAATATTCAAATAAACTCTTCAAGAATTTAATAAATAACTAAATAAAAAAACAAAACATTCAATTGCAATTGAAATTAAACGGAAGAAAAGAAAAGAAGAAAGAGGAGAGAAAGAGAGAGCAAACAGAGCAGCAGTAGCTGCTGGTATTGCGGGAACAGATGGCCTCTACTGGTGTTGAAGCTGGCTGTGCAGAGGACTGAGGAGGACTGCTATGGTGGTGTGTCACGAGTTGGTATTGCTATGATGACCGAGGGAAGCTGTGCTGCTAGATGGTGTGTAGGGAGTGTGGCTCTGTTCTGGAAGAGGTCTCGGCCTGCTGCTGTGGAGGAGCTGGAGGTCGGGGCTGCTTGGTGGAAGGCACTCGAAGAGGGCTACTGTATGTGGGGGCTCTTGCAGAGGAGTTGATCTGTTGCAGCAAATAAATAATCTGGTGGTGCTCAGGTTGGTGGCTGTCCTCTGGTGTTGTGGAGCAGCTCTGCTGATATGGCTGGTATGAAGGGTGGCAACAAGGCTCGGGGCAGACAGCAAGTGGGAGGAGCACAGAGAATGAGAGGAAGAGGAGAACAGGGAAAGGAGAGAAACTGAGAGAGAAGAGGAACAGAGAGCAAGATTGAATGAGAGAACAAAGGAACAAAGGGAGAGATAAGTGAGGGCAAAACAAGCTAAAGAAGAAGAAGAAGAAGAAGAAGAAGAAGAAGAAGAAGAGGAAGAAGAAGAGAGAAGAGGAGCGACGGGGCTATGCTGGAGGAGTTTAAAAAGAAAAAAAAGAAGCCCTAGGATCCAACGTGGAACAACTCGACCCGGCCATGCATGGCCGGGTCACATCAAATATCCATCCAAACATATATATTTTTTCATTTTTTATTGTTCTCTGTTCGTCTCAGATCTGACTCTTATGGAGCTCGTATCTCATAAAATTCAAAACATAAAAGTTGTAGATGATCCTTTCCTCTTTCTCCAGAAATTTGAATCGTCTCGATCGGAGTTCGAATGAAAAAGTTATGTACAAAATACGAACAGGTGTCGGTTTTGATTCCCGGGAATTTTCCTGCAACAAAAAATTACCAAAACTTCATAAATAATGCAATAAAATTCAAGAATGATGATTTTGGCATTTTATTAAAATATTAAAAAATTTTGGACATTTAATTAAAAATATAAACCGTAAAGCTCGGGTTAATCATCCAATTACGCAGTTTCGGTGCGTAATCAGATCACCAGACGGTTATTGCTAACTTGATTTTGCAGCCAACTCTACAAGAGAAAATTAAATAAGCTTAGTGGAATGATGCAGAACTAGTAGAGCTTATGGGGAAGGTACAGGATGGTCAAGAAACAAAGTTCAACATCTTAGATGATGGAGCCTTGAGGTTCTATACCAAGTTATGCGTTCCTGCAAATCCTGAGATCAAGAAGGTCATTCTGAAGGAAGCACATCAGTCCCTATATAATGTACATTCAGGTAACACTAAAATGTACAAGGATATTCGAGAGTCCTTCTGGTGGAGCAACATGAAGAAGGAGATAGCCCAATATATGGATCAGTGTTTAACGTGCCAGCAAGTGAAAGCTGAGCATCAGAGACCCAAGATCATTGCAGCCACTTCACATTCTTGAGTGGAAGTGAGAGCATATAGGCTTGGATTTCATTACAGGATTATCGTCGGCGTTGCATGGACAGGACGTAATCTGGGTAGTGGTGGATCAATTAACAAAGACTGCACACTTTTTGCCGATCAGAGTTAGCTACTCCATTGACAAATTAGCTGAGTTATATATCTAGGAGATAGTTAGGCTCCACGGCATCCCAGTGTCCATAGTTTTAGACAGAAACACACGGTTCACATCTCATTTTTGGAAAAGTTTGCAAGGGGCCATGGGTTCTCAGTTGTCGTTCAACACAACTTTTCATTCTCAGATAGATGGGCAGACAGAGAGGACGATACAGATTTTGGAGGATATGCTGCGAGCATGTGTGTTGGACTTTGAAGGTCGTTGGATACAGTATTTGCCACTGGTCGAGTTTGCATATAACAACAACTACCAAACCAGTATTGAGATGGCACCGTATGAGATGCTGTATGGCAGGAGGTGCCGATCCCCGTTATACTGGAATGAGATTGCGGAGAGACAAATATTGGGGCCAAAGCTAATGCAGTAAACTCAGAATAAAGTTAGACTCATCAAAGATAGGATCCGAACAGCACAGAGCCGGCAGAAGAGTTATGTAGATACTCATCGGCGAGAATTGGAGTTTGATGCAAGAGATCACGTATTTCTAAAGGTGGCACTGATGAAGGAAGTTATGAGGTTTGAGAGGAAGTGTAAGTTGAGCCTTGGGTATATTGGACCATTCGAGATTCTTGAAAGAGTGGGTCCAGTTGTCTATCGATTGGCATTACCACCAATCCTATCTAGGATCCATGACATATTCCACGTTTCTATGCTGAGAAAATACGTCCTAGACCCCTCCCATGTGATCAGCTATGAAGTTCTGGAGTTTGGTGATACTTTAGCTTATGAGGAAGTGTCAGTGCATATTCTTGACTGGAAGAAACAAGAGTTACGCACGAAGAAGATTCCACTGGTAAAAGTTTTGTGGCGCAATCGTGCCATTGAGGAGGCTTCTTGGGAACTATAGGATCATATGCGCCAAAGATATCCACACTTATTCAATCGAGTTTAGAATTGAGCCAGTCAGAATAAAAGGAATAATATTGTGTATTTGTATTTGTATAGTGTAACGTAGGATAGATAGAGTTTTTAGTTTTGAAACGTGAATGGCTTTGGGAGAATTTTGATTAGTTGTAATCTCCCAAAACCCTCTTTGTAACCACGGTGTTCCTCTGTCATAAGTGAGGGTAATTAATAAAATTAGAAGTGTTTTCTCTAAGAATGGGAAGGAGACGAATAGCAAATTTCAAGGACAAATTTTTTATGAGAGGAGAATGTAATAACCCCAAAAATAATTATATAAGATTAGTGGGGTGATTCCCAAAAAAAAAATTAATTAATTAAATTTATTTTAAAAAAAGAAAAAAATAATTAAAATTTATTCTTATTTTTATTAATAAAATATATTATTGTTAATATTTATTATTATTATTATTATTATTATAACAACAATCCTCCTAAAGGATTTCAAATCAAAGGAAAAAGGAGATGTAGAGAGGCATCCTGTGCAAAACACCCCCCCTCAGTCTCTCTCTCTCTCTTCTTGTTCTCTCTCCCTCTCTCCTCAGTTCCATGATGGATACTCGCCCGATCGAAAAACAAAAGATACCGTTGGACTCCATTCTCCGCTGCCGTCATTTCTACAAGAGCGGATTGGTTGTAGGAGTGGTGTAGGCATATCTCCTGAGGTAAGCTAATTTCCACTTTTATCTCAATTTCTTGCGAATTTTAAGTTCAATCGACGATCGGACTCCACCACGAGTATCTAGGGATAATTCTCTACAAGTCTAGTGGAGCAAATTTCTCGTGGGGTCGTCGTGGGCATAACCCCAAATTTGGGATAAGGGGGTTATTAAGGGGCTAATTGCTATTTAATTAGTGTTGATTTAGAAATGCTAGAATATTGAGCATCTGAGGTTGAAATAGAATTTTCAAAATTTAGGGTCCGGGTGAGTGCTGCGGGTGTAATTTCGGGACCCCTAAACATAGTTTAGAAAATTAAGTGAGGGTGTTAAATATTAGTTTAAATGTTAATTTGGGGTATATGGAGCCTAGGGATGGTTAGATGGGTATTATTTTGGGAAAATGAGTTAATTAATCTAAAAAAAATTCAAATTGTAGGATTTGAGTTTCGGGCGCCAAAGGCGTAGGATCTGAGTTTTAACGAGACTATTAGTAAGCCAAGTAAGAGGAATAAATTATAACAGTATTTTTAAAGCTACTATTTGAATTAATATGTGAAAATAAGCATATGTTATTTTGTCTGAAAATTATTATGGCATAAATATCAGATAAATTGTGTGACATTTGAGTAATATTAAACTGTGATATTTTGGAGTGTGAAATTAATATATTATAAATATTAGATGAAAAATGTGTGGCATATGATGTGTATTGAAAAATGTGAAATATAACGATGAGTAATTTCTGAGAAAATATTGAAATGAGAATTATTGATGTGATTAGTGGAAAATAATGAAATATGGTATTTATATGTGAGTATAAATTATTTGCATGAAAAATGAGATTTTGCAAATTACTCATATGGGTATTTTGAGAAATGTTGAAATACGTGAAATATGATATATACTATTATAAGATGATGAAATGTGCACAGAAAATGATGAGAACATTTATATTGAGATGAATTGAGATATG
The DNA here is from genome assembly GCF_029873635.1 of Malania oleifera. NCBI lineage: Eukaryota > Viridiplantae > Streptophyta > Magnoliopsida > Santalales > Ximeniaceae > Malania > Malania oleifera. The sequence goes on from NC_080417.1 coordinate 125,969,964, forward strand.
ATGATATGAGATTAATGATGTGTATATGTAAATATTGAAACGTGAAAATGAGAACGTGAATTTTGAAACATATATATTGAAATGTGATTGATGAAATGCCAATACCGCATAATGATTGCGAGTATGTGGTAATGATAATCCTGATGGATGGTTATGGAAACCCTAATGATGGGTTGTGATATTGAGCACGATACCATTGTTAGTAGTGTAGTACAACCACATGGACTCTTGGAGCGTGTAGTGTGACAGTCAACTGAGCTGTTTTATAGAGTTGTTGTGCCCCCTGAGTCCGGATCAGGGATATACGCCGGCCAATCATACTATAGACGCGAGATATGTGATATGATATTTTGATCTAACCGGGTCGGCCAACCGCGGTTAGATCTAGCCTTCGGTCCATACAACCTTGACCATGGGGGGAAGCATGGCGTCGAGAGAAAGATCCTCAGGGTGGCCATGAGTTATAGATGCGATTTTGGTACTAAATAGCAAGAATACTCATAAGCCGAATAGTAAATTAGAAACGGAAAGTGAAAGAATGATAAAATGGGCTAAAATGAGAAATGAAAGAAATAATGGAAATTAAGAAATAGAGAATGATAAAATTGAGAAATGGAACTGTGTGAGTTAACAATATAAATAATTAAGTTGAAATGAAAATCTCTGCCTGAGGGCTTACTGAGTAAGGTGAGTACCCTGATAGGTATCAGATGTGGCCATTCCTGGCAGCATAACGTGTTAGGGCAGAGGCAAATTACCTGTATGGGCAAGTAATCTTCTATATTCTTAGGAACTTCACGAGTAAATATGTGTTGAGAATGATTGAATTTTAGAAATGGTTTTAAGCTTATAAAAGCTTGTATTGTATATCTATATAATTATAAGAATATATTTATCCGTGTATTTTTCTCAGATAAAATGTTGATTTGAAAAGTAAATTGTATTATAACTGGACTCATATGGCCACATACTGTAAATAATTTATTCCTGCTTACTGAGATATATCTCACCCAAATTATCTAAATTTTTCAGGGAACCGGGATAGGCCAGGTGATAGAACTCTGGGACCATAGGGAGTTGAGACCTTGTCACACAGGGTGAGTTCTTGGACTAGGGAGGTGTAATTCCCCTAGAGTTAAGTTATTTTTGGGTATATGATTGGTATGTACATATATGTATGTTGATACTCTGGGTATTGTATACTAGTTGTTAAGTATATACTATCTTCCGCTATTAGGTTATATAAATAAAATGACTTTTTACCCCGTACCCAATGCGGGTCGGGTCGTATGAATGGTAGTAGGGTTGTTGACATGGCTGATTTGTGAATGTTGTGGATGACAGGTGAATATTTATTTTTTATTATTTTAAAAAAATTGTACGAAAATCGGGGCGTCACAGCTCATCTTCATTACGGTGGCCTTATCCAGCAGTTCTAAAAATGTTATACTTGTAAAACTGCCACCTGCTCATAAATTTCCTTCTCAAGCCTCTCTCAAATTCCTTTGCCTTTTTCGCCTCATCTGGAACCATGTACGGGTCAAAGCAGGACAGCTCAACAAACTTTGCCGCATATTGTTGAACCGTCAAGTCCTCTTGGGTCAAATTCTGAAACTTCTCCACCTTAGCTTCTCTAGTGGTGATGGGGAAGTATCGATCAAAGAATATTTCCTTAAACCGGCTCCAGGTCATGGCTACTAGTGCTAGTCTTTGCTCCTCTAGTAATTTCACAGTTGTCCACCACCGCTCAGTCACACCTATCAACTTGAATATGGCATAAAGAACTCTCTATTCATCAGTATAGCACAGCACTATCAATATTTTCTCAATCTCTTGGATCCAATTATCTGCTATAGTTAGGTCAGCTCCCCCTGAGAAAGCGGGAGGATTCATACGAGTAAACTGTATGATCGTGTAGCCCTAATCAGCTGGTGGGCAGTCATGTTCCTTAGAACTCCATGCTAATCTGCCATAACTTGCTGAGCCACACTATGCATTACCTGATTAGAGTCACTGCCACCCATACTGGAGGCCCCAACATCGCCACTACCTCTAGCGTTTACGTTGTTACCTCCAAGGTCCATCCTGAAATTAGGACAAAAAACAACCTTAGAATCTTATATCATAACACGATCCATGTACTTATCTAACTAAGAAACCATAAAATATCCTCATATAACCATTCAACAGATATCCATGATCCCAATTTAAGATTCAGTCCTATAGCTTAGAAACAAAACCCCGACGATAATTTACCATGACACTCTAGGAAAATCACAAAAACAACCATGGAATTCATGTCTCCAGGTTGCGAGACGAACCCTCAAATTCCTTTTTATCCTCCAATGATTGCTTACTAAAATCATGATCTACCCATTTCCTACCCTCATCAAGATCCATTTCTATACTTTGATATTGTTATCCGCTGAAGTCTACAGAACCTAACAACCTAAGCTCTAATACCAAATTATGACGAACCAAAAATCCTACTATATTTTTTTTCCACATATTAAACTCCGATACCATGTTATAATATCCCGAACCCTAAATGGGTACCGGGCTGACCTGTTCATCACATATATCTACCATATAGCAGAATCATACACCTAATATCCCAGATACAATACAAGAGCACTAATGTCATCATAATTACATAAGTTACTCTCCAAAAATAACACTACAATACGACCCCCAAATGTATAAAAAAATATCACTATATACATAACCGATCTCACCAGCACTTACTTTAAATAATACTATCTATGTCTTGTCCTGTAGCTTTAGGCTCGATCCCCTCATGGTCCTTAAATGTTGATATATTTATTAGAGTGAGACACCTCTCAGTAAGATGGAATAAATTATTGTCAGTGTGTGGCAGATGAGTTTTACATATTTAAACATAGCTATTAATTAAATTGTAACTGAAAAGCATTTGTATAACAATCATAACTCACACCTATACATTTTAAAGTACATATTTTCTACTCAAACATACTTTAACGTAATAGATAATTTTGTTTTCATAAAACTACATATATATACATAAGATACTTCATTTTCTTTCCCTTTATGGTTCTAGCATAACATCATGAATTAACCTCGCATGATCAAGTTGTGCGGACCGAGGATTAGACTTAACCATGGTTGACCTACCAGGCTAAGTCAAACATAACATAACTACGCATAATTGTCCACCCAACTTGGTCCTCCTATCCTACACTTCTCAACACTTCCCAAGTCGGCACACAGTGGGTATCCTATGCTTCTCAACACTTCGGGGCTAATTAGCTTCGATACCGACACTTTCTGAATAGTGTGGCAGCACTGCCGGCTATATACCCAACCTGATCCGCCCATCCTACTCTTCTCTACACTTCTCGAGTCGACACACAAAGAAACTACACTGTCTGATCTTGCTAGCTAGCTACGGTACCGTGCTCATAACATAATTAGTCCATTAGGGTTCTAATATCTTATAGTACAATTTATGTAACATATTTGTAAACATAATCTTATTTCATAATCATCGGTTCATAATCATCATATCATATCGGTATAAAATCGTAATGTACTGCCATAGTATAAAATCGGCATAACATATCATACTCGGCTTAAAGCCGTCATTTCATAACATAAATCTATCATGTCATATTTATGCATAAAACTGCCATATAAAATTCATCATATTTTCATCATATTCGTATCATTCTGAAATTAGTATAAAATAATATACATAACATTTCATGTACTCATTATAAAATCATAATCTGCTGTGTATCATCATAAAATATTCTAATTGTAATTGTAGAGTCATTTCTCATGCCACACAATTTGAGTAAAAATTTTTAATATAATATTTACCCAGGAAAAATATAGATTTTGCTGAAAAATAATATATAACCTTTTCTAGGATTTTCTCAAACACATAATACCAGCTTTTTCCCCAAATACACATTTAATAAATAAACCATAATTTTCATACTCAAATTACTCAAAAAACTATGTAGAATATTCCAATAATCACATATTATGATTTAATCGGGTGAATTTCAAAAATAACTGACATAATTTATTCCCCTTATTTTATACCAAGAGTGGTGTTTAGGATCCCCAAATCACGAATCTGCTCCTATTAAAATGACGAGGATCGAAGCTAGGACCCCGTGATAGTGTTCGTTTCTCGATTGGGCTTACGAATGGAGGACAAATCTAGAGAGAGAGAGAGAGATGGGCGAAGGAGAGAGAGTGAGAGAGTTGGTGCAAGGGGGGTTTCTGTGAATTGGATTTCAATTCCAATCTTCCTAATTGTTCAGGAAGATTGGATTATGTGTGTGTGTGTGTATATATATATATATATATATATTATAACATTATAATATTAATATATTAATATATTTTATTATATTATTTAATTAATTAATTTTTTTAAGGATCATTCCACTAATCTTGTATAACTATTTTTGGGGTCGTTACATTTGCTGCTATCATAACATCAGCACGATATCATGTACTACAGTCGAATGTAACTTTTGACTTTTTTGTATTTTTGTTATCTAAATAAATGGAATTTCTGCATTTTAATTTGAATTTGTATAATGTATTTTTATTTGAATTTGTATAATGTATGCAAAAATATAATTATAGATTTTTACAGGAATTAATGAATAAAAAAATTATTTATTTTAAATTATTAGTGACAGTTTTAAAACCGTCACTAATAATTAATTATTAGTGACGGTTCTGAAATCGTCACTAATTGACCATTTTTAAGTATTAGTGAATGTTTCAAAATTGTCACTAATAGTAGAATATTAGTGACGAATTTCAAAAGTATCACTAATAATAGCGTCACTATAAATTATATATTTTCTCAACTCAAAATCGTCACTAAAGCTTAAGTATTAATAATGGTATTAAAACTATCACTAATAACTGCTCCTGTGAGCATTAGTGACGATTTTAATATTGTCACTAATAATATACTATTAGTGATGAATCTAAAACTATCACTAACACTATGGCTTTAGTGACGATTTTGAGTCTAGAATATATAGAATTTATAGTGACGGTTATAATCCGTTACAATTACCCTATTATTAATGCGTTTTTAAAATTCGTCACTAATAAGTATTAGTAACCGTAGATGTGACAACTAATTCAAAACCGTCACTAATACTATTAGTGACACTTTTTTTATTATTAGTGACGATTTTTATCCATCACTAATAACCTTATTTTTTATAGTTAGATGTGGGAAAAATCACAAAACAACTTAATGTATTACATAATAATTATATATTTGCATGTAGGTAGGGTAGGAATAAGTATAGTGTTGTGTGGATGGTCACCTTTATTACGAAATTTATGAAATATATATAAGAACACTTATATTATTATTATTTTATTATATATTTCTATAATATATGTCAATTAAAAATATTATTTTATATATGTATATTAGTTTTGTCCTCGTCTGTTTATTTTATGAAATTCCACTTTGAGTAAATATATTTGTGGGTATTACACTGACAGTTATCCGAAGGACGGGACAATAAGGTAGGTTCTTCAGCTTGCACCATCGACGAGGATTTGACGCTAGGGTTTGTGATCGATCATCTCTTGGTTCTTCCAACAGCCTCATGTGGTACAACTGATCGCTCTTTGGTCTTCCTCTTTGCTATATTTCCAGTGTGAATCTCGCTTTGAAATTAGGTGACTTTGGAATCTGTTGTGCTTTGAAAATGATTGTTTGATAGTTTTTGTGAGGGATTCCGTAATTACAAACAGAAGCTGACATTCTCTTTTACGGTAGAATCATTTATGTTTCTTCTCCTGCGGATCGTTTATATAATTATGTTGTAACATTATTACCTGCTGAGTACCATGAATCTAGTTGAGAAGTTCTCTCCCAAGGGAATGGAAGGGAATGAAGAACCCTCAATTCGGATTCTCCTCATAAAAAAAAAAAAAAACATGAACCCCAACCCAAACGAAACATGGTTCTGAAAATTAAAAGAATCATACACATGTTCACTACCCAAAAAGGATTGAAAAAAAAAATTCTTGGGAAAAGGGATGAAGGAGGGTGATCAACTGATCCTAGAGTCTGATTCGGCTGAGGTGGCAATTAATGTAGTCATACAGTGAGTGACAAATAACCATCCATGTGTGCCTGTGGTTCATTTATGTAGAACACGTTGGAAGGATTGGGAAGTGCACATTGTCCATGCATGCCAGAGAACGGCTTTGTTGTAGTTAGGTTTGCAAGTTTAGCTATTGAACTCTGGAGTGGCATCCACATATTTTATTCCCATCTTTAGCTGTGATGAAGGCCATTATTGATGATCTATGGGGGCAACTTGCCCTAGATGTATTTTGTAGTTTTCTTTCTCTTGTTTGGGCTGTTAAGCCCCTTATTAGACACCCCCATCCCCTGCAACAGAAAAAAAAGAAAAAAAGGAGAAAGAAAACAATATTTGCTAGAGAATCACATTGTGGCCTTTTTTTTTTTTTTCGGTGTCTTAATGTTTTCTTTTTTTTCGATGATATAAAAAAGGGTACAGCGTCAAACATGGATACTTTGTCAATGTCTTCTACATATGATGAAACACCCATTTCCTTGTTCAGCCTCCTCTCCCCAAGTAACATAATGATGACAAATGTGATCACTTCCTTCATTTGCAACATTAGCATCCAAAACCCATGCCACATGGAAGGTTCCCTTCATAGTAATGTGTTCTCTTGTACTCTGTGATAGTTATGGTATATCAGTAGCATGTTTATGCGTCCTTTGCTAAACCACAGAAACCTAGAACTTCTTTCTGGTGTCCCATGGAAGCTTCCCCTCTAGATGAATGATTTGCAAATTATTATCAGTTCTTTCAGGCAGTGCCTACTGTAGAAGTAGAGGTCTAAAAGGGCGCTGCTTCTAAACAAATTCCAGGCTTCCCATAGTTTCATGTGTGTCAAGGTTTGTAAAATTTTTGTGCTTCTCAATCATATTTGCGTTGATTAAGAATTTTATTTCAATATACATGCTGGAGGTGGAAAATAAATCTATTATACTGGCACTGCTTTCTACATTATATCTGTCAAGTTGCTACATTAAAATTAGTTTTTGCAATATATATGAACGAAACAGAAACCATATCTTCAACATTAAGATTAATTTTCTAAGGTAAGACTTAAGGGAGCCCTAAGTACAGTCTCCAGTCTGAACCATGGAAAATGTACCACTAAACTGCAGTTGCTGTTCCTTTAGTAAGTTTTGGGAATAAAGGAAGCAAATATGTTCAGCAAAACGTACAACCCAAACTGCATGTGTATTTTAGATCATAGTCCGTTTTGTCCTGAGATATTCATGATTTTCGAGTTAGAGAAAAAAGATGATCCAGAAAAAAAAACAATTGGTCTATCTAAGCCCCACATAGTTGGATACTGTCATAAGTTACTAACTCCAATATTATTATTTTTATAATTAGTTGGAAGGTTAATGAGCTTGGACTACACAATGAGAGATATCCCTTCTCTCATCCCTCACAGGATTTGAACATGAGACCTCCAACATGAAGTACCAAGATTTAACCTTTGGGATGTGTCCCAAGGTTGTTAGGATTGGGATCCTACGGTCTGAAGGATCAAATCGTGGATTGTAAGATTCTATCTACAATGTAAAATAAATTATGATTTCATATATTTGGCATTTTTTGACGACTCTCAATAAAATAATCCTAAAAAACTTGTTAGTAGGTTTAAGAAATTAAAAAAAAAAATTGAGGAATGTAGCTTGCCAGCTAGCACCTAGCAGGGTTTTCCTTCAACAAATTTGACCATGAAAAAAATCTTAATAGTCTGAAAATACAAATTGCTCTGCAAAGGCGAGACTAGCTTATTTATTTAATTATTGTAATTAAAAAGAAAAGCAAAAAGAATGAAGAAAAAATAGAAAAAGAAATTGCTAATCTTAATTCAGTAAACTAATGTAAATTTCTCAGCTTTTGTGGTTTTGTCATCTGATCATGAGAAGAAGAAGAAGGAGAAGGAAAAAAGAAGAAGAAAAGGAAAAGCTTTTTGTTGAAGGAAGAACTTTTTGTTAGTTGCAAATAAAAGAAGAGGAAAAAGAAAGCTATTTGCTTTCTGCTTTGGGGAAAAAACATACGTCTTTGGCTCGTCAAGAATGAGAGGAAAAAAACAAAGATAATACGTAACTGCTGCAAACCTGTAACTTTAAGCTCTCAGCCTGACTATGCAACTCCCTATTTGTTGAAGTTCAGGCTCTCAACTGGCCTTGATTGTTACTGGAATAGTCCGAGGCTACTAATAGACAACTTAGGATCTGCCTATCAAGAATTGTAAGCTCTCTAAGAGTTTTCAGTTTTGAAGGAAGGGAGCTTTCAAGAGATGTTCAGCTGCTATATTTGACTTGAATTGAACAAATCCTAAAACGTGCTCATTATTTTGTGCTAATTTTGAGGCATTTGAGCCAGCTAGACCAAATTTTGTGTATATTGCAAAAGTAAAGTGTTTGGACCAATAAAAATATATACTGGGCCTTTTTCTTTAGAACCCTAAATGGGAAAAATCTATATTCTATTGCACAAGTAGGATTGGTAGGATCGCAATCCTAAGATCCGAACGATCCAGATAGGATCCTACCAAGATGTTACCAGGATCCTACTTGATTAAGATTCTACTTAAGATCCGGATCAATTAAGCAAGTTTGGATCCTAGGATCTTAGGATCGCATGATCTAGATTGAGATTTTGATAACCATGATGCATCCCATAGGGGACCAATGTTAACCTAATTAAATAACAAAACATTATAGTTCTATAAGATAATAATTTTAGTCATAAGTCAGCAATTCTACTCACTACAATAGAACCCAAGTCATTTTGTCACGAAATGTTGCATCACTCATTTGGTTTTAGTAGCATATTTTTTCTCTTATGACCAACTAATATTATATTCTTACAGCACCTATCAACTAATTTTTTGGTCTTAACATTTCAAATTCGCATGGCATCAAGGTAAGATTTTCCACTAAGCTTGCGAGCAAAGAGTCCGTCATAGTAATTGCGAACTCCCACTCTCTTAAACTGCGCTGGTGTCTGTTCAGTAATCAGGCTGGGTGCTGGTCCTATTTCACCCTCAATTCTTGCAGTATGAAATGTGGCTATGGAGAGCCTTTCTTTTGTAGAGTTTACTATTACTCGATGCTCTATGCTACGATATTCCCCATTGGTCACAATCTGCCATTGCATACAGACACTAATATCACTAATTTTTCATTAATCTATAGTTTAGGAAGGAAAAGGGCTGAAAACATAGTTTTTATAATTATATGATTTGAATCAATTCAACCCCAAAATGAGTCAAATCGCATAAAAGAATTGAGGAAGTACCTGAATCAATTGATTCACATGCAAATCAATATAAATTGATTCAGTCATCTGCAGTAGTTGAGTCATATTCCAAAAATAAAAATCCTTTTTTAAATTTTCACAAGTCATTTCTTTCCTATGGCAGTTCCATGTTGAAAGACAATAGGAAACCACAATGTTGGCCTTATCTTCAAGGATTTTTAGCAAACGAGAATTTTGGGCTTTGTCTCCACTGTTGGGCAGACTGTTCTGTCATTGAGAAGAAAGTGTCATTCTGCTGTAGTACTGATTGGCTGGAGCTGTTTTGAAGTTTGGTAGAGTTCTCAACATGCAGTAGCTAGTTTCTATTAGTTTTTTGAGTAGTTTTTCTTGCTTTTTAGCTCATAGAGAAACCATACGATATGCAAAATACAATTTTTTAACACCATGAAGTTCAGTTTTTAAGTACTTTTCTTGATTCTTTCCCATATTTTTACATTCTATCTTAGTTGTTTTAACTCTGAAGCATTTAATATGAATCAATATTTTTTTTCAGTTTTCTAAGATTTGTATACGAAGTATAAAAAAATAATAAAAATTTATTTTCCCAATTTCTCATACAAATTTAGGGAACTCAGAAAATATGGGTGCTTTTCTGTAATTATTTGTAACTCTGAAAAAAAAAAAAAAAATCCTAGTTTCCATGAGTGAACAGGGCCTCAGATTATCAGTGAATCAATTTTTGTCAGGGAGGTATCTACATGTGAGAGAGATTTTACAGTTCATTGGTTTGAAAACCCAACAAAAAAGGCAGGCCATGGAAGTGTGTAGATATATCTTCATCAGAATTTCTTATCATGGGGTATAAGGTAAGGTTATGGTATATGTTGGGTGGGATTTCTCTGGGCTAGAAGGAATTTTAAGAAGGGAAACTAGTGACTGGGGTATGCTGGCAGTGGGCTTTTTTTTTTTTGGGCATGGGAAATTTCGGGAGGGAGGGATTTAGTTGAGTTATTGAGGGAGTTGGGATAAGATCAGATCTTGTCCGGTGGTCTTCACTCTTGATAAAGTCCTTGTGGTGAGAAATTATTAAGTTTGGATTCCTAACCACATCATGTTTTAGGCGATTATTCACATCTTTGGCTTGTTTGTACTTGTTAGTTTTCAGTCCATTCTGATCCTCAGTTTCCCATGATCCGAATATCCGATTGGATTCTAAAGTTAACATGGTTAGGTAGCATAACATAATAACCTTTTCATGTGGGACGATGGGTGCGAGTGGGTTAGCAAGCTGAGAAGGATTTTTGGGCGTTGTTAGGGTGCAGGTTTAATATTTTCATGATGAGTTATCCAGGAGTGTTATAGGGAGATCTGAGGGTAGTCAGGATTTATTTTTTGGATATCCTGGTTCTGAGTGTTAGGAACTTTACTATGTCAAGGAATAGCTATGTCATTGTAGGGTTTGGTTGGTGGTGGTGGTTTTGGCAAAGTGTATGCAAGCAGGTTGCCAATTGAATTTCAGACATAGTGCTGATCCTAGCACATTACTGCCCCTTTATTGTGTTGGTTGCTGGTTTGCCTTGCGTCTCTAGAAGGCCCAAAAAGTGTTGTTTAGTATTGGTTGGGCTCTTTTTGATTTACCTGAGTATATGCAGAAGGCTTTTTTTTTTTTTTTTTTTTTTAAATTTTGGGAGATTCTTGGTTTCCATTTGCTTAATTGCCTCCAGGGATTGTGTTCTATTTTTTTTTTTTGTTGGGAATTATGTGAATTGGTTCTTTGGATTGTAAATGGTTTTCTGGGTTTTCTCATGTTTTCACTTGGGTTTTACTACTGTGGTGGTTTCCAATGTATGTGGATATTTTATTGTCATGTGGAAGAGGCTTTCTTCCCCAACCTTGTAGTGTCAGTAATTATTGTTTCAAATTTGAAAAGCAAGGGTGTCTTTAGGGTCTACCCCAAATAAAATTACCTCTAAGACATCTCCAATGTTGACAATGAAGGCGCCCGAGACAGGCTTCAGAGGAACCCACATGCCGTCTTTCCTAATCTGAAGACCTTCTACTTCATTTAGCTGCAGGAGAATGGTCAGACCAGTCGCATCCGAATGGGGGCTAATTCCATTGACTTGCTCCGGTTGCGGACATGCTGGGTAATAGTTCATTCTCATTGATTGGCCACCATCTTCAAACAGTTCTTTCATTTCCTCTGATTCCATCTTTAGAGCTTTTGCCATCTGTGCCAGGATAAACATGGCTAGATTGTTCACTTCTGATGAGTAATGTTCCACGGTGTCCCTGAATCAGAAACATGTTTAGGACAAGCACTAATGGTTGCATTTGCTCAAGCATGCAAATAAGCAAATAACCAAAACACAGCAACTACCTAAATGGTAGGGGGAACTTGGGAAATAAATGGGGTTTCCTCATGCTGATAGGGAGTGTCTTAATGTAGAACATGTCACCCCAATCTAGCTTCTGCTCCTCAGATACAACAAAAGCTTGTCCAAAGCCCTCTAGATCTCCTGGTTTCTGCCAAAAATTCTTCTTCTCTTCCATTGGGAGGTTGAAGAAGTCCAATATTTGTGTCTTTATGTTCTCCACCAATGAAGAGCTCACCCCATGGTTTACCAGCTGTGATAAATTTATCATGCTTAGAGTTTAAAAACAAACCAGGCCTTGTGATATTGCAAAATAGCATCTTTGCAAAGTAATTATAGTCTAAGACATCATGATTTTGCAATTTGTCAATTTGCAAATCATAAATCTTTGCATTAATAATGCCATGTTTGGAATCCCACCAGATTCCACATCCAAGGCCCTAATACTTCACGGGGCCATGAATCATTGAATCATTTTTATTGTTTACTCACTTGATCTTGACTCGTCAGTTGGTTGATGATGAGCCTTTATTTATGCTACATAATCTAAAACACTATCTGATGAAACAAATCACAAAGCCAAGTCCCTGGGGCGATTGACGCCTGTTGGTCCAAAGTGTTGGGTCCAACTCACATAAATAAAAATTAAAAATTAAAAAAAGAAAGAAAAAGGAAGCCCATGTGCTTGAAGCCCATTAGGGCAAATTAAAGGAGGCGGTAGTGTGCTGCGCTGCAACTGCGAGAGGAAAAAAAAAAAAGAGGCAGCAGCTGTTGCTTTTATGTGGGGAAGAACACTCACGGCCATCTTTATCAACTCAACCATTGGAAGGTCTTTTGTGATCCGATTTTGCTAAAATTTGGAGAGCACATTTGGGATTTTTCGACCTTCGATCTGGATGGTGGAGATCTGTTTTAGAGCTTTGGAGAACCTGATTTTGTAGTACTTACAGTAACTGCGTTCGGGTGATTTCTTTCCACTCATTCTTATTTTATCACGATTCTTTTGGGAATCCTTTTTGTTTTAAGTTTGTGAGCATTTTTTGTGATTGTATTACTATAATTTTTTGCCTCTATTATAGTGGTGATTTTATTAAGTCTTATAGGCCCTGTGGTTTTTACCCTTCACATTGAAGGGTTTTCCACGTTAAAAATCGTGTTGTTCCTATTGTGGTGTGTGATTTATTATTATCGTTGATTGGTTATTCTTGCTCGTCACAGATTTATTTTTGGGAAAGATTTATCCGTTATGCTAGTTGTCATGTTACTTTCCCAACAAGTGGCATCAGAGCTTGGTTCATATAAAATATGGAAGACAACGTAGGTACTATGTGCAAGCTCACAGCTTCAAATTATTCAGTTTGGAAATCAAAGATAGAGGATATTCTTTATTGTACGGATTTATTTGATCAGATTGAGTTTGGTAGCTATAAGCTGAAAAAACAAACTGAAGCTGACTGGAAGAAAATGCATAGGAAAGCAGTTGGCAAAATCAGACAATGAGTGGATAAGAGTGTTTTTCATCATGTGGCTCAAGAGATAGATGCCCAATTACTTTGGAATAAGTTGGAGTCTTTATGATAGAAAGACTGCTCACAACAAAACTTTTGCAATTAGAAAGTTTGTAAATTTGAAGCTTAGAGAAGGAAAATTTGTTACTGAACATTTGAATGATTTCTAGAATTTGATAAACCAATTAACTAACATGAAGATAATTTTAGATGATGAACTACAAGTTTTGTTGTTATTAAGTTCTTTGCCAGATGGTTGGGAGACTCTTGTAGTATCTCGTAGAAACTCAACCCCAAACGGTGTGTTGACTCTATTGTTTGTTAAAGATAGCTTGTTTAATGAAGAGACCAGAAGGAAAGAAATGGGTACAAATAATACCCAAGTACTTGTTACAGAAGATAGGGGGAGAAGTCGATACAAAATCAAAGGGGTAGAAGTAAAAGTAGAAGCAAGTCAAGGTCAAGATTTAAACATCTTGAGTGTCATTATTGTGGTAAAAATGGTCATATCAAGAAGTACTGTTACAAGTGGAAGAGAGAATAAAAGTAACTGCTACAAGTAAGAAAAGAAGGATCAAGATAATAATGATTGTGTTGCCATTGCTATTGGAGATGATTTGGTTCTTGTTTATGATGATAATGTAATTAGTGTTACCTGTAATGAAATTAATTGGGTGGTTGACAGTGGTGCCTCTTTTCACGTGATATCAAGGAAGGATTTCTTCAATTTATATACTTTCGGTGACTTTGGAGTTTTGAAGATGGGAAACGATGTTGTGGTACCGATAGTTGGCACTGGAACTGTTTGCTTAAAGACCAACAATGGAACATAATTGCTACTCAATAATGTCAGACATGCTCCTAGTGTTCATCTACATTTGATCTCTGCTAGAAGACTTGATGATGATGGATATTGCAACTTCTTTGGTAATGGACAATGGAGACTTACCAAAGAAAATTTTATTGTGCCCCGAGGTAATAAATTTTCTAATTTATATTTTATGAATGCTTTTATTTGCTTGAATTCTGTGAATGCAGTTGATAGCAATAGCACATCAGAATTATGGCACAAGCATCTCAGTCACATAAGAGAGAAATGATTCTATTGCTTGGCCAAGAAGAATTTGCTGTCAGGCTTAAATGGTGCAAAACTAAAAAGATGTGTTCACTGTTTGGTCGGAAAATAGAAAAGGGTTTCATTTAAGAGTCATCCTCTTTCTAGAAAAATATAATCACTTGAGTTGATTCATTCAGATGTTTGTGGCCCAATGAAGGTAAGGACACTTCATGGTGCACTTTATTTTGTTACTTTTATTGATGATCATTCAAGAAAGCTTTGGGCTTATGCTTTGAAATCCAAAGATCAGGTGCTTGATGTGTTTAAAGATTTTCAAGCTTTAGTTGAGAGAGAAACAGGAAAGAAGATAAATGTATTCGCAATGATAATGGTGGCCATTTGATGTGGCATCCGATATTAAAAAACACCTTCTAAGACTCAATTGAATGGTTTGGCAGAAATAATGAACAGAACACTGGTAGAGAGAGTCAGATGTTTGCTTTCAGAAGCAAAACTACCTGGATCATTTTGGGGGTGAGGCATTATATACTGTTGTTCATGTAATTAACTTGTCTCCTACTGTTGCGCTGCAGACTGTTGTCCCTGACAAAATTTGGTATGGGAAGGATGTTTCCTATGACCATCTACGTGTGTTTGGTTGCAAAGCCTTTGTTCATGTGCCTAAAGATGAAAGGTCCAAGTTAGATGTCAAGGCAAGGCAGTGCATTTTTATTGGGTATGGTCAGGATGAGTTTGGCTACAAGTTTTATGATCCAGTGGAAAAGAAACTTGTGAGAAGCCGTGATGTAGTCTTCATGGAGGATCAAACCATTGAAGACATTGGCAAGATAGAAAATTCTCAGTTGTAGGACAGTGATGGCTCAGTTGACTTGGATTCGATTCCTTCTGGAAATTTTCCTAATACAGTTAAGATTCGCAATTCGTATGATGATACAGAAACAGATTTTCAGAATAATCATGTGGTGGAAGATCACGAAACTATTGATGAGAAAGGTACTTCGACTATTGAAGCACCTACAACTTCATTCAAGAGGTCTACCAGAGACCGACAGCCCTCCACAAGATATCCTATAGATGAGTATGTTCTTCTAACTAATGAGGGAGAACTAGAGTCTTATGAAGAAGCAATTGAAAGTGAGTGGAAGCAACAATGGTTTAGTGCAATTGAAGATGAAATGAAATCTTTGCATGACAATCACACTTTTGAGCTGGTAAAATTACCTAAAGGTAAGAGAGCTTTGAAAAATCGGTGGGGGTCTAGAGATTAAAACAAGAAGAGAATTCTTCACTCCCACAGTACAAAGCTAGATTAGTTGTCAAAGGCTTCAGTCAGAAAAAGGGGATTGATTTTGGGGAGATTTTCTCACCGGTAGTGAAAATGTCGTCAATTCGTGTTGTTTTGGGGTTGGCTGTAAGTCTTGATTTGGACGTTGAGCAAATGGATGTGAATGCTTTCCTCCATGGCGATCTTGAGGAAGAAATTTATATGAACCAGCCTGAGGGTTTTGTGATGAAAGGTAAGGAGAATTATGTTTGCAGATTGAAGAAAAGCTTGTATGGCCTAAAAGAAGCTCCTAGACAGTGGTATAAGAAGTTCGAGTCTGTCATGGTTCAACGAGACTACAGGAAGACAACTTCAGACCATTGTGTGTTTGTTCAAAAATTCTCTAATGATGATTTCATTATTTTGTTTCTTTATGTTGATGACATGCTCATTATTGGTCACAATGCTTCTAGAATTGACAAGTTAAAGCACGTGTTGAGCAAGTCTTTTGCCATGAAAGACTTGGGACCAGCAAAACAGATTCTTGGTATGAGAATCTCACAAAGTGCTAAGAAGTTATGGCTATCTCAGGAAAAATATAAAAATATATTGAGAAGGTAATTAAACTGTTTCACATGGAAAAAGCCAAAGTGGTAAGTACTCCTCTTGCTACACATTTCAAGTTAAGTAGTAAACAGTCTCCTTCTAATGATGAAGAAAAGAGAGACATGGAAAGTTTTCCATATGCATCTGCAGTTGGTAGCTTAATGTATGTCATGGTTTGCACAAGGCTAGATTTAGCTTGTACAGTCGGTGTAGTTAGTAGATTTCTCTTTAATCCAAGTAGAGAGCATTGTAATGCTGTGAAATGGATTATGAGGTATCTCTGTGGTATAGCTGCTTTGAAACTCTGTTTTGGTTTTGAAAAACCTGTTCTAGTTAGCTATACAGATTCAGACATGGCTGGAGATTCAGACTCGAGGAAATCTACTTCAGGTTATTTGATTACCTTTGCAGGGGGAGCTGTGTCTTGGAAATCCAGGTTGCAAAAATGTGTTGTTTTGTCAACTACAAAAGCTAAGTTCATTGCAACTACTGAGGTATGTAAAGAGTTATTGTGGATGAAGAAATTGATTCGTGAACTTGGATTCACTCAGAAGAGGTATATGTTATTTTGTGATAATCAAAGTACTATTCATCTCAGTAAGAATTCAACTTTTCATGGTAAATCAAAGCATATTGATGTGAGATATCATTGGATTCGAGATGTCTTAGATTTTAAGTTACTTGAACTTGAGAAGATCCACACTGATAAGAATGCTGCTGATATGATGACAAAGGTGGTGCCTCGTGCGAAGCTTGAGTTGTGTGTCGAGACAGCCAGTATCAAAATTGTTTGATAATCTTAGTGAATGTCTCCTTCCTCTTATGAGCTGGAGGGGAAGATTTGTTGGGTCTAGCCCACATAAATAAATAAATAAATAAGGGGAAGCCCATTAGGGCAAATTAAAGGAGGCGGCAATGTGCTGCTCCACAACTGTGAGAGCAAAAAAAAAAAAGGCAGCAGCTGTTGCTGCTGTGTGGGGAAGAACACTCACGGCTATCTTTATCAATTCGATGATCAGAAGGCTTTTTGTGATCCGATTTTGCTAAAATTTGGAGAGTACATTTGAGATTTGTCGACCTTCGATCTGGACCGTGGAGATCTATTTCAGAGCTTTAGAGGACCTGATTTTGTAGTACTAACAATAACTGTATTTAGGTGACTTTTTTCTGCTCATTCTTATTATATCGTGATTCTTTTGGGAATCCTTTTTGCTCTAAGTTTGTGAGCATTTTTGGTGATTTTAATTGCTGTAATTTTTTGCCTATATTATAGTGGAGATTTTATCGAGTCTCGTAGGCCTCGTGGTTTTTACCCTTCACGTTGGATGGGTTTTTCACGTTAAAAATCTTGGTGTTCCTATTGTGGTGTGTGATTTATCATTATTGTTGGTTGGTTATTTTTGCCCGTCACAAATTTATTTTTGGAAAAGATTTATTTGATGTGCTAGTTGTCTATTTACTTTCCCAACACAAATTGTACCAAAACTTGAGTTATAACATAACTTCTGTAGCAGTGTGGCACAATATGGGATGACAAATGTTGATTATAAAAAGAGGAAAAGCAAAGAAAGAAGATTCCATTTTATCAAACAGGACGATGAGGTTGAACAGACTTACCCCAAGCCAATTCCCTCAGGTCTTAAAAACTGGCAGCGCGCAGAACTTCGCTGTTTTTTTTCTTTTATTATTTTTTAAAATTTCTTGTCATACTAATAAAAATATCTTGCCCATAGACGATGATTGAACACCAATAATATGATTACAAAAAAGATGATCATCAAAAGATCTGATCCCCCCTTTATTTTTTTAATTTCACTGTATGTAAAGACTCGCATGAGATTTCAACGTTCTTTATAGATCGATACACGAGCACTAATGGAGGAGTTATGAATTGTAGGGGTAGTACCTGGAAGAAACCCCATTCTTTGGAGGCAGAGTGGAGCCTGCCCAGTTCAGAATCCATGGATTCTTCAGATAACAAGCGTTGCATGTCGATGACTGGGACTTCATGAGAGGGATCCCATTGGATAGCTTGCCCCTGCGCAGGACGGACGTATCGGGGTGGAACAGTGACGCTCGACTCCTTGGCCAGCTCCTGGACACAAGGCACAGGAAGGGATCCCCAACTCACCTGCGCAGCCGATTCAGCCGGCTCCATACTTCTGTATGGGATGGAGATATACGGCTCTTGTTGATCCTTCTTTGTATTGCTCTTGATAAAGAGCGTTGAAGATAGGGATGCTCAACAATGTCTACTCTAAATCAAACCACCATGAGTAATTTTTTGGACTGTTTTGAGTGGAATGTATTAACGATGGGCAATATTTTATGTATTCATTGACTGCTGACAAGAAAAAGAACTCAAGGTGTCTTTGTACCTAATGGTCTTTTTGTGGAGGAAGGTGTCATGTGCCAGCTAAGACCTGCTCTGTTTGTCATCTGAAATTCTATACCTATTGGAGGTTTATTGTCTTCTTGCATTTGCTCGTAGCTGGCTGGTTTACATCGTTCACCAATCACGGATTTCATATATGCTGATAAATTGCGAAATTTCTCATTCTACGGTGACTTTTTGTTCGGTTTTTTAATTTTCGGCAAATTTTCAAACAAAGAGGGGAGCCGTGGGGGCACAATATGCGAAATTTTAATAATTATGATACATTATTGTAATAATAATTCTGTTCATTTTCTATTTGTGTTTATATGTTTTGTTATAATATATGTAACGATGCTATATTATGGAGGTGGACGTAAGTGTTTAACCGGTCGAAATGGAATTTTATCACGAAAATAAGATTCTCATAAAAAGAAAAAAAAGAAATTTTAGTGAGGCATAAATGTGGTGGATTACAACACAAGAGTGTCACTCGGTTGTATTTTGCGTGAATCGTTCATTTTTAAGAAAATATGATATTGTTAGGCATGTCGAAAACCCTAATTTCAAAGCAATTGGGAGAAGAAGGTTGAAAAACACTCAAACAATTGGGGAATCAAACACCCTTATTGCATTAAATATACCAAATTTATGAGCAACATTAATATTCAGGCTTTCTTATTTTTAATTATACAAAAAATATATTTTTTTGAATATAATTTAATATCGAAGGAAAATATAATGAAAATTGCATTTCTCCTAATTTTTATTTTCTTTCCTTTTATCAAATAAAATCTTTGAGCCAAACGGGTCCAAAAAGTAGTCATTTCTAAAGGGCCTTAATATTTTTGCAAGTATGAATTTCGAGTCTTGAACTTGGATTCATATGAATTTGAATGAAAATTGGCATGTCATGTTTTGTTTAGGGCAAAAGACACTCAATTCTCATGAGGTTTGGCAAAAAAATAGAGATCTCTCTTGAGGTTTCAAAAATATCACAAACCTTCTCTTAGGTTTGCCAAAAAGACACATACTATTTTTAAAAAAATTTATCTTTTTGCATAATATAATAGGAGTTTTGTACCTTTTTAACAAACCTCATAGGAGGTTCCTGAGATTTTTAAAATTTTGGAAGAGGTTAATATCTTTCGTTTAAATTGGAGGGTTAGGGTTGATTTTTATGACAATAAATATCATGTGTTAATGTTTAAATAGTGAAAATTGCATTTTTATTACACTTATACTTGCTTACAATATTTATACATGTCCGTCAATTGATAAATAAATCTGAGGTTTACTTGACGAGTTTGGGCCATGTTATATCATTTTTAGGGAACGCTTAATTTGCGAAATCTTTCAAAATTTTTAATAATGTGATGCTTATGACATCTTATTCTCGTTTGTTTGAACATAAAAATTTGACATGATCTGTATATTCGCATTCTTGAGAATAAAAGTATTTCCATAAAACATGTGCACATCCATCCTATTCCCACCTCCTTCCATGAATAAGTTTCATGTAAATCTCATTTTCATGGAAATCCCACTTTTTGGACCAAATTACCATCATTATTTTGATTTTTAGACAATAATGTCCTACAATATGATATAATATAATATAATCACATTCTATTATTATACTTTAAATAATAAAATATTAATAAAAAAATCAAATATTTTAATTAAAAAAAATTAAAATGGAACTTAAAAATATTTATATGAGTAATATTAATATTGTTTTATAATATTATCCTCAATTATTTTAATTAATTAATTATTAAGTGTTAAATGTTTTAAATTTGTAATTGTTGAAAAATTTAAGATATGTATTTGATTAAGCACGCATTTTTAATAAGCTTTTGTATTAAAAAATACAATTTTTTTTTATATAGTCATTACACACATATTAAGGGTATAATAGTCATCTTCTTAAAATACCTAACAGGATTTCTATGTTGAACCAAATATTGACATTGCCCACGGGAATCCTATGTACATTATTAGGAATTTTATAATGTGAATCAAGTAAAAATATTTTCATAAGTCGAACATTTTATTTCTAAGAATGAGATTCACGATTCGAACATTTTCTTTAATATTCTAACCTTTTTAAGGTACATGTCTCCTTACCTAAGTTGAGAAGGTGATATGAAGTATTTAAACAAAGAAGCCCAGGGAAAATTATCAACTATCACAAGGGCCTATTTAATTATGAGAGATAATTTTATATTTTATTTTTGGTCTTATAAAAATAGCATAATCAATTGTCATTAACTACTTCTGAAATTTATATGGTACCAACATATTTTATACAAGTACATATTTCATATCTTCTAGATATAGCATTAACTAAACTAAAACGTAACTGTTGCACTGCATTTATGAGTATGAATTTCGGATCTTAGATTTTGATTTGGATGAATTTAAACAAATTTTAATATAATTTTTATGTTACATTTTATTCAAATCCAAATCTTTCCAAAAGTAATGAGATTAGAAGTTAAGAGTATCCTATGTAAGCACAAATTTTTTGAATTGTCACTTGTTAATTAAATTGTAATGTATCTAGTAGTAACTTTATAAGAATAGATCAAATTTGTTATTCATGTTCATGTTGAAAGAGTATACAATAAAGTCATAAATTTTTTATACATTATTGACTTAATGAGCATATTTGAATTGTTCGATATTAACCCTAAATAAAAATTAAAATATGATTTTTAGCATTACTTATATTTTTTTATTAAACGAACTTAGGATAAATTAAAACACGAACCTTTAAATTCATTTTTGTAGAAAAATTATGTAATGCATCAAACCATCATATTTTCTTTTCAACGAGATATGGTGCCAATGAATTTTATTGAAAATTCAAATGAAAATTTAGAAACAATTTTTGCATTGAAAAATCAAATGAAAATTTTGGATGTGTTACGAATTTTTCTTAAAGAATAAATTTATTCTATTTTGATACTTAACAGTCTATTGCCAATGGGAATTTCCAAGGCTCTTTAAATCATTAGAACAATTATATCATTAAGCTGTGAACTTTGAGCGGCTATGATAGAATTTAAATCAACAAAAAGCTAATGTATGAGAAATTTACCATATAAGTTTTGTCTTTAATTGAAAATTAACTAAAATTAAATTTACCAAATTTTAATTAACAAGTTTGAAGTTGAATCATTTGCAACCCTTACTGGAAGTAGCCAAAAAGGAAAAGAAAAAAGTATAAATATATATTTGAACATTTTTCATGCAATGTAGAGATTAGATATTAAAGAAATTTATTTACAATTCGATTTGCCGAGGATAATGAATTAATGAATGCTAAATTTATTTCCTCAAAATTAAGTTTTAATTCATTGAAATGTTTTCTTTTTTCAGTTCTAAAACTCTGCAATAATATCGCATTCAATCATTTTCTAAGCTGATAGTCGGTGATGGAGAACAAAATCATATCAAACAAGTTCGTTAATCGTAAATAGGCAGCAAAAACAAGCTAGCATTTTTGTGGGGAGGTTAAAAAAAAAAAAACAATTCTATCAACACTAATATTTGAACCATTAGTCCTAGATGATCTGTAATTCCAGCAAAACCAACCCAAGCAGAACTTCCGTTCATCAGCAGGTGCAGAACTTCTTTCTGCCATGTCCATCTCTCTACTCCTCGTGCTCTTCCCTTGCCACAATCTTGAACTTCCCAGTTTTTTGTTGCTACAAACGGAAGAAAACCATTTGAGAAACAAGATCAACCCCATGATTCAATCTCACTTTTAGTAACATAAGCTTAAAGCTAAAATTTTAAACTTACCTTCTTCCAAAGCTCAGTGTGGTCTTTGCAGAACCCAGCAACAATGGCGCCATTGTTCTTCCCTTCTCTGTACTCGATACAAAGTTCCTCCTTGAATCCGCAAGTGACATGGAAGGCCAGAGGGCACTTCGCGTGCGAGCAGTCAATGGCACACCCACCTGCAGAGTTGCACACATAACAGATCCTTTCCCACCTCCTTGGAGGGACTCTGGAGCAATCAATCCCTTCTCGGCCTTCTGGGTCCAAAAAGAAGACCTCCGGAACGAGAAGGGCGCACATGAGGTGAGCCCACCGGCCGTCGCGGGTGGGCTTCAGAGCCCCTCCCTTCGCCGGGCAGAGGCAGCAAGAAAGGACCTTGTCCTTTTCGGATTGGGGAGATTGAGAAAACAAGCACTGGGAACAAAACCAGTCCCCTTCTGGGATACCCTTCACAAGGGGATCGCCGTAGCAGATGGCGTGAACCATTAGATCACAACCATCACAGAGGACTATGGGATCTGAAGGGTCACCGTCTGTGCTTTGACACACGGCACATTCAATCCCATCATCTTCTTGTTCTTCTTCTTCCTCTTCTTTCTCGTCTTCTGGACATTGATTTTCACCATTCCCATCTGGGATTTTCTTATCTTCTTCCGCTTGTTTTTCACACCCATCACAGGGGACTATAGGATCTGAAAGTTGCCCGTCTGTGCTCTGATACAAAGGACATTCAATCTTATCATCTTCATGTTCTTCTTCTGCCCCTTCTTCCTCTTCTTTTTGAGATTGATTTTCACCATCCTCTTCTGGGACCTTCTTCTCTTCTTCTGCTTGTTTTTCACGCCCATCACAGGGGACTGCAGAATCTGAAGGGTCCCCGTCTGTGCTCTGACCCACAGCAGACTCAACTCCGTCACCTTCATGCTCTTCTCCTTCATCATCCCCTTCTTTTTCCCCTTCAAGGGACTGATTCTCACCATTCCCGGATGGGATTTTCTCCTCTTCTTCTGTTTGTTTTTCTTCCTCAAAAGAGGGATTATATTCCACATTGAGATCAATAGGGTAAAGGGTCTTACGGGAGCTAAAATTGGGTTGCAGAGCCCACACCCTCTTCTTGGCCGGCAGGCAGAATGTGTTGGACTCGGCGGCGGGAGGACTCCGGGACTCTTTCCGCTTCTTCGCCGGGAGCTGAAACGAGGCTAAGGCATCATTTTCTTGATCGTGGTCTTCTTGCTGCAAGAGCCTGAACCTCTTGAGAGGAGGCAAGCCATGGAAGGGGGACTCCATCTGTGGGGTTGGGCGGCAGTGGCGTTGGGGTTTTGGCGGTGGAGGGAGAAAACAGAAATGGAAGAAGAGAACGAAGGATTTGAAGGTTTAGAAATTAGAAAGTTTGGGATGAGATTTCAGATTTGGAGGTTTTTAGGATTTGAATTGAATTGGCGGGTGGGAATTAGAAAACAAAATCGTTTCTAGTTTTAGTTTTGGGAGTCGGCGGGAAGGGAACAGAAAGTTGAAATTAAAATTTCATTACAAATTTTGCTTCAAATTTGGAGCGGACATCCGATCATATATTTTAGATTTCATGTGGGTGTATATCCAAGTTGTCCCAAAATACAATAAGAAAATCTAAAATCAATCTAAACCAAAATATAATTTAAGTTATAATGTAAAAGAATATTGCAATCCAAAAAATACATTATTTTTTAATGAAAATAATATCGATAGATTTGAAAGACCACAAAATGTTGGTAACTTCGTAACTTTGCAACATGTAAGCTAATCATTTTAGCATTCAACTGAAATAAAAACTTGTCGTCACAGTATTTTAACGTCAAAAATTTACTTCATGAGTTAAAAAATTGTTTGCAGAATTTTTAATGAAAATAAAAGGCTATGGCATGAATTTTTTAAAACAAAATTAAAATAACATTAAGATTTATCAAATTTTTTAAAAATTAACAAAAACCATATCCGGAAATAAATTCATAATTTTCAATTTTCATATGCAATACCATTGCTCTATGAGTACTAAAGACTTAGTTTAAAATATAATGATTAAATAAATAATTATAATTAAATTATATTTTTATTATAACATCTTCTACTTGTTTCTTATTTTTATTATCCTTATCTTATTTGATCTAAGGACAAAAATAAACATGCATAAAGTTAAAACATTAATTTGTTGTAGTTTTAGGTATTAAATAGACAAGTTTCCAATTTTTGGTTTTTACTTCTCATTTCTAATTTTTGAAAATAACATTAGAAAGACTCTTAACTACCATTTTCTTTTTCCTTACTAAAACTTTGTTTGATTAATCTTTTGGGAACTTAGTTTGATTAATCTTTTGGGATCTGAGCTCTAACCAAACCGGTCTAAGCTTCGCCGACTTCACCTAAGATTTAGAAAAAAAAAGACACAAACCACTCGTGAGATGTGAGATTTCAAAAAACATGAGCACCTCCCTTAAGTATTTAAAAATTTCACATATCTTTGCTCAAGTTTCCTAAAAGGAAACTAAATTCTCATTATATTTGGTAAAAAAGACAAATTTTTTGAAGGGTATAAAGCATCCCAAAAATCAAATGTTAGAGAAGATTGGTGGGATGTTAGAAAATTTTTAAGGAAGGTCACTGTCCTTTTGCCCTAATAATTAGCTAGCCATTGGCACACCCTCGGCCTCGAAGCCAGACCTTGGGTCGTTCTGATGCAGTCATCCCAATTACATTGGAACAGAACAAATTTGTAATGCAAAGCATCCTGCAAAAACAGGGGTTCATATTTGATAAACACAGCCAAATTTTATCTCTGAACTAAAATCATGACAGTATCTCAGTACTGCATTTGCGTGGGCATAGGGGGGCCTTTTAACTGCTGTCAATATTTTTTAGACAATAGTACAGATCAAATTTCCAAATACTAGAAACAGAAAAGTGTGCTTCAGTCGGTGGATTTCCAAAGTACAGACCAGCAAAACTACAAGAAGCACCAACTTCAGGCGCTTGGAAGAGCTGTTGAAGAGGAATGCCCAATGTAATAATTGTACAGTCGACATCCTCAATGGGAGGTGCTTCAATCAAGATTTATAACAGTCATACCTGCATGCCAACCTCAATAGAGATGGTCCGGGAGGATGACACACCAATTCCAAGCATCCTTGAAAACAGATAACCAAAGAAAAATCCAGATGCATGAAGAAGAGACACACCAAGAACCACTTGACTCCCAGATGTAAGGATTGCGGATGCACTTTGGGCAATGGCATTTCCGCAGAGAACAGCTACAGTTGCCATGGCAATGGGTGGCATCAATGGAGATACTAATTTAACAAGGCTCTGAAAATACTGATTTAGAAATGCACCAGCCAATACAGGAAGAAGCACAACCTGTTTGCATGGCACTAGTCAATAATAGCAGTAACAATCATAATAATAATGAACCTTGCAAGCATAGTCAAGAGGAACCTAAAGATATCAGCCTGCTTCGACAGAAGCAGTAGTACTATGATCTGATATTGTAAAGTTAAAAAAATTTAAAGCAGGGCCCACATGGTTATTGATGCATGCATAATCATGCAGAAACTAGTGCTTTCAAACTGCTTGCACAGCAGCTGTACCATGTTCCAAATTTTAACTAGACCCATATGGTCATGGATGCAGACTCCTAATTACTCCAATAGGGAATTTGCAACTGCAATGAAAGAAATTAGACCACCTGAAGAGTGGAGAAAAAAAGTCCAGTGGCATCTACAGCAACAAATTGCCCAGCAAGTTTAGCCGTGAGAAGGGGGGTCATGACCTGCAACATGAAAACTCTGAGATAAAAGAAGGCAACAAGTTTGCACTGTAAAAGAAGAGCTCATGCATTTCTGATTCTTGGAAGAATAAG
Organism: Malania oleifera; assembly: GCF_029873635.1. NCBI lineage: Eukaryota > Viridiplantae > Streptophyta > Magnoliopsida > Santalales > Ximeniaceae > Malania > Malania oleifera. Next base: position 125,996,215 of record NC_080417.1, read on the forward strand.
TTTCGCTTTAGAAATGATAATATGAAATCCACTTTTTAACAATCTAAACATAAAAACATTTTGGGGTCCGTCGTCATAGTTCTCTCTAGCTTCAAAAAGAAAAAATTATTCCCAGTTTCCAACAATTAAACCCCAAAAGGAAAAGATCTTTTATTTTAAAATATTGTTAAAATATTCTGTGCACAAAACGGGTAAACATAAACACATTGGGCATTGTTACAGTTACACCCAATCATGCACAAAAGCCTTTAAAGTTGTATAGACACGCCACCTAAAAGAAAAGGGAACACATTCACAACTGATGCAGAATTGCCTACCACAGCAGACAGAGTGCTTGCTGCTGTCATTAACACTGAAAGAGCCACATTTCCCCTGTTACAGAATAAGAACATCAGGACCATCCTGTATTTTAGTAATGACAATGCATGATTCCAATGTTCAGAATATAATTCACCGTGCAATGTAAGTCACTATATTACTTGCTGTTCCTGCACCAGTGAAGGAGAAAATTGGTAAAATACAATTAGGACGGGAGGAAAAGATACATGCATACACAAGTGTAGATATACACATACCACCAGGACAGCAAGCAACCAATATTAAACCAGCTGCATAATAGGATGGCAATCGTAGGAGCTTGCTGACCACAAATCCTGATAACGGCATCACCTGCAACAGATATCTTATCACAAACTGAATCTTAAACTTTTCCATGACCCTAGTTGAGCCATTGTATTTGGAAAAAAACAGAAAAAAATAAAATAATCTTCATAAGTATGAATCTATGCTGAATCTATGCTCCAAATAAGAAGAAACAGTTTGAACATATTGCTGTACGCATATATAATATGATTACTGATCAGTAAGCAGAGAGGTGGATATTTTTTTCTCTCTCTTGAGTGTAAATCCTACATAAGTGTGAGGTTGAGGAAGGGGAAATAAGCATCCCAGCAGTAAAAGATCAAGATATCAAGAGAAAATCTTGGACGATGTCCAGGGTGATTGTAACAAGGATTGCTGGAACATACTGCTTTACACATGATATGCTACTCAACAGTAAGCAGGGAAGTGGATCTGTCACTTATGGTAAATACTGCCCAAGTTTTAGTGTGACGAGGAAGGGGAAATAATTATCCCTACCATAAAAGATCAAGATATCAAGAAAAAACCTCGGATGATGTATTATAGCAAGGATTACACGACCTGGACTGCTGAAAATTTTCACTGTATCCCTTTCTCTCAGGGACAATAATTCATCTAATTAAATGGAATACACAAGTCATATTTCCATTGAGCACATTCAAAGTAACTCTTGCACCACAAGGACAAGTACCATCCATCATCCATGTGCAACAAGGAGGGTTTCATTCTACAATATTTTGGATCAGCAGAATTTCATTGTTATCGAAGGCTTGTGATTTTAACCCTCGGGTTCATATATATCAAGTGATGCATAATAACTTCTATTTATGAGTCAAGCCTCAAGAATTGCTGCAAATAAGAATGTGAAGGTATGAAGCATGTAGAAAGACATATTAAACACATGAAGTTTCATGGGAAAATTTTCAATGTTATAACAATTTACATTCTTAAAAGGGTTTTTTTTGGAATTGATCATCAACGGATTAAACTGAAGAAAAGCAATAAATATATTATTATGGACTGATATATGCTTAACATGGTTAGGAGCCTTTGCATTAGATCTGTATCACTTGCATATATCTCATAGATATATGCAGAAAGCATTAATCATGTTGCCTGGTCATGAAATCAGTACAGCAAAGAGGTCTATTGAAAAAAGTAGAACATTCAGTTGCCTTTAGAAGGCAATAAAAAGGACAACTGCTTTTCGATTTTAGAGGTAGAAAGCAGCCCCCCCCCGCCCCCCCAAAAAAAAAAAAAAATTGTGATAAGCATTAAAATTGGACGTGGCAACATGATACAGAGGCAGGCTAATTAGGCAAATGCACCATGCAGCAAAACTGAGAGAAGCAACCAAGCAAAGCACCCTATACAATACACTAAGAAAGCAATGAGCTAAATTGCAACACACCATTCCTAGGAGTTGATTATGCTATTGACAAAGCAATGTTTGATTGCCATGTATATGTTGTGTATGGTTTTGATTTTTGTCCTACATGTTGGAAAAGTTTCAAAATCATTGGGCCTTTTTTTGGGATTTTCAAAGCTACACACATACCTACTGAGAGATTTGTATGGGCAGTTGTCTCACATAGGAAAATTAGGAAAAAGAAAATGCTTTTAATAAATGCATCTCCGACACCTGGTGACTTAATGGGCCTATGGATAACCCACTTGGACTCTGTATGCAAAGCAGTTAGCAGTCGGCACAATGCAAATGTGGAAGTGCAAGGGCTGGATTAGGCTTTAGCCTATATACTTTGGGTCACTATGTTATTAATCTGGGTCATTCATTTTATAAAATGGATCATCTTTTTTATTATGGCAATATAGACTTTGAGTGTGACAACTGACACTTAGTACAAGAATTTAAATTCAAGCAATTGACCAAAGAATTTGAGATTTAAATTTGTACATGAAAAAGGCCTTTATTTTAAATTCATAGAGGCACAATTATTCAATGAATGTTCGTTTATTTCTATATAAACACAAGCCAAAAAAAAAAAAGATATCATCTCTCTCGTATTCTTTTACACTCTCACTTTGCATCCATTGCTTCTCAAATTAATCGCTAGAAATTTGTATTTCGCATGTATGAATTTCTTACATCTTTAAAATTTTATTATTGAAGTAGGATGTTTGAATTATTTTAAGATGTACAATCTGAAAACAATCAACAGCATTGGATGGACTTCATTGTGTACAGGAGATGATTCGCTGCAGAACTCACCGCCCACAATCTAGTGGGGCAAATTTCTTGATAAGGAAAGCTTGTTTCTGCATATCTTGGAGCATTTATTTCCTAATTTTCTAACAATACAAATGTAGATGCTTTATATTATACATTACAAGTGATCTTAAGACACTAGGTGTGCCTTTGTGTTGAGCTTTTGGGCCCATTTGGAACGGAACCCTATGCGCAACATATAAAAGGATTGCTTTTGGGTGATTAGGGTTTGTGATCAAATTTCGCGAGAGAGCGAGAGGGAGAGTATTGTACCACTGCACTCTGTAATATTTCTCCCTGATAATAGTGAAATCCCTGCAACTCCGTGGACGTAGGCAAAATTGCCGAACCACGTAAATACTGTCTTATGCGTGTGATTCATTTTTCTTTAGCATGTATTCTTTCTCTATTTTGTTTCTCACAGGTTTCGGAATTTGTTTTTAATTCCCAACACTTAAGATAACCCGCAAAAATTTGACGTATTGTTGTAGGACCGAACGCCTATCACTCCACCAAAAGTTATAGCTAATAGTGAGAGTGCTACCTAAATCCTTGAACTACAATCATGAACATGAAATTTGAAATTCAAATCCAAAAACATAATGTAGCCATTAAAAATCCATAGCACAACATAATCCATCCTTCAAAGCTTTCCCATGCAATAGGCAAGATAAACACATTTCAAATGCTAGTAAAAGAAAAATAAGGTAGTGCTTGGGAGCATGGATTTCAAGGCTTGAATTTGGATTTGTGTGGATGTGAAATAAAGTTAATATAATTGTGTACTATATTTTATCCAAATTCACACAAATTTAAATCCATGGTCCTAATTTCATGCTCCCAAATGCAAGACAAACATGAAAACAGAATGGAATTTCTGTATTTCTTGAATTATTTTCTACAGAACAATTTACAATATTTATAATACAATCAGAAGATTTAAATATGGAAATAATCTCCTAAACAAATCTCTCTCAATAATATACAATATATACTTCCCTAAATTACTCCAAGATATTCAAAGATACTCGGGATTTCTACACTCCCCCTCAAGTTGGATCATGGATATTGATCATATCCAACTTGCAAATGAAATCATCCAAGCTCTGGCGGGCTAGCCCTTTAGTAAAGATGTCTACAGTTTGTTTCTTGGTAGGTACATAAGTCAGGCAGATGGTTCCTTCTTCAACCTTCTCTTTGACAAAATGTCGGTCCACTTCTACATGCTTAGTCTTGTCATATTGAACTGGATTGAGAGAGATACTAATGGCTGCTTTGTTGTCACAATAGAGTTTGATAGGGAATTTCACCGAGATTTGTAATTCTTCCAAGAGTTTCTGTAACCACGGTCCTTCACATATCCCTTGTGCAACTGCCCTGAATTCAGCTTCAGCACTGCTTCGAGCTACTACATTCTATTTTTTGCTCCTCCAAATTACCAAATTTCCCCATATAAAGGTGCAATATCCGGTGGTAGACCTTCTATCTTCTGCTAATCCTGCCCAATCCAGATCTGTGAAAATTTCTACTTCCTTGCTTTCACATTTCTTGAAGAAGAGTCCTTTGCCTGGAGAACCCTTAAGGTACCTGAGGATCTTATACACAACATCTAGGTGAGTCTTTTTCAATGAATGCATGTGTTGACTTACCACACTTACCGCAAATGCAATGTCGAGTCTGGTATGCGATAGGTAAATTAGTTTACCAATCAATCTCTGATACCTCTCCTTTTCAACTGATATTTCGTAGCCTTTGACCCTCTTTATTGCTTCAATCGAGGTTTCACTAGGTTTGCATCCAAGCATGCCAGTTTTGGTTAGGAGATCAAGGATATACTTTCGCTGAGAGACACTGATACCCTTTTTTGATCTAACAACTTCCATTCCTAAGAAGTACCGCATTTGTCCCAGGTCTTTAACTTCAAACTCAGCAGTTAGGACTTTCTTTAATCTTTCCATCTCCACTGTATCATCTACAGTTAAGATTATATCATCAACATACACTATCAGAATTGTTTTCTTACCACTTTCAGACTGTTGGAAGAACATAGTGTGATTTGATTGCCCTTGTCGATATCCTTGATTCTTTATCACCTTCGCAAATCTGTCGAACCATGCTTTGGGAGATTGCTTGAGTCCATAAAAGGACTTCTTGAGTCTACACACTCTTATTTTTTCACCTTTCTTACTGAAACCTGGTGGTATCGTCATGTAGACTTTTTCTTCTAACTCGCCATTTAGAAATGCATTCTTAATGTCGAGTTGTTGTAATGGTCAATCTAAGTTAGCTACCAAGGATAGGAGAACCTGAACTGTATTCAATTTTGCCACTAGTGCAAATGTCTCTGTGTAGTCAATGCCATGGGTTTATGTAAACCCTTTTGCAACGAGTCTAACTTTATATCGTTCAACAATTCATCAACTCTATATTTCACTGTGAAGATCTATTTATAACTAACTCACTTCTTCCCTCTCGGCAAATTCATAACGTCCCAAGTTCCATTCTTTTCCAAAGCCCACATTTCCTCCATGACAGCTTCCCTCCATTTAGGAATCTCTAAGGCTTCCTGGATATTCTTTAGAATTTTTATCCTGTCAAGGTTAGAAGTAAAAGCACGATATACTATAGATAGACTTTTATAAGACATGTATTTTGACCAGGGATATTGAGTACATGACCTAGTTTGTTTTCTGATTGCAATGGGTAAATTGATGTCATCAGGTACAGACTTATCATAAGGGAGCTCATGACCATCTATTACCTGATCTGGATTGAGCGTGGACTCATGGTTGCTCGGAGCTATCACCGGTTCCAACTCTCTTGGTGCCTCAGGTATAAGATTCTCCCTGTTCTTTGTGTTTGGCTTTCTTGAGTAAACAAGTATTTCTGTGTTGTTTTGTTTGTCTGCATCTCCCCCTATGGTTAAGTGATCTTTTGTACATGACAGGTCAAGAAATGATGCAATGGTAGACTCAAGAAATGATGCAATGGTAGACTCGGTGTATGGCACAGATTCATCAACAGAGAAATCAAAGAAACGATCTTCACTCCATTTCTCCCCCTGAAGAGAGGGCTTTGGGAAGTAAGGAGTGGTTTCAAAGAACGTGACATCAAGGCTAACAAATAATTTTTTTGTGACAGGATCATAACATTTGTAACCTTTCTGAGTAGGAGAGTAATCAATAAAACGCACTTAATGGCACGAGGTTTCAATTTATCCTGATTGTGAGCATGAACATAAACAAATGCAATACATCCAAAGATTTTCAGAGAGAGATTGGAGTGGAGCCGAGAGTAGGGAAAACATTCTTGGAATTTCTAGAAACGGGTGGCAAAAGAAAGAACCCGACTAGGCATTCGATTAATGAGATATGTAACTGTTAAAATGGCATCGTCCCAAAAAAAAATTTTCATATTTGTAGTGAACATTAATGCCCGAGCCACTTCAAGAATATGCTTATTTTTACATTTAGCAACCCCATTTTGTCGAGGGGTATCCACACAGGAACTTTGATGAACAATTCCATTTTCTTGAAAATAATGTCCCAAGATATTATTGAAATATTCCGTACCATTACCAGTACGTAAAATTTGAATATGAGTTTGGAATTGTGTTTGAATCATGGAGTGAAAACTGGAAAAAATAGAACGGACTTCCGTTTTATCTTTCAACAAGTAAACCCAACAAATACGAGTATGATCATCAATAAAAATAACAAACCATCTCATGTGAGTGCGATTAAGAGAGCGTGAGGACCCATAAATCATTATGAATCATAGTAAAGGGTCTGGATGGTTTGTATGTGGATTTTGGAAAGGAATTACGTTGGTGTTTTGCAAGTTCACAAATCTCACACTGAAATTCAGAAGACGGTTTATTTGAACAAATGGAAGGAAATAACATCTTAGATATTGAAAATTTGGATGACCCATCCTAAAATGCCATAACAAAATTTCACTATCCCTAAAAACAAATGCAGAATCACAAATAGCAGTTCACATTGTTCACTCACATTTACCACCTCAAGTAGTAGAGTCTCTCACACTCCTTAGCACTGCCAATTGTCTTCCCCAATGATAGGTCCTAAAAAACACAATGAGAGAGAAGAAATTTAGTAGAACAATTGGAATTCTTAGTCAACTGGCTAATGGATAGTAGGTTGCAGGATAAATTAGGAACATGACGAACGAACTCTAGTGTGATGGAGTCAAAGAGTCGAATATTCCCTTTGCCTGCGACAAACGAGAGTGATCCATTTGCAATTTTAACTTTCAAATTTCCAACACAGGGTGAATATGATGAGAAAAGATGGTAGGCATCATTCATGTGGTCAGAAGCACCAGAATCAATAATCCAAAGAGTTTTGTAAAAAATTACCTCTTTGGGCTAAAGAACCCGAAGAAATATTTGTGGAAGATGAAGCTCCGTAATAACTAACTAAGATCCTCCAATAGAGTTTCACAAGGTTCTCAGTCTGCGATTCGCCCCGTCTCTCGGTTAGCCCATCAGTCTCCAGGTCTCTGTATTTTTGCCTCTCCGACAATCTCTAGAACAAACCAAACAAGTCCTTGGCCTGTCTCCACTTCGTGTTCGACTGCGACAACTCAGGGCTCACTCTCTCGTGCGTGCTTGGAGAGGGTTTTGGCATGGAAGGAATCATCCTTGATGATGATGACGTTGATGAAATTAAAGCTTTGCGACACAATATCGGGCGGTCAGCAACATCACTAAATAACTGTACATGATCAACCGAACTGCTTGTAACCTTGGAAAGAGCCAAGTGAAGGGAGGCGAAGAGAGAAGTGAAGCTCTCAGCAATGGCGAAAAAGTCTCTCTCAACGACTTCGAGAGCCTTAAGAATCTCCGCCATATCGAACAAGGGTTTCAACTCACCACCATCGCATTCCACTTCTTCCTAAGCGTCGGAAGAGTTCCGGCAAGATGTGGACGGAGACTGATCTAGGTCGAGTCCCAAAACTAGGGTTTTTTGGGTTCGTCAAAGGATCCATGGAAGCCATCTTCTATCCTTCTTCCACTTTCCCATCCTGGTTATCATCCGACAATGCGGCCAAGATGCCAAAGGCCTCCGCTTGCGGGATCCCGCGATGACGACAATGGTGCTCTTGATCCGTGTCGGTGTCGCCAATGCGGAAGATGTCGTCCTCGTTGAGCTTGTCGCCACCACCCCAACTGACTGCGATTTTTGGTTGAGATAGAGAGCAAACGTCGAGGAATCAATCGAACGATGGAGCTTTGCTGTTGACGGCTCCTTCCGCCATTGTTAACTAGGATTATAGAAACCCTAGCTCTGATACCATGAAAACAGAATGGAATTTCTGTATTTCTTGAATTATTTTGTATAGACCAATTTCCAATATTTATAATACAATCGAATGATCTAAATATGGAAATAATCTCCCAAACAAATCTCTCTTAATAATTTATAATATATAATATATACTTCCCTAAATTACTCAAGATATTAAAAGATACTCGGGATTTCTACAAAACATATTTGTAATTCTATTAACAAAGAAAATGCAGGATTCGATGGAGGTAGGATGTCTAATTGATTGACTTTAATTTTATGTATTTCAATATGCAACAACACATTTCAACCAAAGCAAATCTAATCAGTTATAGCAAAAATAATGAGCAAAAAAGGGTAAATAAAATCGAGGAGAGGAGAGCAAACTGAATACTGGAGGATGAAACCAGCAAGTAGTTCCTTAGGCATAGACAAAGCACCGCGAAGATCATCGAGAGTAAGTGTCATGCCCATACCAAGCATGGTGAGGGTAATGCCAAGAATGGTCCATCTGGGCTGGACCCAACTGAAGGAACTTGGCTTGGTGAGACCTAACAGACACCCCAATGCTACCCAGATGGGAAATGCAGTCGATATGACCTACCCAACCACTTCAATCCAACCCTGAAAGCTTCTACTGCCATCAGTGCTGAAGTTGTTCGATGAAATGCCGCAGAGAAGTGGATCGAGCCGAGGGACATTCCCAGGCCTCCTTAATGTAATGAACTTGGTTGGTGAGTCGGGTGTGTGATCTTTGACTTGATATTGAATTTGAGAAAGTAAGATCAGTCTATGAGAAGGAAAAGATGATGATGATGATGAATAGGAGAATTGTGGGGGTTTGACTCTAGCAAATAGGAGAATTGTGGTGGTTTGACTCTAGCAATACTGCTTGCGTTAGAGTTTCTATTTGATACCAACCAGCTCTTTGAATTTGGGAACGAGAGTGTAGACTGCATCCTATCTCTCTCTCTCTCTCTCTCTCTCTCTCTCAGAGCAGTGAGTCCTATAGTGAACCAATGGAAGCAAACATGGACCAATGTCGAAAAAAGCCCTGTAATGGTTGTGTTGTAATTAGTATAGTACCTGTTTACACGCACTTCAAAGCAGCGATGAAGGTGAAGCTGCTGCAAATCTCTTTCAAAAAGGATCTATAAGAATTTTTTAAAAAAAAATGAAGGATTCCTTGGGTGCGTCTGCCACGACCACTTGCATCCCTACAGTAACACTCCATGTGATTCCTCGACTAAATAAAAAAACTGTTGGTAGCCTGGCGACATGCCAAGCTTGGATTTGAAGTTGAAGGTGGTGATGTCGAGTGTTATATGACTAATTACGATAGTAAGCCCGTTCGATTGACCATCTAACATGCTTATTCATACGCGAGTTCAAATATATATCATTTTTAATTGAATTAGACAGATATAATTATTTTTTATCTAAAAATTTTAACACATAGTGAAATTATATTGATTATAATGAACCAATCAATTATAGTATTTCTAAAAAACGTAAAGGCTAAATTTTGATAGTCCTAGATAAAAAAAATCAAAATACTAAATTTACTCTTCAGTTTAATTCAAATAAAATTAAATTTTATCTATGTCCCAAATTCAATAATGAAAAGTCTATTCATCTTCTTTTTCGACTATTCGTCTTCTTTTCTAACTATTTGTTTTCTTTTCCAGTCATTGATGAACTTCCGTGACTATTTAATTGAATCTTGAAATTATGTGGTAGTCGAGTTTCACTATTGAAACTCTATGCATCCTAGATTTATGACTTGTTGGTTTGTTAGACAATTGCATTTAAGTTGATCTTTTAGGAAAATTGAGAGAGGGAGGTAGAACGTTGTGCATTTGTCATCCTTTCTCAAAGGGGGAGTAGGGCTCAATGGCCTATTAATTTTGATTTTATGTCTCTAAGATTTTGATGAACAGAACAATATTTTGTTGGTTTATAGTTGAACCCTCTACAAAGAGTGAATGTGCAAAGTGAAGCTATGAATCAAGTCGCAAATAGGTCGGGTTCAAGCAGCCCTAAATCATTGAAAGCGAGGACGAAGAGTCGCACACATTTAGCCATGAGTGGTGTTTTCTTCGATCAATGAATGCTTTTTCGAATTTCATGATGCTTCAAACCGACAAACTCATGAATTTAAGGAAAAACATAGACATTCTGAGCACGTTAAAGTCGCGATATATTGCAAGATTTATATTTTTCCTTCTAAATTTGTTTTGTACTCTCTCTCTCTCTCTCTCTCTCTCTCTCTCTCTCTCTCTCTCTCTCTCTCTCTCTCTCTCTCTCATAGACACACACACACACACACACACCTCAGCAATCCATACCACATATGCATACGCATAGATACACTCTTACCATGCCTCCATTTTTTTAAAAGAAAAGAATAAAAAAAAAAGCCTATGTTGATGGATGAAATAAGAAGCACAACTTTGAACTATTCATTTTAATAAGAAGTTTCACATTATTTGTTAAATTATATTTATATTTATAAACACACCCGTACATATGAATACATTGCAAATGCTTTTTTTTTTTATTATAACTATAGTATAATTGTGATGCGGGAGTTTGAAAGTTTCATAGAACACATATATCACTTATGGTAACATTTTTCTCTCCATGCTCTATTTATTTTATTTTTTGTATGTGTCCCTCCTCTAAGTTCTATCGATGTTGTGATGACCTTTGGTTGCTTCTTTTCCATTTATTTTATTTTTTAAAACTTGTTATTGTTAAGCTTAACATAAAAATTCAAATTAATTTCACTGTTAAGTAGTTCTAAATTTGCCTTTAAGTATTATATATATATACAACACATATTTGTGTCATTTTGTTTCAGTACTTGTTTGGAAATTTATTAGCATGGGTTTATGCTTTTATATTGTTTTGAGATGTTAAACAAAAATGTCTTAGGTTTTTTGAAAATCTATTTTGATGTCTTTTCTTTTTCCATATTTTTTTGGATATTTTATTTTGGTGGACTTTAGAAACAAAAATGATGAGATGCAATTTCCCGCATGATAAACCTTTGAAATTTCAAAATACCAAATTTGGCCTTTCTACTTCTTATAATATGATAAACCTTTAAATGATTCAATCTTCATCTAGATTTTTTAAATACTCCAAATTAAACCATTGTAAATTGTGGAGAAAATTCATTATATTGAATGAGCAAGTACATATAGAGAGAATAATGGTGACACGTGAACCGTAAAACGGACACGTGGATACCCGGTGCTTAATCCAAAAAAAAAATAATGGTTACACTTCATTAATACCAAAGAATTATATCATATGACTTTAAATATAATTAAAATAAATATATATATTTTTTAAAAAAATAATGAAACTAATTAAAAATATTTTGCCTATTTTTCAATTTTCATGTACAATAAAATTTTTATTTTAAAATATATTTTGAAAATAAAACAATTAAGTCAAATAGTTATAATATTTTTATTTTTATTATAAAATCTTTTAAAATGTGTATTTTTTTTTTTTTTGTAATATTATCATTTTGATCATATTTTTATAAAATTATTTGATTTAAAAATAAAAATGAGCATTTTTCAAATAAGTTTTTAAATTTTTTTTTTAATTTTACAAATATTAAGTTGTTGGTTTATGTTTTTCAGTTTATGATTTATGTTTTTAGTGTCGGTATCATAAGTTTTTGTAGTCATACCAAACAACCCTTCCATTTCATATTCCAATTCCAGAATTTCTTAATAGAACTTTCGTGTCATGTAGATGTCACAGCAACCAAAGCATTTGCTAGAGGAAAATTCAAAATAATCTACTAACCAATAAGCAAAATTTTATTATATTTCATTTTCAAAATTTCTAATTATCTCCTGATTTTTCTTTTTTCTTAACTCGAATAAAACCATTTAACCATATGTACTACAATACCTTCCTATTCAAAGTTGCTTCTATGTAAAACATTAATTTAATAAAAAAATTTCTTACAAAATTTTAATTTTTTAAGCTTCATATTGCTCATGTAGATGATATATAATTATATATCCACCTTTATCATTTATTAATGACTTTTCCTTTTTCACTCTTTCTAATGTGAAATAAACCACCCACATAGCATTAAATGCTATTAAAAGAAATATTTTAAATTTATATAAGCATTAATGTTTTATAATATTTTATTTAGCTTAATTGAAAGAAAAGAAAAACACTACTCAAACAATTTTCATAAAGACCTTCCCTTAAGTTTCAAAAATTCCATAAACTTCCCCCAACTCTCGTCATTTTGCAAAAATACAAGGAAAGTGAATGTCTTCTTATTAAATCTCAAGCAAGTTAAGTGTCTTTTACCCTTTTATTAATGATGTAAACTAATTTTTAACTATAGACTAATAAAAGGCTGTGTTTGTCAACAAACTATCATGGCTAAGTACGCCTTGCAATGCCCATCTCAACAAATGCCTGCCTGCCTGCCACAACCATTTATGCAGAAGCAGGAAGAAGGCAAACAATTTCAAGTCATTCCTCATCTTCTGCCCAATCAACAACAGGCGTAGCTGCCAACAGAAGCAGAGGCGTTCATAAAATTAGCAAAAACAAAAAAAAAAAAAAAAAACCTTCAAGATACCAAACATGATTAAAAGACAAAATGGCATTCTGATAAACCGTAAGTGAAATTTCAAGATAACCAGACTGGACTGAGTCATAATTAAGCCAGGTTCATGCACTGTTTTAAAAGACATGTACAGGTTTGGATGAATTAATAGATATGCAATAACTTATTATCCTCTAAAATAGCTAGCCTCTTTCTAATCTCATCTCCTCTACCAAAATCTCAACCCTCAAATTGCTTGAATTTCTTTTAGCATTTCCAACACTTTGTTACAGGAACCAACTATAATACTAGCCGACGTCTCTTAATCTTTCTTCTTGATAAGTAATCAAATTCACTAAAAAATTTCCCGAAACTGATGTACATGAGAAAATACACGCACACACACCCCACATTTTAACAACAAATAGAAAAAGAACTAGCCATCTACAAAGAGAACAAAAACAAAGAAAAAAGCAAGATGAAGGAAAGGAAGGATGAGTAGACTTCCAACAAAACGTACCTTATTCAGTCCACCAAAGTCAATACCCCTTCATTCACAATAAAGACATTAGTACTTCCCATTACCTGCCTCCAATTGCGCCACATTGTGTGCTCATGAATTTCAGAACGCCAGCATGACCATTTAGAAGGCAAATCTCACGTCCTAATGTGTGCTTCAAAATTGCTTCTTGGAGATACCAGAACTACAATCCAACTATTGTGATAAAGCAAATGGTGAACAGGCATACTTGATGCAAGAAGAAAGGCATACTATACTTTGGATGTTAACATAGGCCCTAACCTGTTCCACATAATATTAATCATATGCTAGGATCCTTCTCTTAAAACAAAAAAATATTGAAGTCCAAAAACTTCATTGAACATCCTGTGCCAACCAATCTATGGCACAATCAACTCCAACAAGAGAACTTATAGAGGGTACTGGCCCTTCCACTTGACCATGCACTTGGGTAGCAGATGCAGGGCCCAGTACAATTTCTCCTCCATCAAAAACATACTTCTTTATTTAAAACGTCCACTAAGGGTGGTAAGAAAAAAGTAATGCAGGGCGCACAAATATCAAGTGACCTCAACTTGTGCAAAACAAGGTCATATGAGTAGCTTTAAGCATCTATAAATGTTGCCAGTCACTTTGAAACCATTCATTCACCAAGGCAAGACACCTAAAATACAACTCTAGGAACATTCCAATTTATCCATATCTCTAGTACCAAGACCCTTATTTCACTTCAAAGTACTAGCGTCAACTCTTGGATACAAGACATGGGTAACTCTTATTTTCAAAATATCTCAAAAAATGGAACATGTGCTCGTAGCCATGTTATAATTTTACCAAGTCCATATAACATCACCAGATTATCCTGTTTGCTTTCAAGTAATACTGGTAAATTGTATAAATCATCCCCAAGCTCTTATTTACTAGGGGTGGAACAAGTGGTACTTCCCCCGTCCCCCTTTGTACAAACAAATCGCCCTCCCCCCCCCCCTCCCCAAAAAAAAGAAAGGAAAACCCCTAAACAAAAAAAAAATCTTGAACATATTTACATCATCAGCTTATGTTCCTGATCTTCCAACTTCAATGCTTACAACACAATCACTACAACCACTTCACAACTAGTCCAAGTTTCATAAAGCGCCTAATTTTATTTTTTGATTAAAAAAAAAATATTTAAGGGCATAAGAAATTCTCCTCAGAATATAAAAGAAACAATATCAAAATAGCACTGCCCTCCACTCACATTGCAAGTCTGAAAAAGACAATCCTTTAAAACAACCAGTTGCAATATCCCACCAACACGGCCAAGTACCGAATCTAGGCCTGGCAAAACGGGTCATAACCCGTCGGGTCACCCGGACCCGTCCATTTTAAACGGGTTCGGGTTTAAGAAAGTTAATCCATTTAATAATTGGGCGGGTCACGGGTCAACCCGTTTATAAACGGGTTAAGTGGGTTTGGACGGGTCACCCGGCAAGTGACCCGTTAATTTCAGTTCAGTGCTTCTTCCTTCTTCCCACACTCTCCAGAAACTTTTCCATGTCTGCAAAAATCGTCCACGACGGGTGAACGTCGTAAGAGAAGAACGAACCGGGTTCAAGCTGCAGGTACGGCCTTCCTCCGCCGCCGGAACCCCCCCTTCCGTCTTCTTGCCGACTCCACGGCGTAAGGAAAGAATACTCCGTTTCGACTTCCAAGAACGACAGCAGGTGCGAGTAGTAAACCGCAGCCGGTGCCGTCGGTTCTTTCTTGGAATTTGTCACAGTGGGTCGTGGGATTTTGCCAAAGGAAATAGACGAACGAGGAGCATTGTGCTTCGCCGTCTCCGCCGCGGTGGGTTGTTTTCTCGGAGGCCCGATGAGAGGTAGTCGTCGCCGGTGGTGTTGCATCGCTACGGGCCGTTCAAGAATATTATAATCTAAAATGGGAGGGGACATGGTAATAGTAGTAGTAGCGGTGGCCTGGCGGTGCTGCACGGTTATGGGCGGGGACTCTGAGCTTCTGATAGCGTTGGGAGGAGGAGACGCGGTGGGGTTCGTATAGGTGCTGCGTGGGCTGTGGGGTTTCAGGAGTTTCAGGCCTCACCAGTCACCCTCACAGTTCACACTTCACAATCACACAAAAAAAAAAAAACCGTAAGACTATGTAAAGTTCCCCTTCCCGACTCCCTAACCCAGTAACCCCAAGTCCCTAACCTGCGTGAGCACTGCTGTGAGCAAAAGCCATCAACAAAAATGACTTGAAGGTCTGGACACAGCATAAGCTCAAACCACTCCTACACACGTCTGTACAATGCTGATGCCAGCACTGCTGTGAGCAAATCATATGCAGCAGTAATAACAGCAGCAGGAGGGGGGTTTAGCTGAAATTTTTTTGTTTAATCTCTACCATTTATTCACAAAAAAATTGGCATTCTTTACAGTACAATAATAGCTATTAAAAGTATGAGTAATAGCATTAAATTGGAGAAAACTCCCAATCTGGGTAAGGTTTTACAGCATTCTCATATAATTATATATGTTGATGGTCATGTTACATTAAATGGCTTCTAAAATCAATTACCAAAAAAATTCTGATGTAGCCTAGTTATTTCCATTTTTTTCTACAATTTGGATAATACTTTGATATGAGACAAGGTCACAGGGGTTTATATCGGTTGGCAGTCTAGTTTCTGGTAAGCCTATGGACAAAACAGTCAAGGCCACAAAGGTATAAATCCATTGGCAGTCTAGCTACTGGTAAGCCTATGGACAAGGAGATTCTTTTAAGAGTTTGAATAACAAAACATTTGTGTGGTCATCGACTGCCATTAGGTTTTAACTTTTATGTTATACTAGATTGTATTAGCAATTATGTGCTTTAATTAGCTGTAGGATACAAATAAATTTCATAGTTATATTTTGGAGTTAGGTTTTGGCTTCGAATAGAATTTCAGAGTCCACTATGTTTCCCTCTCCCTCTCTGTACGTGCGCCACCTTCTTCTGTTCCTTTCTTCTTCCTCCTTTCTAATCTTTTTCTTGTTGATTCTCCTTTCTGTTCTTTCTAACTCTCTCCTTTTATTTCTCCTTTTTCCTTCAACTCCCTTTTGTATGGAACCAGACCTTGTTATCTACTTCTCTCAAATTTTTATCACCACTGCACTTCTTTAACTCACCAAAGTCCACAAAACAGCAACAAAAGGGTCCTATCCATTCTTTATCAACTTCATTTTAGCATTCGATTGTAGTTCTCAATTTCTTTACACTTTTTATAGAGAAATAAAGATGTTACAAGATAATTAGAATAAGGAGGAGGAGCAAAAATAAAGATAAGAAATAAATACAAACACAACCAAGATAATAAGGCAAATTAAAGAATGAACATATTCGTGATAAGTTAGGTGTAGCTCCTATAGAAGATAAAATAAGGGAGGGACGACTCAAATGGTATGGACACTTGCAACGTACGCCACATAGTGCACCTGTGAAAAAGAGTGATTTAGTTGATGTGGGGGGGTAGTAGAAGGGATCGGGATAGACCTAAAATAACTTGGGATGAGATAGTAAGGATTTAATATCCTTGAATATATCAAAAGAAATAGTCCATGATCGCATAAATTGGTGGAAAAGGATTCATATAGCCGACCCCACTTAGTGGAACTAAGGCTTGGTTTTGTTGTTGTTGTTGTTGTACAACCAAGATAATAAGGTCCTTCAGTACAGCTGGACATCCAAAGAACAGGTTCCCTTAAAACATCCTGTTGTGAAAGCCACATCATATCTTCCCCCAAAGCAGAGATACGTTCAACCCCTTCCCAGTAAAAATATGCACTCTCCATTCCAACTAGGTGCCCTACAAAAAAAAAAAAAGAACACCACACATCTCGACAAATGACCAGCGACCTTACACCTTCCACACCCCCTACAAGAAACAGTTGAAAGATCTTCCGCCATCTTTGGACAAGACCACTTTTCTCTCGAAAAATACCAAAAAACCTGTTCCATATGCCCCAGGTAAACAAACAGTATAAGAGATGAGAAGCAGTCCCTAACTGTTAATGCACAAAACACAAACATCTGGGGGCAATGCCTTCGAAGAGAAAGACACTGAAGACACCCCAACCCAAAGTCTAACATCTCCCCTCATAGTAGGAATAAAGGAATCCAACACGCTCAATATTGGAGTAAGCTCATCATCCTCTCTTTCATTGAGACTCCTAAAGAAATGGAATCCCATTGTGGTCGGCCCCTTCCCCAAACCTCGCATACGCAGGAGCTTTGTGCATCGAGCTGCCTTTCTTTTTTTTATTTTGTGGCTGTATTAGATTCATTATGAATGAAGAATAACTATAATTCTTGAGCAAGGATCTAAAAGAGCATGACCTATCCCGACGGTATGACTGGGAAATGAACTACGCATAAAATGAACTTGAGATACTACACAATGTTAACCAAAACAAAGAAATCCTCATGACATCATAAACTTTACTGAATAAACATCTAGAATGAAAGAGATAAGGTTTTCTTTTTAGATCTTTTCCTTTGTGTGTGGAGGTGGGGTTGAATCAAGAAGTACGAGATTATCCTTCTGTAAAGCCCATTTCCTTCTAGAAACAATGAATTATTGACGTTGGCTTTGCCTCAAATTAGCTGATCTCACAAGATCAATTGAGCAGGCTGGTTCGGACAGGTTATTAGTGGTGTGATAGAATAGCTGAAAAAGAGGCTGTTCAGTTAGAACAAGTAAGTGGCTGTTGAGCATGCTCCAATATTCAATTTTCCCATATTATTATCTACTAATCAAGGTCAGTCGTTGCTCAGCACTATCAGAATGCTAAGCAACTGCAAACTAAGTGAACTGTTGGTCCGTGTCTAAATCCCAACCTGCATGTACGTCTTAAAAAATGATGAATTATACCTAGCTTTACTGTATCTGTAAAGCATGCTCATCTCACTTTAAATGTCTATATGAAATACATTCCTTCCAAACCTCTGTAAAACATAAAAAATGAGGAGGAAACTAATCAAACTACTCATCTAAACAGTGGGTCACAATCAGATCATCAAATAGCATATGCAGATCAAGGATATTAATTTAATCCATGCAATTTGAATGATTGCGTAAGTTGGTAGGGCAATGAAAACAAACAATAAATGTGCCAAACAACCACGCATGATTTTATTCTGCCTTTTTTTTTTGGGACCATACATCAGGGAGACCACTATAACAAAACATGTAAATAAATAAAAAAGAAAAAGAAAACAAGAATGTTAATGAACCGGTGGACATACCTCATGAATTTCAGATATCAATACATAATGGCTGAAGGTACAAATTGTCAAATATATGGTGATAACCTGAAAATGAAAAAATAAAAATTCCAACATCAAACATACATGAGAACATAATAGAAAACAAGAATATTCATACTAGGCAAGCGAGGAAAATATAATGGGACGCAACTCTGGTTATTAATTTCCTCACCAACAAAAGAACATACAAGAAATTCACCAAAGAACTACTTAAATGAGGAAACCAAATTAAGATAAAAATGTAGTGCAGAATTCACATAAGCCATAAATTAAAGAATCAAAACCTAAAAATTTCAACTAGAAAAATCATAAAATACAAGCATTCCATCTTCAGAAAGTAGTCACTAGTCAGACAGTACATTCTTGATAGCTGTCACGCTTGGTTCCCATAATGAAATGGGTTGGAAATGGAATGAAATGAAAAATAAAATGAAGAATATGAAAAACTCAAAAAACAAATTCATGCCCATTCCTACATACCCAACCCATAGATACTGCAGTCCTAATGCATGATCACATAAACAATTTTTGTACATACACATACAAAATTCTCAAGGGACCAAGCACCCTTACTGGGCATAGCATGATAACATATAACGTCTATCGTGCAGATTGGAACAAGTAAGCGATGAGGTCTTGAGCACAAAATAGCATAGTAGTATGTGCCAAATTTTCCCAGCTTTATCATAGGTTAGAAGCAGATCTTGTGCGAATTCTAGTAAAGTTGAACCATAGCGAGGTCTGACCACCTAAGAGAGGGTCTGGAAATAGTTACTAACCAGCATATGATCAGCTAATATTTCATTCACTGCAACATCACACCAAATGCAATGACCACTAGGTTCCAGAATTTATTGCCAACCTTCCATTACATGAATGAGCACAAATAGTATATTTACATTCAAGTAAGAATTGTAACACTCTTCAATTTGGTGTTCTTCTAGGCATCCATGATCCAACACTTTAAATGTGCCATCAGTGAAAACCAAAGGATTGATAATCTTGTTAAATTTGAAAGTTTGGCTAGAGGGAAAGAAATATACATCTTTGGCTTCTTGTTCCTCAACCATAGCTCTCTACAACTCTACTTTGCCAAAGCCCATACTCCCTCCTTCAAATATTTCTTGTATTTAGAATACCCAATCACACCCCCATCTAGTATATAATACCCATGGTTTTAAATCACAATTGTGGGTAACGCCGTGTAACAGTCACGGGTGTTGCTGGACAGGGGACACGCAGGTGTTATGTAACGGGAAGCTGCGTAACAGTCGTGAATTTTTTTCACACATGCACAACCACGCTAAAATTGAAAAATAAGCATGAAACTCATTTATTCAACCTGCAAATGCTTGTTAATAGCCAATATGACTTTTGTATTAATTTTAGTGCGCTGTTTACAAAAAAAGCCATATTTGTTTATATTTTGCACTGCTTTAATGGGTAAAAAAAAAATGTAGAAATGTAATTAAAATTAAGAATCAATTAATTAGAGACATAAAATTACTAAAAATGAGTCAATACTCAATATACACATACATGAATTTGAAAAATGATTGGTATCAATAGTTGAATACATGAATACAATATTACAAACTTCCAACATAGCACATGTCACCACCAAAAAGAATGACGTGGAGAGTCTTCATAATCTACATCCATATTTTTTCTTATTTTATGACTCTTATTTTATTAATAGTCCTTTTAATTTTAAATATTTATTACATAAAAATAAAATATAATTTTTGGTTAAAAATAATAAGTAGCATTTATTTAAAATCTTTAAATAATTAAAATTTTAAAATATTAGAAATTTCATCTATTAATAAAATAAGTCATAAAATAAGAAAAAATATTAACTATTTATATATAATATATTTATTTTAAGACCATTAAATTTATTTCTCAAATCTTAGCTATTAGGAAATTTAATATTTTAGGTATTTATTCAGCATAATTTTATTTATTAAACTGCGTAAGTCTCAAATCCTATCACTAAACCTAATATAATATATAAATAACAACTTGAAATAACTAAAGCTAAACCTGATATGATATATAAATAAATACTAGTTTAAGAGTTTCAGCAAACAAGAAACAAAAGAGAGAGAGAGAGAGAGAGAGAAACAGAAAGGAACCTGAAGATACACGAATCAAGAGAGAGACAGAGAGTGCGCTGGAGGAGGAGTCTCAAAGAGTCCACTCCAAGACTAAAACTCTCGAAGACCAGAAAGGAGATCGGGCAGGTGGTGACTGGTGGAGCTGCTGCAGGGCTGGCCTGCAACTTCCGAACAGGCTATGACAGGGCTTCAAGCCTTCGACTGCTCGAGGGGGGGGTGGAATCTAAGCCTTCGACAGTTTGACTGCTCCAGGGGGGGAGATCTTAGCCTTCGAACTCGAAGAAATGGAGGAGGGAAAGTGATGGCCGACTGTAAACAAAGGGTTCCCTCTTATTCTTCAGCTTCAAACAACAAATCAAAGGTACAATTTCTTGATTTCAGTCTTTGGAATGATAAATCTGCCAAGGACAAGTGGTTGGGAGAGGAGGAAAGCAGGGAATCGTGAGAAAGTTGGGTGGATTTGAAGGAGAAAAGACGAATCAAAGTGTTGGCTGCCATAACAGTAAGTATAACAGACTGTAACGGTGCGTAACGGATCGTAACGGCCATTATTTAAAACCATGGTAATACCCCAACCTAAGTTATACATTCCATTTATTTAATATCCTTACCACATTAATCTCCAAATCTCTTTCACCGCACTTCCCTTTGTTCAACCAAGAAATATGAAGTGCACGGGATCATTTTACACCAAAAAAAAAAAAAAAATCTAATTTAAAAAATAACACAGGAGTCAAAAAAGGGAATTTTCTTTTATAGAAAAACATATCTATTAACAAAGAAGAAGATAGTACAAAAGCTACAAGGCAGCTGCCACCAATCTCTTTGCAGCATATCAGTCAAAGGCCCAAAGGAAAGCAAGAGAAACCATAACAAATAAGAAGGCCAGAGGCATGAGTTGATATTTGAAGATTTTATTCCCCTTTCTGGCTGCAAAGTCCAAAGAATAGCATAGCAAACACAAAGCCATTAACACTGTCCCTTTCTTTCTTTTACTAACAGCAAAACTTCACCAGCAAAAGTTATCCATTGCCTCAGGATGAGGGACAAATGAAGCAAGGCCCTCCTCCCTTTCAAACTGACAAGTTCATCTACCACTCCCGTAAGAGACCAGAATAAATGGGGAAAAATCATGAAACAAAATTACCTTCCAAAGAATAAAAAGAAAGAAAAAGAGCATTATGCCTAAAGGGAAGTCTAAAAAAGGGGAAAACAAAGCTATCAAAGAAATATTTCCAACCCAAGGATCCTCCCAAAAACAAGTGGCATTACCATTACTAACCTTGCATCAAGTACAAGGAAAAAACGAGAGATTTGAGAAAAGCTTCAAGTACTTGCGTAAGTAGCTTAACACTTTCCCTAACAATCTCACCCATTGCAATGAAAACCATACTTACTCCTATGTCACATTTTGTTCACAGAATGGGATTGGGTTGGAGTGAAAAATTGAATGAAGAACATTCCTACATATCAAATGTATAGTGAATAACTTTCTGCCAAAAGGGAGTTGTTTCTAAAGGCAACCTAAACAAAAATTTTCCATTACAAAATATATTTTAGACACTACATTCCCAAAACCCAAGCCCCTTCTGACTTGCACCTGCTAACCATCTCCCAACTAACAAGATGATCCCTCTTGCCATCACCCATGCCAAACCAAAAAAAAACCTATTCTTGTCCTCTCCAACCTCTCAGCTGCGCTAATAGGATTTCTTAAAAAATAAATAAATAAGAGAAGAGAGAGAGAGAGAGAGAGAGAGAGAGAGAGGGAGCAACCCCCCAAAGAGATGCAAGCTCTCCTCCACTCCTAAAATCTCTTATGTACACTCTATCAACCACTAGATCCTAAAAAAGGCACTGATCTATGATTCTCCAAGACCCGAGTCAGTCAAAGACCAAGACAAAAACAACCAACTGCTAAAAAAACTTAACTCCAAAATCTCAAACTAACCCATATCAATTCTTGATATGGCACTCTTTGATATTTTCTAATCCATATCAATTCCTGATACAGCACTAGTTGACATTTTAACTTCAAGCATGAAATTTTCTCAAAAAAATCAAAAGTGCAATGGTTTTTTGAAATTTCACAACATTGGCCACCAGGACAAAAACATGGTGTCACAACTTAGCTATCCTTCAGTAAGGGCCCATCCATTTCTCATTTATTTATATATATTTTTTCTAACAATTGATAGAAGTCATCATTTTAATGAAACCCTATTCTAATACACTCTTAAGACACCTATAGTCATCGTAAAGAGTTCTATTATCAGTGCCACTGCAATTGCTCTACAGTCACCAGAGGAGAGACACAGCAGCAGCTTTAAAAAAATGTCTTATACACATGCATCCTCTGAGCATTCAAAAAATATTTTGAAAACTGATTCTTCTTTTTTCAGAGGTAGACTACTCACATAAAAAATAAAAAATAAAAGTGCAACTTGCGAGGCGTATGTGCATGTAAAAGATAATAATAAGCTAAGATATCATAATTTTAAATGTTACAAATCATATTTCAAAATAATATTTTAAATGCTTTAAATATAAAATGCATATATATCTTGGACTATTATCTGGAGGGGGGTAACAAGGGTAAGTACAAGAATAGTCTTAAACCAATTTTCTGAAAAGGATAAAAAATATAAATAATAAAAAGAAGAACTAGATTTCCCCCCAACCAGTCAATAGCAAACATTATCCACAATAAATTTCAAAAAGTGTGAAATGAAACCACACATCCGCTTATTTAGCTTACCTTTTCAGTTTTTCTACCAGCAGACAGTTTAAAAGTCTTGACACACAATCTGAAACACTGCCCACTTCAAGACAGCTCCTATGCAGTATTTTCCTAATGCCCCAACGTCAAGACCCAGAGGACATTGCTCGTGGGGAAAAATGTGCCAGTGTCAAAAACCAAGGCTCAACTATGCATTGAAAATAAACTATCTAGTACAGCTACAAAAGGAATCCACATCAATCTACCAAACTGGATGTACAACAAAAAAGTACAAAAAGATTCCAGAGTACTGCAACCAATCGAGTATAAAATGGAACAGGATGATATTATCAGATACTTATATCACTTACTTGAGCAAGAATTTCATCCTGGAGCTTCACTGTTGAACATGTCTTGCCGATGACGACCAGCATACTTCATGCATCCAATAAGATTCCCTCAGTGCTCATTAGCTGAACTTCTAAAGGAAATGAGACATGAAGAGATATCCTTCTATAAAATAAGACTCCTCTTCATGCCCAGCACCGCAGAACAAACCCAACAGGAATGGAAGATGCATCTCACAAGCTAAAAACATGAACCCAACTCATCCAGTTGTCTCCAGCTGATGTCATGCTGACAATCAGATTCCCAAAAACAGTGAAGATTTTGCAATTGGTAAACTGGGTGCACAGCTCCACATGAGATGGAACTTGGACAGAACCTGAACTCACTATAGCATGTACTCCTTGACTGAAGAATATGAAAAACAAACCAAGCCCTAGGAGGCCTTGTCATTTGCAGCTGTATGCTGCTTGTTTCCACCCCATAGGGGGATCAAACCCCAGGATACACACGGAAATGGGAAAAGAGAGTCGTCAACTCCATTAACACTACGATTTGCAGCCATGCCGATTAACTCATTCTTAAAGTTAGTAAATCCCTGGCAGTAGTTGTGAAACTCAAGATGGTAGTAACTAATAAGCAGCCTATTGAGTTGAACAAATGAAAGATCCCAAGCCCAGCCCCAAGCTGGTTGATTGTTAACACCAAACAATTAAGACAAGCACCTTTCTTAGAGATGAGAAATGAAGAGAACCAACAAGATGCTTATCAGGTATTCCACGCAGAGGAAACGAAATGCAACTACAAAGCAAAACATTTCACTACCTCTGCTGCTCTATTTCAGCTAAATATCAATAGAAACTACCATGAAAATGGCAGAGCTAGTGAGCAGTAAAATAAACAGAGAAACGCAGTTCTCGACAATCCTCTTCACCACTGTAGGGTGCCGCACACAGCAAGGAAACCAGGGAAGTCAGACCTAGTGGACACCCCAAAATAACCAGAGAAATCTAGCTCAATTTGAGGACAAAAGACTTCTACAGTTCTATGACTAAACCCAAAACACCGGACGGACAAAGCAATTATAAAAATTACAAAGATACTTGCAACAGGTTCTGAAGAAGAGAAGAGGAAGAGGAGGAGAATAGCTTTTTAACAAGTGAACAGTGAGTCAGCAACTAAAATACTTAAGCCTGCAGATTTTCTTTACATAAAAATTCAGGCAGCAACAAGACTAACAAAATAATTGAGCTTTAAACAACGAATACATACTGCTCCCCAAAGGAATGAAATTTACTTCTTAAAACCTAGAAAAAAAAAAAATCACTTGATGCAGATATATTGGAACTTAAAATATCATCCTTCCGAGGACTGTTCATTCCTGACCTCCTCATGGGTAGGTCAGACCTACACTCCACAATCAATCAACAAGTAGCCAAATCCCCATTATGCAGTTCTACCCTCCCAGACTGCTTCATTGGGTCATGTACAACCTTAAACCTTGCACTGAATGTCAAACTCAAAAGTGAGAATGTAAAGAAACTTGCAATTTGAAAATACATATAACCTGCCAACATTAAATGAATCCACAAGTATAACTAACTCTCCATTCTTGAAATTATACTGATATTCCTTAATTTAGTCACAAGTGCCAGAAGCAACCACATCTCCTATGCTAGTGCAAATTACTCAATTAAATCCACATTTGTTTGTATAACTCTCAAGGGCACAAAACCAAGAAGCTCCTCTAATCCAAGGCAGAAATATTGAAAACGGAGAAGGCATCATAACTCAAAGATGGAAGAACAATTGTAAGGCACAATGACCTAACAGGTGGTTGATATCATGACAGGAACATTCTCCAAAAGACAGTCAGTAACTAAGATTTGTTCACCACATTGACAAATATGCAAGGACATCCTCATCAGAAGCAAAGTCAAGGAATCTAGCATGTACTTACGTCGCATTAAAATCACAAGTTGCCAATCATATTGACCTAAAACCAAGCTGATACACCAGTGACAATTTCAAGGAAGGTCAAAGCCAACTATGATATCATCCAAGGCGTTTGCAGGCAAATAACCCATCAGTGTTTGCATGATTCCATCAAATAACTTGGCTCACATTCTATCACATGTATTTTAAGTTACAAGAATGCCAACACCAACTTCTTCACACTACAGAAAATTACCACTGGCTGAGCATACAAACAAAGATTCTTGTGTCTGAAAAGTAATCAAAACCCACATCTTCTGAAAAGAAACATCCATGTGTGCACGCACAAAAAAAAAGAACATAATATCACATTAAAATGCACTGAATAATTGAACAGCTTTGCGCAAGTATTTCCATCAGAAAATATCAAATCAATGGTAGCTTACTGCACCATCAGACTAATATAACTGCCATAGTTTCAGGAATTCAAACATTCAAGATAAACAACAAAGGCAACAACATTTCCCACAATGTCTATCTTGAGAGAACACTTTAAACCCAAATCTGAACACCTAATAAGTTGCAGCCCAATGTACCAGTGTGCAGGCATCCAAAATGTGAGACCAGAAGACCGCAGCTAAGACGATACGCAAAATAATCTATCTATGTCCTTGAGCTCGTTGCATGTCATATCCACCCCATGAACCTGGTCCATGTCCATATTGAGGAAAGCTTTCCGCACCAGCCTGCATCTGAAACAGAGGGATATAATAACATATACAATACATGCTCAAAGACCCCTCAAGCATGCATATACACCAATTGAGGTCATTTAAAAATATAAATCAAGAACTCACAGGATTCATGCCATAACCGGCCGGATAAGCATTTCCTCCATAACCAGCATCAGGATTGCCATAATTTGCACTATAACCTGCAGTAGCATAAACCAAGTTAAACCTATCTTCAAGTTCTTACCAACTAACAAGTCAATAAACAATGAAAAAAACACTTACCTGGATTCCCAACAGCAGCAGCAGCACGTGCTCTCTTCTCTGCATTCGCAATCTCTGCACGAAGCTTTTCCATCTCCCGAGCCATTGCAACCAAATTCTTCTCCATTAACTGACCATGCTCATAATTCTCTGCATATCCTTTCTTTTCATACTCAATGGCAGCCCTATGCCAACAAAAGCACATGAAGTCATATCACAGAAAGCAATCCCTGTAGCATATATTACCATGCAGCATGTTCATATCGATCTAGCATGCACCTCTGCATCTAGCATTGGGTAGACCTTATACAATAACAATCCTAGCATACCGAATCTTTCATTTCATTTCTTCTAGAACGATTACAAGCACTTTTTATCATGGATCTACTACCAGAGATCCAATGCATAATCTCATAATTCATTTATCTTCATGAATAATATCATTTTTCATTTATTTAACCATTTTGTTTTACCCAGTTACCAAGAGCAATCAACGTGCATATGTTTAGATGCAACAACAAGATCTCATTTATAACAAGTACATTAAAATAATAACCACACAAATCATTACCTCGCTCTCTGCAATTCATGTTTCATAGTCTCGATTTCTGCCTTCAGTGCTGGTGCCTGTTGCAGATCACCAGTTGCTCTAACCAAATCTTGATTCAGTGCTTGAACTTGACCAGTAAGATCCTGCCTCAGTGCACTGAGCTCCTTAATATCAGCCTGCAATTGCAAAAGCTCATTCTTCATGGCCTCCACCCCACGAAGATCCATTTCCATTTTGATCGACTTCTCATACATTTCTCGCATCTGAATGTCCTTTTCCGCGTGCAAGGAACCAGCAAAGTGACCCATCCGCTGCAACTCATGCTGGGCAACTTCTAATTCCTGCTTAAGAGCAACATGGGTTGCCGCCAGTCTCTGGTTATCAAGCAGGAGCCCTTGGATTTCATTATGTTGGGCTGCAAGACGCTCCTCAATGATGGCTGGATGAGGGGGCAATGCCCTGGGACCCATCCTGAATTGGGATTCTCTCATTTCCTCAAGCAGTGCAGGATGTGGCATTGGTCCAAGACCTCTACCAAGCAGATGTTCCTGACTAGGAGGAGGTAGCCCACCATGAGGGACACCTT
The DNA here is from genome assembly GCF_029873635.1 of Malania oleifera. NCBI lineage: Eukaryota > Viridiplantae > Streptophyta > Magnoliopsida > Santalales > Ximeniaceae > Malania > Malania oleifera. The sequence goes on from NC_080417.1 coordinate 126,024,049, forward strand.
TCATTGGTAGAGGAGGTCCGCGATTTCTTGCTGACATTCTCTCTTGATACTCAGCACTGATTCTTTGAAAATCAATTGGAAAAAAAAAATCCTCCAGTAGTCTAACCTAAAGAATATGAATCCAATGAACACGCTGAGAAGAATTTAAGCACACCTAAAACATAAAACAAGCAAAAAAATTAACTTCCCTTCGTATTATTTAATTTTGAACATCTAAACAATAAGTCTTCGTTAGGCCCTGGGAGAGAGGAAAATAAAGAGCAGACGAATGAGTCCTACTCTTTTCTTTTCTTTTTTTTCTTTTGGTAGTTTATTGTTTTAAAGAAAGCGGGATTTTCCAATTTATTGGGTCTAAAAAAAGGAGAAAATTTGGGCACCATTCGGTCAGCATCTTAAAAGTGCGTCTTCATGCCTCTGAAAGCCAAAAAATAAAAACAATTACCTGTTGCTCTCGAAAGCTATAAGAACAGAGCCAAGATTCTAACCAAACAATACCTAGCAGTTCACACAATTTCGATTCATTTTCTTTTCACAAAATTTTTCCCGCAACCCAAGGAGAACAAAAAGGCCCCAAAAAAAAAAAAATAATAAAACCTTTAACAGAGAACCTAAAAAAAAAAAAAGAGACTTCAACGATCCTGAGTCCTGACCTTGAAGCGGAAGTGGGTGAGAACCTCTCCGAAATGTTTTGATTCTTACGGAAGGAACAACAAACCTGAAAACTCGACAAACACGAAAGACAGTTACGAAACAAATAAACCCTAAAAAGGTAACAAACGAAATGAATCTTTAGGGCCCTGATTGCTTTCGGGAAAATATATAATTTCAGGAAAAATTTTACCTTTGCGTTATAACAACACAGAGAAAACGTACCTGCTGGAAGTGGAGGTTCAGCTCTTGGCAGAAACAAACACTACCGGAGTCGGGCGACGACCTTCTTATCCACCAATCGGCGGTAAGAGAAGGGGTATCTGAAAGGCGAGAAAGAAAGAGAACCCTGAGAGGCTGAGACTTGCTATTATTTGGTGGGTTGGCTACGCCAGTGGGCTTAACTATTGATGATAGTTTGGTTATTGTTTTCGCAAAAATTAAATTAAAATATTAAAATCAAAACAAAACAAAAATTAAAAATAAAAACGACCCCTCTCCAGCTTTTAACTAAGTAGTGCGTGCTTCATACCTCTCTATTTTATATAATTTAAAAATAATTATAAAAAATATAACAAAAAATTAAATAATATAAAAGCATTCTTGAATAATTATAAATAGTTATAAAAGTATTTTGAGATAATTATTAGTAGTTATAAAATAAATTTGATATAATTATAAGGGTGTTTTTGGATAATTGTGATAATTAAAGTGATATTTTAAAATAATTATTGATATTTATAAGAATAAATTTGATATTTTTGAAAGATTATACTAAAGGAGAATCTCCTTTATAGTATTAGAGATATTAGAAAAATATACTCACCTTCTTTGATATTTTAAAAATCCTAAAGACCTTCAATCTGATTTTAAGAATTTCCTATATCTCCTTTGAGATTTGTTAGAAATACACAAAGCTTCTTTTTTTTTTTGTAAAAAAACAAACCTTTGAAGAGCATTAATATCTTAAAAATTAAATATCAGTGGAGGTTTTTAAAATTTTAGGAAAGGTTTCTGAAATTTTTGAAATTTTAATGGATGTGAATATCTTTTTTGTCAAACTTAAGAGAATGACAATATCTTTCTAAGAGAATGGCTGTATTTGAATGTCCAAATTTAAGACCTCTCCAAACATAGGGTTATGTAATTGCTATTTCACTCTAACTCTATTTCATCTTGTGAATAAAAAAAATAACTATCTTTGTTCTTAAAATAAGTAACAACCTCAAAAATAATATGTGAGTAAGTGTGATCCTAAAAAAAATAAATAAATAAATAAATATTTAAATTAAATTTAATTAATTAATTAATAAGAATTATTATTTTAATAATATGATTATTATATAATATTATATTATAATATAAATTATATATATATATATGTTAAAGGTATATAATATAGTATAATATTATAATATAAGTATTATATATGTCATACCTCGAACCCGCGGATGGGTCTTAGGTGTGAATATAGTAACCTAACATGTTTCTGTATCAATTAAACATACATGATACAATATTGAACGAGGGTTCGACCCCGTGGGGTACACATAAACCCTATACACATTCACATACATATCCACACTCATCAAATATGCAGCGGAAAATGTTTTTTCTATACATACATCATACTATCTCTATACAGAACTAGAATATACATTCCCAAAATTACAGTACATATTCCGAGTATTTACAAAATCCAAAAATGACAATTCAGTTACAAAACTCGTACCTACATAGGTACTAAATGTAGCTAAACAACATCCCCACTTTCGGACTCTAGGATGCTAGTTTCGGTTACTCGAAGGACCTGAAAAATATTTTTATATTTGGGGTGAGACACCTCTCAATAAAGAAGAAAGCAGGTTATATCAGTGTGTGACATACGAGTGTTATTTCGACGTAAATCATAACACAATACAATACAAGACAATATAGTTCAATACAATTCTAGTATTTCCAAAAATACGTTCTAGTACATACGATACCAAACATATGGTCAGTGTCGTTACACTCAAGCACCCGATATCCTGCAATAACCGAAGCCTCACAGCCGTATCTTGTCAGTACAGTGTAGCTCACACCCATCGGTGACCAGTCAAAAAAAACATGCGATATTTCACACCCTCGAATATAGAATCAGACACTTTCGCCCATGATAATTAGCTAAGATATGGCATTAGCGTACGGTAATTAGCCACCACTAGCTGATTTACAAAACTTGAAACAATTTTGGAACTCATGTCCCTGTACTCATCAACGTACGGTAATTAGCCGACCCTGGCTGGTTTTACAAAACCTGGAACATTTACATATGACATTTCATTCCACACTTATTTGAGTACACAACAAATCATATCATTTTTCAACTCAAGAATACGGTTTAATATAAATATGGGTACGGTTATCTCAATACTACAATTTTAATACAACATACAATTTCTCCAATAAAATAAAGATGATACCCAAAACCCCCAATTTTTTTCAAAAACTGTAGCCCGAAAATCCCGCATTTTCACCCGATAGATTTTCTCAAATAAGTAATCAACACATACATACAATCGTAAACTACAGGTTTACCGATCTCGATTTAAAAAATAAACTGATATAAACAGAATCCCCTTACCTTTTCCCAAATACCAAAATACGAACTCTATGGCTCTAAAACTATGAACCGAGACACCAAAACCTAAACATCCAAGAACTATACTTCACTACAATTCCTACTACTACATATAAACTAAAACGAAATTGAAATCGGACCCTTACCTTGATTTTTGGGCCAAAACCCGAAAATCCCCGAAACGACTTTTTGATCTGCTAAAAATGTAGAGCTTCTCCTTCTGATTTACGTGGTAACGTCGGATCGACGAATCAGGTGATGAATAGCGAAGAATCGAAGAGAGAGAGAGAGAGAGAGAGAGAGAGATCCCACTGGCTCTAGAGAGAGACAGAGCGAGTTTGAGGTTTCTTAACAACTACGCAAGAGAAATGAATATTTATAGCCCCTTTGACTCGGCCAACCTCGTTGATGAGACGACACCTTCGTTGACGAATCATCCATACATTTTGTCAACGAACCGACTTCTTCGGCGGTGAACCCTATTTCGATATTTTACAACACGTTCGGTATCTCTTCGTCGACGAGGCTTTGAATTTCGACGAGGAAGAGTACGAGAACCTTCGTCGACAAGAACGATGGCTTCGTCGACGAAGCCTGCAAAATTTACCTTTTCGCCCTTTCGCTATTTAGTCAATCTACATATCTCGGGTCGAGTTCGTACAATATATATCAATCTTGAAGCCTTGAATTGCAATTCAAGCCTAGAGGCGTCGCTCTCTCTCTCCTCAGCCCCTCTCCCTCTCTCCTCGATTTCCTCGGCCAAACGTGCGCCGATCGAAGAACAAAAAATACCCTTGGGTTTCAAGTTCAATCCTCACCAAGTTAACTGGAGTGGATTTGTCATAGGGTCATCATAGACACCACTTTAGGGATAAGGTAACTCTCTCTCTCTCTTCTCAATTTCTCTTCAGATCTTCAGCTAAATTGACGATCAGACGCGATAACAGGGTCCCAACTTCCATCCTTGTTGTTTTAATCATAGTAAATTTGTGATTGGGCTTCCTAAGCACCACTCTTAGGTTAAGGTGAGGAGTACAAATTATGTCAATTGTTTTAGAAATTCATTTGATTAAATCATAGTATATAATTACTAGAATATTGTATATGAATTTCTAAGTAATTTTATGGGTATGGAAATTATGGTTTATTTATTAAATTGTAATATTTTATTAAATTAGATTTTTTGAAATTTTTTTGAATTAAATTAAACTGCGAGGATTTGATCATATTGGTGTTTTTAAATATGTTAGAAATTAAATTTAAATATGGGAAGTGAATCATACCTGTGTTTTTTTTTTTTTAGAATTTAACTGGTCAATGAGAGTGTGTGAGCCTAAAAATATTAAGATAATTGTAGTTATGGAGTTTAGCTAATTAAATTGGGAAAATATGATTTCAAGATTTTGAACTCTGAACGTCGTGGGCGTTGGTTTAGTAATATTAGCAGATACCCTCCTAGTAAGCAGATAAGAGAAATAAATTATAACAGATATTTTTGGGAAATTAACTAGTTAATTTAAAGTATGTGAAAATGAGAATAGTGTATATGATTTTGGAAATTATGATATGGATATTTCCCTATGATTATTATGTTATGATTATCAGACAAAGTTTGTGTGGCAAAAGGTATGTAAAATAACAATTTTGTACTAAGAGTGTGATTTATACTGAAATATCTTAGTTGCACTAAGATATGATAATATGAGATATATTGATGTGTTTTATACAGATATGAAGATTTGATAAACCCAGTTATGTTTTATATAGATATGATGATATGAAATTTATACACAGATATGTTTTGTTGGGAAATGATGAAATGTGATATACAAATATGTTTTTACCGAAATTATGAAATGTGACATACATATATGTTTTCTATAGAAATGATGATATGAAATATACACACACATGTTTGATATAGATACGATGAGAATTATACAGAAACTATGAGAATTATACAGACATTATGAAATATGAATACATAAATGTGGAAATGAGAGTCCTAATGGACCAGAGATGTACAGAGAGCACGGTACCATTGCTAGCAAATGTGTTAGTGCAACCACACGTCTTGGATAGAGTGTGGTAGTAACAATCGATTGGGCTTGTGAAGAATAGAGTTACCCCCTGGGGTTCGGATTAGGATTGGATAGGCCATCGTACTACTGACGCGTTTGGTTTTGATCTAACCCGGTAAGCCAGCCATGGTTAGGTCTCACCTTCGGGCCGCACAACCCGATCATGTGGGGTGAATACATGACAATGTGATATGAATATTCTCATGATGATTCCTCATTATAGAAGCGATAATTGAATGTTACAATAAAATGAATAGTCATGAGTTACGAACGCGTTGTGCTATATGTTGTGGATACTCATGGGCTAGAATATGAATATGAGAAATGAAATGAAAAATGAATAGTCATGAGTTACAGACGTAATGTGTTATATACTAGTGGATACTCATGAACTATAACCCGAATATAAGAAATGATATGAAAGTTTATGAAACTATGATATATATATATATGATTATGAGTACATATTTGTATGTTTTTCTTAGTTGATATAATTATTTAAATGAATGTTTATGATACACCAAAACTCATGTTGCCACACACTATCAATAATTTATTCCGTCTTACTGAGAGGTGTCTCACCCAAAATTTAAACATTTCAAGAAATCATGATAGACAAGTGGAGCGAACTCCGAGATGGTAGAGATCTAGTACCCTTGTATTCAGGGCAAGTATTTTAGAGTTGGAAATATATCCTGTATAACCCTAGAGTATTTTATAGATTTTTGGGGATGTATATGTATATGTGTGGAGGTTATAACATTCTAGTATTATATATGTGATTCAGACACTTTATGTATTCCGCTGTATGGATAGTATGTTTTGATTGACATATTTCCCGGTACCCCATTTCGAGTCGGGTCATGTTGATATATGGTATTAAAGATGTTTGTTAGATGATTGATTATTATTGTTTATGATTGTATTGGGAAAAAAAATAGTAGAAAAATCGAGTCGTCACATACTTACTCTACATTTGGAAATATGAATTTCAGGATTTTGATTTTGTAGGGAATCATATACTATTTCTTACCTTTTTTTATTAATTTACACATATCAAAAGATTAATGTAGTGCTACAATATATTACTAAATTCATAAAATAATTAAAAAGAATGGTTGATTGAAAATATTTAGAAATGCGTGTGAGCTAGAATAGAATGGTAGAAATGAAAAATTAAGTCAAGCTTCCATTGATTGATTTGAAGAGGATTGATTAATTTAATATACGTTCATATCATTTCTATTTGTTCAAGCGTTCACATTAAAGCAAGGGGGGAAGCATGCAATAATTCATGAGATTATTTTTGTTCATTTATTTCTTAGAATCCCTAATATATTTTGTTTTATTTCCAAATTCCGATCATATGCAATTGAGCACAAATAAATGGTTAAATATTATGCTTTAAGACACGAAGGGATAGTTGTATTTGGTGGTAATTTATGATAAATTTTTTGAGTAATCTAAGACTCTGTTTGGAATTCAGAAAATATTAAGAAAAAAGAAAAAATTTAAGAAATTCACATTTTTCATGTTTGGTTATCAAGAAAAGTAAAAAAAAATACCAAATTTATAAACAAAATTTTAATTTTACACATCATTAATATTTAATTTTTCTTTATATTTAATTATATTAAAATAAAATTTTATTTTTGATAATATTTAATAGAAAAATATAAGGGGAAATAATTTTCCTCCTTATTTTATTTTTCTTTTCTTTTCTTTTTTCAAGTAAAATATTTGATCCAAACATACCCTAAAAGAGAGGATAAAAAATGGTTAACTCAATCTTGATTAATTTTTATCGTGATCTATATTTATATAAAATGTAATTACCGTAAAACACAAAAACACAATTTGAACTATCATTTTGTGAATAATTTATGTTGGGTTTTACTACTCGAGTAATTAATGGGAAAAAAAACAAAACAAAACACACACACACACAAATATTAACACCAGAGTTACGTGGTTCGGCCAAATTCCGACCTACGTCCACGGGAGTGAGAAATTACTAAGTATTGGGAAAAATACAGAGGAGGAGGAGGATACAATAATCACTTAACTCTCACTCAACTCTTACAACTCTCTTACAGTTCTCACTCCACACAACCTCTTTACTATCACATGCACACTAATATATATATAGAAAGGCGAGGATAAAAAAAGATCAAAGTTGGTAGGCTGCCAAGTTTTGACATTCTGGGCAGTCGGTGCCGACAAGGTTGAAATGGAGCAGCCAAAGCAAAGATTGACAGAGGAGCAGCCGACTGCTCTTGGCTGGGTATGGGTCCATCAATCCTCCCCCTCCATACCCATAGGAGGAGAATAATATGTTAATCTTCAATTGACGTCCATCCCAGCTATATCCCTACATAGCTGGAGCTTCTCATAAGCCACCCCCTTTGTTAACATGTCTGCCAGATTCTCTTTAGTATGAATTTTAGTACGAATTTTGACTAGCTTCAACAATTGTTGTTCCATCACTTCGTGTATCCAATGATAGCGAATGTCAATATGTTTTGTTCGGGAATGATACATTGAACTCTTGCTCAAGTCCAGAGCACTCTGACTATTACAATGTACCTTGTACTCTTCCTGTTTGACCCCTAACTATTGAAGAAACCGCTTTAACCACAACATCTCCTTCCCAGCTTCCGCTGTGGCAATATATTCTGCTTCTGTTGTGGATAGGGCAATACACTTTTGCAATTTTGACTGCCATGATACAACTTCCCCTACAAAGGTGAACAAAAAACCCAATGTGGACTTTCTTCCATCAAGATCACCAGCCATGTCTACTCTGTGTAACCTTCCAAGGTTGGTTCAGCTTCCCCAAAACATAAACATAATCCCGATATACCTTTCAAGTACTTGAGAATCCATTTCATAGCTTCCCAATGGTCTTTCCCTGGATTTGAAAGAAACTTGCTCACAACGCCTACAGCGTGGGCAATGTCTGGTTTCGTACACACCATTACGTAAATCAAACTTCCAACTGCTGATGAATAAAGGACTATTGACATTTCTTCCCTTGATGAGTGAGACAACTCCTTGCTTAGTTTGAAATGATTAGCCAGTGGAGTACTTACTGGCTTAATACTTTCCATGTTGAACTTTTTGATTACCCGTTCAATATACTTCTCTTGTGCTAACCATAATTTTCTAGCTTTCCTATCGCGACTGATCTTGATGCCTAGGATCTGTTGAGCTGGGCCTAAGTCCTTCATTTCAAATGACTTAGACAACTCCATCTTTAACTTGTTGATCTTGATTGCATCCTAACCAATGATCAACATGTCATCAACATAGAATAGTAATATGACAAGACTACCATCAGGAAATATCTGAACATAAGCACACTGATCTGCTGCAATTCTCTTGTATCCGTGACTCACCGTGAAAGAGTCAAATTTTCTATACCATTGTCTTGTGCTTGCTTAAGGCCGTAGAAACTTTTCTTCAACCTCCAGACTAAGTGTTCCTTCACTGGAACTTCAAATCCTTCTAGTTGCTCCATGTAGATGTCTTCTTCCAAGTTTCCATGTAGGAAGGCTGTTTTCACATCCATTTGTTCAAGCTCTAGATTTAACTTAGCTACTAATCCGAGTATGACTCGAATTGTTGTCATTTTCACTACTGGCGAAAATATCTCGTCAAAGTCAACGCCTTTCTTCTGTTCGAAACCTTTGACGACCAATCTGGCTTTATGGGTCACTATTTGTCCACTACCATCTTTATTAAGCTTGAACACCAATTTGTTCCTTAGTGCTCTCTTCCTTTTGGGAAGTCTTACCAACTCATAGATTTGATTCTTATTTAAAGAATTCACCTCTCTTTTCATAACTTCCATCCATTTGGTTTTGTCAGTATGAGACTGGACCTCTTGGAAACTTTCTGGCTCCCCGTCATCAGTAAGTAAAAGATATTCTAATTCTAGATATCTTCTCGACAGAATCAGAACACGACATCTTTGAGATATTCTGGGCTCAACTTCTTCTGGAGGAGGAGATACTTCATCATATGACTGATGTGATGATTCTGCAATTTCTGGTGAAGGGGGTTGTTGCTCCCCCTGCTCAGCACCGTCTACATCTGTTTCCAAGGGATCATCCTACAATTCTCCATGGTTTGTGGTAGAATATGATGGTGTAGGATCCGTTACAATGAGTGGAGCACTGGAACTAGGTTGGTGAGACTTTGTTTGTAGTTCAAAATTCTCAAACACCTGGTTTTCATGGAAAACCACATCTCTCGATCTGATGACCTGCTTCCTCTCTAGATCCCACAATCTGTAGTCAAATTCATCATCTCCATAGCCAATAAAGATACATGGAATGGACTTCACGTCGAGCTTTTGCCTCTGCTTATTAGATATATATGCAAAAGCTTTGCACCCAAACATTCTTAGATGAGTGTAAGAAACTTTTCTTCTGGTCCATTCTTTCTCTAGAATTCCAAAATTAAGTGGTGCTGACGGTGATCTGTTGATAAGGTAACATGCGGCACGAATAGCTTCCCCCCATAATGGTTTAGGTAATTTAACCATACTGAACATACTTCTAACTTTCTCTATAATGGTTCGATTCATTCTTCTAACTACACCATTATGTTGTGGGGTACGTGGAACCGTATTTTCATGCCTAATACTGCGTTCAGTACAATATATTTGAACTCGTTGGACGTATACTCGCCTCAATTGTCTGTTCGAAGGCACTTCAATTTCTTCCCTATTTGCCTCTCCACCATAGCATGAAATTCCTTGAAATATTTAAATACCTGGTCCTTTATTTTCAGAAAATATACCCACACCTTCCTTGAAGCGTCATCAATAAAGGTAACAAAATACCTATTGCTGCCGATTGATTCTACTTCAATGGGTTTGCATACGTCAGAGTGTACCAAACTCAATGGCTTTGACCTTCCCTTTATAGAGGAACTAAATGAAACTCTATCTTGTTTCCCAAATAAGCAATGATCACATGGGTTCAAGGCAATACCTTTTGTGATTTTGATAAATGTCTTCTTCGCCAGTGTAAGGAGCCCTTTTTCACCCACGTGTCCGAGTCTCTTGTACCATAAGTTTGGTGATGCTTCATCTTCCACTACATTGATGGCATTAGTACAAATCTTCATTTGCGTCTTGTACAATGTGCAGCAAATATGTCATCGTGCTATTGTCAAGGTACCTTTTGACAATTTCCAAGCACCTTTCCCAAAGTAGCTTTCATAGCCCTGTTTATCAAAGGCTGCCCTAGAAATAAGATTGAGCCGAAGGTTTGGGACATGTTGAACGTCCTTTAGTGTTATGGTGCAACCAATATTGGTCACAATCTGCACGTCTCCAATTCCCACGATATGAGAAGAACTGGTATTTACCATCTTTACTATACCAAAGTCTCCAGATTTATACACCGTGAAGAACTTTTTGTGGGGAGTGGCATGGTAGGAGGCTGCTGTGTCCCACCCATTTAGTGTCGTGGTTCCCAATATGACAACATGCATCTTCATCAATTGAAAATACTGATATATCTTGGGTTAAGGTGATCGAGTTCTCACCTTCCTCCTTCTTTTGTTGCTGGTTACTTTGACTATGATCCCGTCGAAATTTTTGACAATCTTTCTTTATGTGGTCTTCAATATCACAATAGTAACAAGAGATTTTTCCTCTCTGCTAATTTCTACCATCACTGGATCTACCTCGATCATCTACCTCGATCCTGGGATCTTCCTCTAGATTTGCTTCTACCTTTGCCTCTGCCTCGACTTCTGGTACTTGTACTTCCTTGAGGTTGGCCTCTAGTTTCAACAAGAAAGGCTTGTGACTAATCTGCACCAGTCTCTTTTCTCCTGGCCTCCTCGTTGAATAAGACATCTTTTACCATCGCCATGGTAAGTTTGCCTTCAGGAGCTGAATTGCTGAGAGTGATAACCAATGTCTCCCAGCTGTCCGGTAAGGAGCTAAGGAGCAGCAATGCTTCTGCTTCATCGCCAAGATCCATCTTCACAGATGAAAGCTGATTTATTAGGTTTTGGAACTCACTAGTATGTTCAGTTATAGAGGTCCCGCTCTTTAACTTCAGATTAATAAGCCTTCTCATTAACATGACTTTGTTGCGAGCAGTCTTGGCCTGGTACATGTTTTCCAGCTTCTCCCAAAGATTATAAGCATCAGTCTCTTGTGCAATGTGATAATACACCTTATGGTTAATCCATTGTCAGATTTGACCAATGGTCTTCCTATTCATTTTTCTCCAATTATTGTCTTTGACAGAATCTGGTTTCATACCTTTATAATCCAAAGGATCTACCAGATCCTTACAATTAAAGAGATCCTCCATCCGAGACCTCCACAAAGTGTAATTAAAGGCCGTGAGCTTGATCATAGTTACCGAGTCTAACTCCTCCATTGATTTTAAGTAATTAAGCACTAACTTACTCGTACAAAAAAATTGGGGTAGAATCTCGAGAAACCAAATGTACGGTTGCGTCTGGAACGGTCGAAAACCCTAGAAATGGCTTAAGTCGTTTGAAAAATGGACCTGAAATGGCTTCGAAAAGCTCGGTCAAAGTTCGGTAAAAAATGGTCAACTCTGGTCAACTATACTGATGTGGCACTGTTGCCGTGGCAGTGGGGCCCACCTACTGACGTGGAAGTGGGGTCCACCTGCTGACGTGTCACTTTGAGGCCCACCGATGACATGGCAGTGCGAGGCCAACCTCAAGGAAGTACCAGTACCAGAAGTCCAGGCAGAGGCAGAAGCAAATCTAGAGGAAGGTCCCAGGATTACGGTAGATCCAGTGATGGTAAAAATTGGCATGAGGAAAAATCTCTTGTTACTATTGTGACATTGAAGGCCACATGAAGAAAGATTGTCGAAAATTTTGACGAGATCATGGTCAAAGTAGCCAGCAACAAAAGAAGGAGAAGGTGAGAACTCGGTCACCTTAACCCAAGATATATCAGTATTTTCAATTGATGAAGATGCATGTTGTCATATTGGGAACCATGACACTAAATGGGTGGTAGACACAGCAGCCTCCTACCATGCCACTCCTCACAAAAAGTTCTTCACGGTGTATAAATCTGGAGACTTTGGTACAATAAAGATGGGAAACACCAGTTCTTCTCAGATCGTGGGAATTGGAGACGTGCAGATTGTGACCAATATTGGTTGCACCATAACACTAAAAGACGTTTGACATGTCCCAGACCTTCGGCTCAATCTTATTTCTGGGGCAACCCTTGATAAATAGGACTATGAAAGCTACTTTGGGAAAGGTACTTGGAAATTGTCAAAAGGTACCTTGACAATAGCACGAGAACGTATTTGCTGCACATTGTACAAGACACAAGTGAAGATTTGTACTAATGCCATCAATGTAGTGGAAGATGAAGCATCACCAAACTTATGGCACAAGAGACTCAGACACGTGGGTGAAAAAGGGCTCCTTACACTAGCGAAGAAGACATTTATCAAAATCACAAAAGGTATTGCCTTGAACCCATGTGATCATTGCTTATTTGGGAAACAAGATAGAGTTTCATTTAGTTCCTCTATGAAGAGAAGGTCAAAGCCATTGAGTTTGGTACACTCTGACGTATGTAGACCCATTGAAGTAGAATCAATCGACGGCAACAGGTATTTTGTTACCTTTATTGACGACGCTTCAAGGAAGGTGTGGGTATATTTTCTGAAAACAAAGGACCAGGTATTTAAATATTTCAAGGAATTTCATGCTATGGTGGAGAGGCAAATAGGGAAGAAATTGAAGTGCCTCCGAACAAACAATTGAGGCGAGTATACTTCCAACGAGTTCAAATATACTGTACTGAACGCCGTATTAGGCATGAAAATACGGTCCCACGTACCCCACAACATAATGGTGTAGCTAGAAGAATGAATTGAACCATTATAGAGAAAGTTAGAAGTATGTTCAGTATGACTAAATTACCTAAGCCATTCTGGGGGGAAGCTATTCGTGCCGCATGTTACCTTATCAACAGATCACCATCAGCACCACTTAATTTTGGCATTCTAGAGAAAGAATGGACTAGAAGAAAAGTTTCTTACACTCATCTAAGAGTGTTTGGGTGCAAAGCTTTTGCATATATATCTAATGAGCAGAGGCAAAAGCTCGACGTGAAGTCCATTCCATGTATCTTTATTGGCTATGGAGATGATGAATTTGACTACAGATTGTGGGATCTAGAGGAAGCAGGTCATCAGATCGAGAGATGTGGTTTTCCATGAAAACTAGGTGTTTGAGGATTTTGAACTACAAACAAAGTCTCACCAACCTAGTTCCAGTGCTCCACTCATTGTAATGGATCCTACACCATCATATTCTACCACAAACCATGGAGAATTGTAGGATGATCCTTTGGAAACAAATGTAGACGGTGCTGAGCAAGGGGAGCAACAACCCCCTTCACCAGAAATTGCAGAATCATCACATCAGTCATATGATGAAGTATCTCCTCCTCCAGAAGAAGTTAAGCCCAGAATATCTCAAAGAGGTCGTGTTCTGATTCCGTCGAGAAGATATCTAGAATTAGAATATCTTTTACTTACTGATGACGGGGAGCCAGAAAGTTTCCAAGAGGTCCAGTCTCATACTGACAAAACCAAATGGATGGAAGTTATGAAAAGAGAGGTGAATTCTTTACATAAGAATCAAACGTATGAGCTGGTAAGACTTCCCAAAGGGAAGAGAGCACTAAGGAACAAATTAGTGTTCAAGCTTAAGAAAGATGGCAGTGGACAAATAGTGACGCATAAAGCCAAATTGGTCGTCAAAGGTTTCGAACAGAAGAAAGGCGTTGACTTTGACGAGATATTTTCACCAGTAGTGAAAATGACAACAATTCGAGTCATACTCAAATTAGTAGTCAAGTTAAATCTAGAGCTTGAACAAATGGATGTGAAAACAGCTTTCCTACATGGAAACTTGGAAGAAGACATCTACATGGAGCAACCAGAAGGATTTGAAGTTCTAGGGAAGGAACACCTAGTCTGCAGATTGAAGAAAAGTCTCTACGGCCTCAAGCAAGCACCGAGACAATGGTGTAGAAAATTTGACTTTTTCATGGTGAGTCAAGGATACAAGAGGACTGCAACAGATCAGTGTGCATATGTTCAGATATTTCCTGATAATAGTCTTGTCATACTAATATTCTATGTTGATGACATGTTGATCATTGGTCAGGATGCAAGCAAGATCAACAAGTTAAAGAGTTGTCTAAGTCATTTGAAATGAAGTACTTAGGCCCAGCTCAACAGATCCTAGGCATCAAGATCAGTCGCGATAGGAAAGCCAAAAAATTATAGTTATCACAAGAGAAGTATATTGAACGGGTAATCAAAAAGTTCAACATGGAAAGTGTTAAGCCAGTAAGTACTCCACTGGCTAATCATTTCAAGCTAAGTAAGAAATTGTCTCACTTATCAAGGGAAGAAATGTCAATAGTCTCATACTCATTAGCAGTTGGAAGCTTGATGTACGCAATGATGTATATGAGACCAGACATTGCCCACACTGTAGGCGTTGTGAGCAAGTTTCTTTCAAATCCAAGGAAAGACTATTGGGAAGCTGTGAAATGGATTCTCAAGTACTTGAAAGGTACATCGAGATTATGCTTATGTTTTGGAGAAGCTGAACCAACCTTGGAGGGTTACACTGATGCAGACATGACTGGTGATCTTGATGGAAGAAAGTTCACATTCGGTTTTTTGTTCACCTTTGCAGGGGGAGCTATATCATGGCACTCAAAATTGCAAAAATATGTTGCCCTATCCACAACAGAAGCAGAATATATTGCCGCAACAGAAGTTGGGAAGAAGATGTTGTGGTTAAAGCGGTTTCTTCAAGAGTTAGGGGTCAAACAGGAAGAATACAAGGTACATTGTAATAGTCAGAGTGCTATGGACTTGAGCAATAATTCAAAGTACCATTCCCGAACAAAACATATTGACATTCGCTATCATTGGATACGCGAAGTGATGGAACAACAACTGTTGAAGCTAGTCAAAATTCATACTAAAAAGAATCCGACAGACATGTTAACAAAGGGGGTGACTTATGAGAAGCTCCAATTATGTAGGGATATAGCTGGGATGGACGTCAATTGAAGATTAACATATTATTCTCCTCCTATGGGTATGGAGGAGGAGAATTGATGGATCCATGCCCAGTCAAGAGCAGTCGACTTCTGCTCCTTCAACATTTTCGGTGTCGGCTGCTCCTTTGTTAATCTTTGCTGTGACTGCTCCATTTCAACCTTGTCGGCACCAGCTGCCCAGAATGTCAAAACTTGGCAGCCTACCAACTTTGATCTTTTTTTATCCTCCTCTTTCTATATATATATATATATATTAGTGTGCATGTGATAGTAAAGAGGTTGTGTAGAGTGAGAACTGTAAGAGAGCTGTAAGAGTTGAGTGATTATTGTATTCTCCTCCTCTTCTGTATTTTTCCTAGTACATAGTAATCTGTCGCTCCCGTGGACGTAGGCAGAAATTTGGACGAACCACGTAACTCTGGTGTCAATATTTTGTGTACGTGTGCTTTGTTTATTTTTTCCATTAATTACTCGACCAGTAAAACCCAACAAAGTGGTATCAATTTATACATTTTAGTAATAATTACGAGTATGTTGCATAAGGAGTCTATATCTAACTCTTTCTAATATATAGTTATTCCTTAAGTTGATGAAAAATTTAGGCTTGCGAGCCTTATTAATAACTAGCATACTCTGTGCTCTAGACTCTCTATTTTTTTTAAAAAAAAATTAAAATTATAAAGAAAATAGCAAATATATATATAAAGGTATTTTGGGATAACATATTCAATTTCAACAAAGCCCAAAATCGATGATTATCTAAATCGGACACAATAAAATCCAAAATCGAACACAAGATTATGTGATAGTTTATTTCTCATAAAGTCATTTCATATAAACATACCTATGTCACTCCATTGTGACAATATGATCGGTTGTGAAATTTCTCACAACACATGAATAATAAATAAAATAATTATTTGGTTATACAAAAAAGAAAGTTATCTATGCTAAGATTCTTAAATGATCAAAGTAACATTTTCACGTAATCTTTATTTTTAAACATATTCTTAATAATCCATTATAGTTTATTTTATTTTATTTTCAATATTTATCTGACATTTATTTTTATAGTTTCTCACTCAACCATATTATATTCTTTTTTATATCACGAAATAGATATAAATGTTTATGGTGCTAAACTTGTTTTTTGCTTTAAAAACATAGAAAGTGAACATTAGGGTATTATAAAATATATATTTTATCTAACATTCATTCTTTTTAAGACATTTCGGCATGTGTTGTCAAGGCATTACCGACAATTTAACAATGAAAAAGTGGATAGTTTAAAAAAGGAAAGAATTCATCATCATCGATCAATTGCATTTTACTTTTTTAACGTTGTAAATTTGATTTTTATAACTAAGTTACATGGAAATGGAATGAAATTTTTGAAAGAATGTAATCGAATCATTACATGATTTTCATATTTTCTATTCAAGTTTTCAATTCATTCCATTTCACCTTAATGCATTTCAATAACCAAACATGGTGTAATCCCTTTTACTTCATGATATAAAATAAGTATGGGAACATAAATTAACACACATATTCATTCTTTTTTGGCAATCAAAAAAATAAAAAAGTCTTATGGGTTTTAAATTTTATGGCACCACCAATGAGCATGAGTGCCTCGTGAAGTGCCTTAAATAGCTTCAAACGGTGAAGCATTGGATCCCAACGGCTAAGTCATCGATGGTCTACACGAACCAGCAGCCCAAGCCCACGCTCAATCCCAGGCCCATCTGGCGGTGGGCCTCACGTGAAACTCATCACCCACCAAGTTCCCGTTTCAAGAATTTCCCCCCATACGCTATACTTAGTACTCTCTCTTTCAGGACCAGCACTTGCACTCTGCCCCCAATTACCATTCTCACACTCTTAACACTCAAAGAAGCAAGCCATGGAAGCCTTGTGGAATTTAGAAGACAAGTGGAAGGTGTCAACCCAAGAAGCATGTCAATTTTTGCTGCTTGTCTGCACTGTTTTGGTTGCTGTCGGGCTCTGCGCAGTGGCAGTTGCAAGGAGGATGGCTAGGCAGAAGCGGCGGGTCAGCCACGAACTGGGCGATGAGCCCGTGTCCATAAGGATGCACTGGGAGGGGCCAGGGCCTGGCTGTGGCAGGCTGAAGAAGGTGCTGATGCGCTCAGTCCGGTGGAGCGGAGCGAGCAAGTGGGGAGACGGTGGTGGAGAGAGGTGGAGAGTGGGAATGCCACCATTGCTCGTTACGGGAGAATGGCCGAGCCATAATTCAGCATCCCCGGTGTGGCAGAGACCCATCCTCATGGGGGAAAAATGTGAGCTTCCGAGGTTCAGCGGGCTTATTTTGTATGACGAGAGAGGCCAGCCACTTCCCCAATACTCTCACCAGGTGAGTAGCAATTTGCCCCTTTGCCATATCTACTCCTCTTCACTTATGGATTATGATCTGATGCTAAAGTTTTGGGAGAAGTTGTAATAATGGCAAAAGGCTGTTGTGCAACTCAACCAGTGCTAAAAATTGAAGATGGTCTTCTTTTACAAACTGATGTGTTTTTTTTTTTTTTTTTTTCTGTCTTGTGATGTCAGGAAAACAGAGTTGTTGTGGGGAGAACTACTTTGAAAGATTTGTTGTAAAACCCTTTAGGGATTTACTCCCATTTCAACTGGTGGTAGTTTGTAACAAAAGAATAGACTTTTCAGGTGAAAATTGGGGTTCAGATTTTCTCTGCGATAGTAGAATTGATATAGCAGCAGAATGTCACACTTTTCAGCACATCCTGAATGACAGAATGAGCAAATTTAATTTTATTTGATTAGTAACAAACAAATGCATCTAAATCCTTTCTGCAAATCTGTTCATCATGATCAATGTTCCTGTATTGTTGCAGGAGGAGCTTTAACAAAGTTTTACAGCTCCCAAATTACTCCCTTCAACAATTCAGAAACAAGTGAAATATGCAGCAAACATGACAAGGCAACCCAATTTAGAATCAAGGACAGGGTACGCATGAAAAACTATCTTAGAGCAAAATTAGCCAACAGTATAAAGAGCAGCAATTTTCTTGGCAACCAAATGTGACCACACTGCAAAGAGGGATCCAAAATTGAAGGGGACAACCTATTATCCCATAGTTTCGGCTTTCAACAACAGAATACATTGTCTTACAGTTTTGGAGATGGTGTTTGATTGTTATATCCACTTTCTTCTTGTTTAGCACACTCTTTTTGAGAGCTTTCACAACAAATTTTGGGAGGGCTTTGGTGGACAGACTTCATCTTTAATTCCCTTTTTATGGGAAAGAAGTTTTCTCTTCACCTAAAGGGCAGCCCAGTGCACAAAGCTCCTGCATATGCAGGGCAGAGGAAGGGTCAGATCACGATGGATCTATAATATGCAGCCGCAGCCTTACCTCACTTTTTTGCAAGAGGCTGTTTCCACGCCTCAAATCTTTGATCTCCAGGACACACGATGACAACTCAACAGTTGTGCCAAGGTTCCCTTTCAACCCCAACCTAAAAAGCTTGGAACACAGAGAAAGGAAACAATAAGAATATTCCCACCATCTCCAATCCAAAACACAAAGGTAACATGAAAGTCCTGAACAGGAAATTATTTGAAGAAAAAACACATATCTGCAGCAAGCAGATTGGCCTTTCATTCTAAGAATTGTGGACCCAGGTGCCATGCTAAATCACAATTCAAGGCTTACATCATTCCTTCGACAGGGAAACAAACTCCTCTTAGCATGGGTCTATGCACCTCATGTTGAGAATTCCACTTGTGAATTTGTCCCACATTAAAAAAATTGAGTGGATGATAGATGCTTATATACATGATTGGGCCCAAGATCTAATAGGCTTAAGCTTTTGGATCAAGTTGGTGTTCACCCATGTGTATCAAGCCCATCCATGGGCTCCTCCGGTGTTAACAAATGGTATCAGAGCCGACGGTTCGTAACTCTAGGTGAGCGCACTGTAAAAGTCGAGATGTGAAACTAATTCTCTTAATGTGCTAACAGTTGGAGGACCAAGTGTGTGGCTGAGGCCATTAAGGATCATTTAGGCTTGGAAGATGAATCCAAATAGGGTCAAGACGTGGGAAGTAGGATTGGTTTAGAGGCACGTGGAATGCAATCTGAGGCACGTAAGGCGCAGTGGTAAGGCCCACTTGAACAATTGTTGGAGAGTTGGGCTTATTCCCCTAAGGGAGATGATTTCCGTTCAAGGGGGAGCAATCAGAACTCACAAGTGAGGGAGAGATTGTTGAGAAATTTACTTGTGAGTTTATCCCACATTAGAAAAATTGAGTAAATGATGAGTGCTTATATAAATGGTTAGGCTCAATATCCAATAGATTTAAGATTTTGGGTCAAGTTGGTGTTCACCCATGTGTATCAAGCCCACCCATGGGCTCCTCTGGTGTTAACACCTCAGGCGCTTTGGAGGGGACTTCTATGACAAGGCTAAAATAATTAATCATTTGCCCTGTTCACCACAAAGTAAACAGATTCAATAGAAAATTTATCTATTCCAAAATCTACCAATCAGCAATTTATCAATACTACTACGAGGGGAACTCATTTTGGTTGTAAGTTACCATGACAAGAAGTCTATGACCCATTCCTCATGAAACAAACAAAAAACAAAAAGGGGAACAAAAATGTGCCAAACTGCTGGAGATATATTATGGCTCATTAACAATGATTCTCATGTCAGTAACTGCACTGACCTGCATTCTTCTTGTAAACTGCCTATGGTCATGCTGCTTTTACCCCATGGCAATATCAATTATGCAACTCGAAAAAACCCCAATCAACAATAACTATCTTGAAGTCCTTAGCATGATTCTCTAGTCTCCATAATGCATCAACCAACAACAGAGAGTTCTCTAAGTTTCTGATATGTAAACTTCTAAAACTTTAGCACCACCATTACTTTTAATCCCCAATACAGAGGTGACCTCATGATCCTCTTCCTATGCTTGACCAATAATATTTATCATATTCTTACCTCTCAGATCTTGAAGTAAGACCCTATCACCTACTAGCCTTTTGATGCTCCATCAGTTCACCCCAAAACTTGAGGTGGCTGGTCTTCAGAATCTCCACATACTTCATGCACAAATTTAATGCAACAAGTGTTTCATTGCACATCTCCATAATTTATTTTTGTTCATTTGTTTTTTGTAATCTCTAAATCTCTAAATTTCATTTCTGAGGTTTAAATTAATTTGTGAGTGGGCTTAGGCTGTTCTTTATCTCCATATTCCATCTTTCAAAAAATTAAGATGATGACTTTAAATAGAGTGACTGCCTTGGGAGATCTAAAATAAAACATGTATATTCTAGTGAGATGACAGGGGAGTGGATAACTGTAACAATCCTAACTCCTAAAATATTGTTCTCATCAGGTAAATCCTGACCCATGTGAACAGCATAGTGAGGTAGGCTGTATCAAAGAGAGGCTTGATGAAATTGACATGTCAAAGAAGGTGCAGGGAATAGTCCCTACGGAATAGTGGGTGTACATATTCGTTCATTCTAATATCACCAGTTGGTCAAACCAGTGAAAAGTGAGTATTAACATGCATGATTAACAGGTACGCAGAACATAGTATAAAATCAACTATTCACCTTTTGATAAGGACTGTAAGAGTTTATGATTTTTGTCCTCCTTCCTTTTCCTGATACATATTTGACGTATTCCAGATATACATTTTGATTGACTACTGTGGATGGATGGTGAAATATTCAAAATTTGGCAGAGATGGATGGTGAAATATTCAAAAAAATAAATGTGCAATTTAATCAATGTATAAAAAATAGTTTGGCAGAGATGGAACTTATGACTGCAAAATATATATACCACTGGCTTCAAAAAAATGAAATCCAAAAACAAATGCACTTATTTATTTTGATAAGTAATTGGCAAGCAGAAAGTGTTCAAAATTTCATGTTATGACTTAAATGGCAGAACCTCTGGCTAGTTTATAATTGGATCCAGGTCAATAGAACATGTATATTTATAATAAGCAAAAGAATGGGTATATAGTTTTTCACATATCTTCAGTCCATTTCAACATGAAAGCTGAAGCACAATATCACTGATTTATATTAATTTTCTTTTCTGTCTATTCTTGAACATAAAACATGGCCACAATACACACAAGAAGGAATGGAATACGATGACAAAATTTTCCCTGCATATTTACACTCTCTTATTTATATCAAGCTGCACCATCAAATATGAGGCTTCACCTTTCTTCACTTCAAGATTTTGTCTTTTTATTTCATGTACCAAAGTAGCATTGATTTTTACCTATTGATAATGCAACAAAGAAACAGAACAGTCCCAGCAATGAAATTAGAGAAATGCAAATCAAAATTAATCACTCGCCTACTGCAGAGAAAATTCAAGAGCTGCCTTAATTGATGATGCAAAAAGCTCATTTATTTACACACAAAATTTTAGTGCTTCCAAAATCCTGTCTACTAAATGCAATGAAATGGATATAAAATGTTACCGGTACCAGGGTATGTTTTCCAACATCCAACACGAATGATAGCACAGAAGTTAAAGAACCGAACAATTGAAACAGAAGGCCACAGATGACGAACATTACCTTTCATTGAGAACATAATCAATCAGGCATATGACACTATCAAGGGTTCTCCGGAGCCTTCAGTAGTTAAATTTTTATAATAAGAGTACAATACCAATTGTACAACACCTAATACAGCTCCTATCCCATTTGGGACCTGAAGTTAAAACAGAAAATCAGTGTGTCTTTATGGTTATGTATTATGAACATCTTATGAGATGAAGTAAAGAACCTCAAAAGAAGGAAGTAGAATGCATCTATGGAAGAGAGGAAGCTTACATAAATGAAGGCATCATAATTGAAGATTCCATAAATTAAGAATGAGGTGCTCATCAAGAATGTGGAAAGGGAGAGATAAAATGGCATGAATTCAACACTCTGTGTCCGGATCACCAAATTCTGGGAAATATACATTGAACGTGTCATCAAAATTAAGTAATACAATGTACCATCCATGCATAAAAATAGATAAAATTTTGAAACAACATACAATTATGCAGAGTGGAGAAGCAAACATTGATATGAGTGAAGCAGCACTTAAGGACCCAACAAATATCTGCCGCATTGAACGGTTGATTATATTCAAGCTCCCAACAACTATGATTGCGAATAGGCATAAAACGGCCAGCAACAATCCCACCATCCTCACCTGCCAAGAACATTCATATGCAAGTAAACTAACTGCTTAGAACAACATAAAAGGCTGCCAAAATCACAGTGACATCAAGTGCAGGAAAACATAAAAACAGATGAGTAACCTTTTTTGCTTTCTCAATATAGGTGATGAAGACAATTATGTAGGTTAACTGAAAAACTGCTCCGACTGAATTGACCGAGGTAACCATCAAATTATTAGAAGACACAAGGGGTGTTCCATACCAGAGGCATATCAAGCAGTTTAAAAGGGCATAAACATATGGCAGTCCTGAGAAGTGTTCCGTTGATCGGTTTCTAATAATTCTCTGAAATGTAGGCCTGAAAATGGAAGGAAAGAGAAAAATAGTGATGAGATAAAGCAGTTTCTCTTTTTCTTTCTCTCTTCACCGGCAGCCCACCCCCACCCCCACCCCAACAATTCCTTTGTGATGGGCATGTTTCTCCTTTCAAGATCCTACCAAGCAGAAGTGAAATATTGAGGAATAAAACTTACACTGGTGACACAAACAGCCCAAAAGCAAATATGTTCCCTGCCAAGAAAAGAGTAATATCAGCAATGAGACCGAATTATTGAATTATTCCTTAATTTCCTGACTTCTTAACAGTAAACAAAACACAATTCCTCATTGGCTAATGCATGAATATCTAGGGTTTTGTAATAGTTATTGAAGTATTTTTAAAATTTCCATAGTAATCTTTCTAATTGTAGAAACTCTTCTGCTTTCTTGGCATGCATTGTTTTTCTTCATTAGGAAGCTAAAAATGAACCCATTCAAAATTTTACAAAAATCCCGTAGTAAATAATTGCATAAGTATTGTTTTGCTAAATGAAATTCCATATGTATTGTCAAAATTCCCATATTATGATTGCTTTTCTTGTTTTGCCTTCTCTCTGTGCATTATACAGTATTAACCTCATCAGTCCCAAGTTCAGCATAATTTTGACACAGCAATACCCTATCGCAAACTTGTCACTATCAATATAAAAGCACATTTTGCCATAGTGCACACCAACTGCAGATGTGAAACATAAAACGAAATTCAGAATCCTTTATATGGAAATCCACAATACTTCTTTAAACTAAAGTAGCAAAAATTAATTATATGATGCATTTGAAAGTTTCCAAGTGAATTCACCTCATATAACTGATCTACAATTACTTATATCTAACACATAAATGTCCATGATTCTATTATAATTAATTCATAGCTACATTTAATTCTTTCTTTGATTTCTATTCCCAATATCTAAAATAAAATACTGCACACTAACAAATTAAGAAACAAAATTTAGTCAACTTATTGAAACAGTCAAGAAATAGAAAATAATACTATAATAATAGCTAGGGAGCATATCATTGTAATTAGAGAGGAAAATGCTCGATGATTTTTGAAACAAAAAAGGTCTTGATTCACTTCAACAGGTACTCAATATTAAACTATACAACCCAGCTGCACACGAGGAGGCCTTTTCACAAACAGTTGGTGTGCAAGAATCAGCATCTCTGTAATTAGTTATGATTGTTTATTGTATTATTCCTTTTTCTGTTTCATATATTCTTTTTGTAACAAATTGTTTCAGTTACCAAATATTCCTTTTTTGCTGTATTTATACACTGGTAAATTAATGAGAACAGTGTGAGAACATTTTCCAAATACAGTCTCCTGCTCTCTGCTTTCCAGGAACTCTTCTTCTTCTCGCCTGCTAACACCCAACAACCCAGTTTCTATTACAGAACAATAGTTAGTTTAGTTAGTTTTTATTTTTTCTGTTTCTTCTTTCTTCTTTCTGTTTTTCTTTCCTCCTTCTTCCTCTGGTTATAAATACAGAGTTTACAGTTTGTAATTGTAAGTGGAATAAGAAAATTCTTGGGCTCTATCTTTAGTCTTCTTCTTCCTCTCGCTGCTTCTTTCTTTCGCTGCTCTGTTTCATGGTATCAGAGCGGATACCTTAAGTGGGTCTGCTACAATGGCCATTCCATCTGCTTCTGCTTCTGTTTCTATGAATAACACAAATGTGGAGAGCAGTCCATTCTACTTACAGAGTGGTGATTCACCAGGGGCAATATTAGTATCCAACGTTTTCACTGGTGAGAATTATCATACATGGAGCAGATCCATGATGATGGCTTTGAAGGCAAAAAAAAAAAAAACAAAATTGGATTTGTAAATGGATCTCGACCAGCTTCAACAGATGCTTTGAATGTTCCGTGGGAAAGATGCAATAATCAGCAGCAAAGGAGAGCCAAATTGTTTTGTACTCATTGTTCTTCAGAAAATTCCGAGATGCAGAAGAAAATGAACATAATGCCGTGGTATAAATTAAGTTACAAATTAACCTTTTAGACAACAAATGAACATGTCCGTTGAATAACATTACAGTGATCCCACTCATTGCTATTACGGAAAAATTGAGTTGTGGGTTTTCTTCATTTCACAAAAAATCAAAACGAAATAAAGAATTTGAACACTAAGCGTCCCAGAGAGAGAGAGAGAGAGAGAGAGAGAGAGAGCAAGTACCAGCGACTCCAGCTGCATCCCTGCAAATTGAAGCGATAGAAGCAGAAATTATCATCAATTCGTTCTCACCCAAACACAATTGCAATAATTTCTCACTCTCCCCCCCCCGCGAACCCCTCTCTCTCTCTCTCTCTCTCTCTCTCTCTCTCTCTCTGCACGTTTTGAAAAAGAAGAAAAACAGGGGAAGAAAGGGCGTTGGTATTTCTGCCCAAATTAAAATTCCAGAGCTTTCATGGAGTCAAGTAGTCAACCAGCTGAGGTTCCGTAAATAATATTCGTCCGAAAATAAAAAGAAGAAAAATCAAAAAATGCCTTGTCCAGATGATGCTTAATTGACCCGTATCATTTATTTATTCATTCTATAGGAAAAAACAAGCATGTGACGACGACCTTTGAGACTTTGAGTAGATTAAATTTTTAATCCCTAATTTTATTTTATTTTTATTGAAATGATAATTTTTAAAATTTTGGAATTTATTTTCATATAAATGATAAATTTTATTGATAACATATTGATATAAAATAAAAATCAGTTACAAACTTTTTCTTCATTTTAATTTGTAGTATTAACTATTTTTCTTTATCTCAACTCTTTACAATAAATCAAACTTTAAAATTTAGCCAAATAAAAATAAAAAGAGAAAAGAATTGAATGATTTCATATTAAAGACATAATATTACACACACAAATAATGAGTCATGTTATCAACCTAAAATATATCTTATTTTTTATATAATTGATTAATTATTATTCATTTTATCTATTTTATAGGTTAATTAAAAATTTTCCGAGTCTCTAGTATTTGTTCTTTATTTTTGGCAAAACATAATTTGGTAATAGAAATTTTTATTGAATTTTAAAAATTATGCAAAGGTGTTTTAAAACTTTAAAAAATAAACCCCCAAAAAAGAGTTGTAGTTAGGGGTTTTACAAATTAATTATGAAATTCATGCCGCTCATATAAATAGTTATGAATTATATTATGAAAATACATTTATTTTTATTTTCTAAAGAATAACAAAAATACCACCTTATTTTTAAAATTTTTAATATTTATACAAAAATTAGAGACAAATTATAGAAATATTATCTACAAGTAAACAATAAGATTGTGAAAATATATTTATTTTTATTTTTTAAAAAATTACAAAAATACCCAGCTCACGTACCACTTTAATGATTGAACAACCCAACCCTTGGAACATACTACAACCCCAGGTGGCGAAGAGCTGACATCGAGGTGCCAAACCTTCTTATCGATGTGATCTCTTAGGGAAGGCCAATATGTTTTTTTGATCAAATTGGATAAATATATTGATTAATGAGTATATACATTGTACACTAGGCATCCCAGGATTTAAGGGAAACAACCCCTATCATAATGAAATCAAAAAGATTACAAGGCAACCCGAGCATACCCAGGGGCTAACATGCCAAACAAGCAGTAGTAACAAGAAATACATGTCATCACCCCCAGGGTGTGGTTTAGGTGGTAGTGCGAATTGCGGGAGTGCATTTCACGAGGTCAGGTGTTCAAATCCTCTCGGATTCGTTTCCGCCCTTGGACTCCTGAATTTACCCTCCCATTGGAATTGTGGGGTTAACTTCAAGGGGCGCAGGATTAGTCACGTGGACTATAAAACGGACACGTGAATACCCGGTGCGTAATCCAAAAAAAAAAAAAAATACATGCCATCAATTAAACTCAAAAGTCTCCTAACTAATGGAGTACAAATCATATTTATCAAATACAATTCTAAAGACGTGTCTCCGAATCACCATGGCCAAGTCCTCAGGAGATATGTTCACACCATCAAGTTTCTTCCTATTTCTGAAATGCCACAAAAAATACACAGCAATTGCAAAGCTAACTCTCTTCCCCACTGCTAGGTAACTTGATCCTTTAACCTCTTTATGGAACCATTTAGCACAGTCTTCAATGTAGACATTGATCTTTTAAGCCCCAGCCACACTCTAATTAGGCCCCACACTAGCGAAGAGAACTTACACTGAAAAAAAAGGTGTTCACCTGTCTCTACTTCCTCTTTAAAGTACGCACAGGAATGGTCAACATCATCACCAACCAATTTATCATTTGTGTACAACTTCCCCTTTCATCCAAGCCAAAGAATGCATGCATATTTGGGAGAGCAGCCACAATTCTAGACTTCATTCACCCAGATGACTTTACTGCCTTTATGTCTCCAAAATTCATAGCACTTATGGGAACTGTTGGCCAAGTCCCAGCCATTCAGTAAATTGACAGCCTCCTCAGAGCTTCCACAATGCTGCAGCAGCAAGCATTTAATCTCAACCAATTTCTTGGAAAAGGGGGAATCACCATGCTTTGAATTGGCTCCCCAAATATCATACTCCAAAAGATATACCTGGTGGATCCACTTAGCCCAAAGAGAATCCTTCTTCGCATGAATATTCCACAGGGTTTTAGTAAGTAGAGTTAAATTCCAAGCATACAAATCAAACACTCCTAGCCCCCTTTCAGATTTAGGGAGACAAACTTCCCTCCAAGACACCATAGATTTTCTTTTTCCACCCCAAAGGAACACCCTACAGAGTTTAACAATCTGCGTAAGGATATTCTTTGGAATAGGGAAAATTGCAAGCCAGAAATATTCTGCTCCTTATATCACAGAGTTAATAAGCTTTAATCTCCCTGCATATGACAGGGTATGTCCAGGCCACCCTTTAAACAAGCTGGTAATTTTATCCACCAGAGGGGCAAAATGGGTGCAATTCAGTCTAGATGCAGCTAAAGGGATGCCAAGGTTCCTAAAAGGAAAACACCCAAAACTCATACCAGTTAACTATATTAAGCACTCCAAATCTTGTTCCTTCACACCAGCATGAAACAAATTCGATTTCAACCAGTTAGCAGACAGGCCCGAACAGCTAGCAAACTTATTCAAGCAATTCATTAAATACCCAACTGAAGATCTATCACCTCTTGAGAAGAGCATCAAATCATCTGCAAAAGCCAAGTGATTAATCCTCAATTTTTCACACTTGGGGTGGAAATGAAAATCTGATTTATGTTCCATAGATTTTAGCAGTCTGGACAAGTATTCCAGACAGTTGACAACAAAAGGGGTTATAGGAACCAGAGCTAACATGTGCCGGATATAGGGATCCGAGCTAGCGTACCAAAGGAGGTAACGTGCACCGGATGTAGGAATCCGAGTTAGTGTACCAAGAGATGTGGGGCCCAATGGAGATATGTGGGGCCCACAAGCCATGTGGGGTCCATGAGGCATATAAGGGTTATAGGAACCCGAGCTAGCATGCACAAGCATGCTAGATCGTGGGACCTACAAAGATGTGTGGGGTCCACAAGCAGTGTGAGAGGGTTTGACATAAGGTCTCTTCGAAAAGGCTTGGTTAAAATTGGGGTGCCTACAACAGTAATATCAAATTTGGTATAAAAAGTCTTACCTCAATTCAAGGATGAATTCTGAATAGCTTCCACCAACATTCGCTCAAGCAGATTTGGAGAACTTCCCTAGGAGCGTCGTGGTGGCCTCAGATCATCGATCCGGTGAACGATGAAGCCGAAATCGAAGTGAGAGGTGAGTGAAACCGAAGAGAGAGAGAGAGAGAGAGAGAGAGAGAGAGAGAGAGGGAGTGATTTTTCTTAATTTCTGCGTTTAAATCTGGGTTTTGAGTTATTTATAGGGCTGGATTCGTCAACGAAACACGTCACCTCGTCAATGAATCCTGTAAAAAATTTGTCGACGAACCTGCACCTTCGTCGACGAATTTCAGATTTCCCCAAAATCCTCTCTCGGTATCTTCTTGTCGACGAAACTTGTCTTCGTCGATGAGGCCCTCTTGTACCCTCATCGATGAATCCCCTGTGTTCGTTGACAAAGTCTGCTGCTTTTTCTATTTTTGTTCCCATTGCTCTTCCTCTCTATTTAATATACATTATTATTATTTAAATACTATTATTATTCGGGTCGTCACAACAATACATTGCAACAGGCAATAGGTCTATAATCATTTACAGAAGCAGCATGATTCGTCTTAGGTAACAGGGCAATACAAGTATGATTTACCTGTTTAAGTAGCTTTCCACTTTGGAAAAATTCCTTCACAGCACCAGTGAGCTCCTCCTCAACAGTACTCCAAGCTTTTTTAAAGAAACCTGTGGAGAAGCCATCAGGACTAGGAGACTTCTCATCCCCAATAATGAACAGATCCTCCTTAATTTCAGAATCAGTAATTGGAACAATCATCTGGGATCTCATAGAATCACTCAGAACAGGGCCATTAGCAATTATTTGACGGTCCACCATAGAACATGGTATCTCCTCTCCCAACAACATCCTGTAGTAACTCAAGAATTCCTCAACTACTTGGTCATAAGAATTAGTCAGCTCCCTATTAGCTTTTGTGATAGAGGCAATATGGTTTCTGTTTAAGTTCCTTCGCATCAGAGCATGGAAGAAAGCCGAACCTCTATCACAATCCTTGAGATATTTACATTTCGAAACCTGAGTTAAGAACAATCTGTTTGCTTCCTCCAATTTAATGGCTTCCTCTTTTTTTTCTTCCAAAACCTTCTATATTTCAGAGTTACTTGGTGTTGGCGTGAGCTGTCATTGTAAACAACCAAAAGAGATTTGAGGCGTTTGAAATTTGTAACATCCCATAAATTAGGGTGATTAGCTTGAGTCTAGGAGATGAAAAACTGTATAGTAAAGTTAAGTTTTTTATATATAAGAAAGGAAAGACGGCTGCAAAAAAAAAAGGATGAAGAAGGAGTAGAATACAAAAGACAGATTTTTTACATGGTATCAGAGCCAAACGAGTTCTGGCTTCCTATATTGCATCCTAACCATACCTCTATTCATGGCGGACTCTGATGATTTGAACTCTTCTGGCGACACGTCCAATCTCTCTGATTCTATCCTTGAATTGACTACAAGGATGACTGAGGTTTTGAACAACACTCGGACCCTGACCATTACCACTGAAACATCCGCTGCTCTGATCGGCATTAAGTTGGATGGTTCCAACTATGCACTGTGGTCCCAGGTTGTTGATATGTATATCTCTGGTAAGGATAAACTGGGGTACATTAATGGCGACTTTCCCCAGCCGCTATCCACTGATCCCTCCTTTCGCAAGTGGCGCATCGATAACGCCATTGTTAAAGGTTGGTTAATTTCTTCCATGGATTCATCCTTGATTGGAAATTTTATTCAGTTTCCTATGGCAAAGGCGGTTTGGGATTCCATTGCCACTACCTTCTTTGATGGTAGTGATACATCACAAGTGTATGATCTTCGACGCCGTGTGGCAGGGCTGAAGCAAGCCGCTGGCTCGCTGGAAAAATATTATACTGAGTTGCAGGGTTTATGGTGTGAAATTGATTTTCGCCGGCCAAATCCTATGGAATGCTCTATTGATATTCAGCATTATAATCGGATCATTTAGGAAGACCGTGTTTATGTGTTTTTGAATGGTCTTGATGATTGGCTAGACAAAATACGAGCTGATGTTTTGCAGATGAAACCATATCCTACTGTCGAACAAGTGTATGCGCGTGTTAGACGGGAGGCTATTCGACAGTAGGTTATGACTACCCATGACCCCGATGGGCTCCAGGGGGCTGTCTTGGACTCAAAATCACTTACATTAAGCACCTCTGCCCCTGGTAAATCTTCTAAGCCTTGAAACTCCACTGATTCGAAAAAATGTTCTCACTGTGGAAACCAGAAGCACACACATGAAACCTATTTCAAATTGCATGGGTACCCTGATTGGTGGCATGACCTTCAAGCCCGTAAACATCCTGATGGAACCGGAACGAATGGAAATTCAAGCACAGCTGTTGTTGCTGCTGCAAAGCCTCATCTCTTCTTAATACAACCAGCTGCAACGTCCATGGATGCTCCTCCTAATTTGAACTCAGGTATCCCTGATCTTGCTCTTCCTACCTCCCATCGAGATGTAGACTGTAGTGCATGGCTTCTTGACTCGGGGGCCACTGACCATATGACTTTTGCTGCCTTTGACTTCTCTCATACCTCTCTTCCGCGACGCACCAGCATAGCCAATGCAAATGGTGTTATCTCACCAGTCACTGGCGCTGGTTCTGTGACTTTATCTCCATCCCTGCATTTATCTAATACTTTACTTGTTCCGTATTTATCCCATAAATTGTTGTCTATAAGTCAGCTTACTGCAAACCTGGGGTGTGTTGTGCTTATTTATCCCAATTTTTGTTTTATTCAGGATATTCTCACCAAGGAGATAATTGGGCGTGGTACTAAGAGGGAGGGATTATATTATGTGGAAGACATTAGTATCGGCCAGGCCAATCACATGAACCCGCATGCTGATAAAGAGACACTACTTTGGTTATGGCATCGACGCTTGGGACACCCATCTTTTCCTTATTTGAAGCATGTTTTTCTTGATTTGTTTAAGCATTTACAAACTCCTGATTTGAAATGTGACACTTGTATTTTGGCTAAGAGCCATCGCGCTACTTATCCTTTAAGCATGAATAAAAGTGACACTCCATTTACGTTAATTCACTCTGATCTATGGGGGCCCTCACCTATTACTAATATGCCTGGCTTTCGTTGGTTTGTGATTTTTGTGGATGATTGTACTCGTATGACATGGCTTTACTTGATGAAATACAAAGATGAGGTTCTTAGTGTGTTTGAAACATTCCATGCTATGGTTGGTACTCAGTACGGTGCCACCATGAAGGTTCTTCGCTTTGATAATGGTGGTGAATATGTCAATAAGCACCTTAAAGCGTACTTTACTCAACATGGTTTAATTCATGAAACTTAATGCTCACAAACACCTCAACAGAACGGTGTTGCTGAGAGGAAGAATAGACATGTTCTTGAGACTGCCCGTGCTTTACTTCTCAGTGCTCATATGCCCAAACGTTTTTGGACCGATGCCGTCTCAACTGCTGTCCATCTTCTTAACTGAATGCCTTCCAAGGTTTTATCCTTTAAGACACCACTACAATGTCTTTCTACTTATGTGTCACTACCTACTGCACTAATGCTTCCTCCTCGCGTCTTCAGGTGTGTTGTCTATGTGTATCTCCACAAGAACCAATGCACTAAACTTGATCCGGGTGCATGTCGATGTTTGTTTTTGGGCTATGGAGTCCATCAGAAAGGGTACCGGTGCTATGATCCTACCACCCGCAGACTCTATGTGACTATGGATGTCCAATTCTTGGAGACTGATATGTTCTTTTCCTCTTTGGCACCTACTTCTCCTCTTCAGGGGGAGATACATAATGAAGAGTTGAATTGGTTCCAACATGAGGCGCCAAATGAGTTTGATTGGTTGGCGCCAAATGAGGGGCCACGTGAACATGAGGGGCGGGCTGGGCCGAATGATAACTTAGGCATTGTGAACTGTAAAGCTGAGATATATCCTACTGCAGAGCATGCAACATCTGAGACTGAACCTATATCCCCTCCCTCTGAAGTGCCAGCCGAATCATCTTCGGAGAATACTCCTGAGGTGCGTAATGTTATTACACCCTTACATACCGATGATATAGATGCTTTTGTGAGTTATCTCTTACCTTACAGGTACAATCGTGGCAAGCCACCTAATAGATACTTTCCAGATATTGAGGAACGAAGGTCGAGGTATCCTATTGCTAACTATGTATCCACCAAGGAACTCTCTGAACCGATTAAGAAATTTGCACAAGAACTCTCCATATGTCAAATTCCTACCAGTGTTCATGAGGCATTGGCAGATCCAAGATGGACCCCAGCTATTGAGGAAGAAATGGAGGCACTACTAAAAAATGATACATGGACTCTTGTTCCATTACCTAAAGGAAAACAAACTATGGGGTGCAAATGGGTGTTCTCCATTAAACACAAAGCAGATGGATCTATTGAACGGTACAAAGCACGACTGGTAGCGAAGGGATATACGCAGACATATGGTATCAATTATCAGGAGACTTTCTCACTTGTAGCCAAGCTAAACACAGTTAGGGTATTATTGTCTCTTGCTACAAATCTTGATTGGCCTTTGCATCAATTTGATGTAAAGAATGCTTTTCTCAATGGTGATCTCCAAGAAGAGGTTTATATGGATGTTCCTCCTGGTTATACAACATCTTCAAAGAATGGAGTGGTGTGCAAATTGCAGCGAGCATTGTACGGACTGAAACAATCACCACGAGCGTGGTTTGGAAGGTTTAGCTTGGCAATGAAGAAATATGGCTTCCAACAAAGTAACTCTGACCATACTTTGTTCTTAAAGCATCAGTTAGGCAAGGCAACTGCTTTGATAGTTTATGTAGATGACATTATTATTACAGGAGATGATGAAGACGAAATCTCTCTGCTTCAAAAGCAATTAGCAACTGAATTTGAGATGAAAAATCTGGGAGGACTCAAGTATTTCTTGGGAATTGAAGTTGCCAGGTCTAAGAAAGGCCTATTTCTCTCTCAACGGAAATACATATTAGATTTGCTAACCGAAGTAGGGATGTTGGAGTGTAGGTCTGCAGACACCCCCATAGTTCAGAATCACAAGCTTGGAGAATACCCAGACCAAGTACCAACAGATAAGGGAAGATACTAAAGGTTAGTTGGTAAACTCATTTATCTCTCCCATACTCGCCCAGATATTGCCTATGCTATAAGTATCATAAGTCAATTTATGCATAATCCAAGTAAGAGTCATATGGAAGCAGTGATTCGAATACTTCGATACTTGAAGTCATCCCCAGGCAAGGGACTTATGTTCTCAAAACATAACAGTCAGCCGATGGTTTATAGGTATACGGATGCGGATTGGGCAGGTAATATCACTGATAGAAAGTCTACATCAGGATATTTTACATTTGTTGGAGGAAATCTTGTAACTTGGAGAAGCAAGAAACAAAAAGTGGTAGCCTTGTCAAGTGCTGAAGCTGAGTTTAGGGGAATGGCTAAAGGTCTTTGTGAACTCCTTTGGCTAAGAAAGCTACTCACTGAAATCGGGTTTGACCTCACTTCCGAGATGGATCTCTTGTGTGACAATAAAGCTGCAATTGCCATTTCTCATAATCCTATTCAACATGATCGTGCTAAACATGTGGAGGTAGATCGACACTTCATCAAAGAGAATCTTGAAGCAAAAACAATTAGGTTTTCGTTCGAGAAATCCGAAGATCAATTGGCAGACATCCTTACAAAAGCTGTATCTAGCAATGACTTCTACAACTCACTTGATAAGTTGGGCATGCGAGACCTCTATGCATCAACTTGAGGGGGAGTGTTGGCGTGAGCTGTCATTGTAAACAACCAAGAGAGATTTGAAGCATTTGAAATTTGTAACATCCCATAAATTCGGGTGATTAGCTCGAGTCTAGGAGATGAAAAACTGTATAGTAAAGTTAAGTTTTTTATATATAAGAAAGGAAAGACGGCTGAAAAAAAAAAAAAAATGAAGAAAGAGTAGAATACAAAAGACAGATTTTTTACGCTTGGATCATCATGCAGCAACTGTTGGAGCTCCACCAACTTTTTAGATGCTAGTTCAGCCCTCACAGAGATATGGGAAAAGTGCATAGAGTTAAGCATTCTCAAAGGCTTTTTCAGAGATTGAAGTTTCTTAACAAAACAAAACTACTTGCATCCCTGAAAGCACTCCAACCACCTTTCCTTAGCAATTTCCTGAAACTTCATATGGTTAGTCCACATATTAAAAACTTAAAAAGGTAACTTACCCAGCTGCAATTCCTCAAATAAGGAAACAAGGGCAACTGAATGGTCAGAGAGGATCCCAGGAAACTGAAAGCAAGCGTGAGCTTTCAGACCCTCCAGATGCCACAACTGACTACCCATCACACGGTCCAACTTGCACCACACCTTCCCATTAGATCATGTAAGGAAACAACCAGACGAATTCAAATCAGAAATCCCAGCAGCATTAAAACAGTCTCCAATATGTTGTCCCTAGAGAGCGACGATCCTTCCACTTGGCATCGTCAGATCACTAAGGCCGACTTTCGTCCAAACTCGACGGGTGGGGTCTACTCCAAACTAGTTAACTTATGACAATTTTTTTCATTCGTAAAAAAAATTGGCACATTTTGGCTCATCATGTGTCATTTTCTTTTAAAGAAAATCCCATTTCCCCTTTTTGAAAAAAAAATAAAATCTAATGCTTGTAGATACAAATGCTTGTGGTTTTATGAAAAATATTGTTTTATTTTTTATTTTTAGTTTTCAAAATAATTATAAAAATGTCAACTTGTTTCATAATTTTTAAATATCTATGTTTTGAAATTTTTTGCTTTTATATTTTTAAATAATTACAAAAGCTTACCACCATGTTTTTCAAATTTTTAAAAAATAAAAAAAATAAAAAATCTAGAATACAAGAAATTCTAACTTTCATATACAAATTTTAAAATAAAAAAATAAGTTGCTAGTTTAAATTGATAAAAATTTAAAATGAGATTTAAAATTCATTTTTCACTAGTGAAACGAAAACATTTTATTATTTCATTTTTGATACAAATATTGCAAAACTAAAAAATAAATAGCCATTTTTTTTTATAATATTTGAAAAACAAAAAAAATGGAAAAAAAAATTTTCTACTAATGAACAAGTCATAAAATTTTTATTTATATATGTGTTAATTTTTTTGCGTATAATAATAACACTAACGATAAGGTCAACAATAACAACAACAAAACTCATTGTACCTTTTGCTATCAAAATTTATCCAGGAGAATTTGATCAAGCACAACTTTGTCAATAATGAAAGAAAAATGAGTTGGAGGATTTGAGATATATTCCAAGGGACCACTTGATGATTAACTCAAGAAATATAGAAGGATTATGTGATTACAACAGTAAAAGAGTGTGTGAGTATGAGAAGAGATCTTTTGCTTTCCTTAGGGGATCCTTTTTATAAGCATTCGAGATATCTTCTTATTAATTTCCCTACTAATGAATATTTATTTGGATCATAGGGATTATGTCTTGACTGTGGATATGTTATTAAGAAGTAAAAATTGATGTGCTAACCTCTTGCTTCAATTTAATGGACATTACCTTTTTATATTATCCTTGAAGTCTTTTTGTTTCTTTGGTCTTACGTAAGTTAATGTCAAATTTAATGATGAGGTCCATTTTAGATTATATCCATTGCCCCCACTCTCGAGTCTTAAAGTTACCTATTTGGCTAGAGAGTATATTGCATTTGTCATAAACCCTTTTATTATCACGAGATTCAGACTAAATCATCACATGGATATCTCTGAGTCTCATAAGCGGTGTTCATAAGATGGATCATTGCTTTGCCTAGCAGTGCCCATTTCTTGCTATCTCATGAGTAGTACTCATCAAATGAGCATTTTTGGACCTTATAAACAGTGCTCATCAAATGGATCATTTTTTTGCCGAGTAGTGTTCGTCACTTATTGCCTTATAAGCCGTGTCTATCATATAAGCAATTTTTTGGGCCTCATAAGTTGTGCTCATCAGATGGGTTAATTTTTTTACCAAACAGTGTCTATCTCTTGTTGCCTTATGAGCGGTGTTTATCAGATGGATATTTTTTTCCAAATAGAGCTTGTCCCTTGTTTTCTCATGAGCGATGCTAATCAAATGAGCATTCTTGGGACTCTTAAGTTGTGCTCATCAAATTTACTAATTTTTTATTGAGCAATGTCTGTCTTTTGCTGCCTTATGAGTAATACTCATCAGATGGACATTTTCTAGCCTCATGAGCGGTGCTTATTAGATGACTTAATTTTTTGCTAAGTATAACTTGCCCCTTGTTACCTCACGAGTGGTACTTATCATATGAATATTTTTGGGTCTCATGAGTGGTACTCATTAGATAGATCAATTTTTTACTTGATAAAGCTTATGTTCTGTTGTCTTACGAACAATGCTCATCAGATCGATATTTTGAATTTACTGAGTAGAGAGATCTCTATTATTTCCTTGGCAAAGGGAGAATTAGAAGATCTAGCTAAGGCTTCCCCTACTAAGAGTTGGTTGCGAACTTCTTTCACAAACATTTCTAATTGATCAATTTTCATAATTTTTTTTTTCAAATTCCTAGGTTTTTCTTCCTTCATGTCGTACCACCGCCTTAAATAAGTAAAACTAGGCTTTGACTTTTTCCCTAATTTGATTTTAATTGCCCTCCATATTTTTAATATGCATAATTCATTAGTTAAATAATAAATTTAATAATGATATAAAAACATTACACTATTTAATTACATACAGACACTAGAAAAGACGAAGTAGAAATGTAATCGCTGTGAAAAAATCAAAAATAATTTTTAAATATTTTATAAAAATACATGTAGCATTCTGCATAGATCAACTAGATTAATTTCAGTATGGAGAATGCCCCAATATTCCTAGTTTATACCCACCCAATTATACTGTTCATAATATTTATTTTATGCTTAAAATTTCATTTGGAGGGGGAAATATTATAATCACATTTCTTTTATATAAATTAAAATAAAAATTTAAATAAGATCAAGCACGTCTTTCACCTTCCTTTAGAAGGTTAGAAATTGGTCAAAAAACACAATTTGCAGTGAATTATCTAGCGGTGGGAAGTGAACCAACTAGGGCAGTTGATCTAAAATAATGGGTACAAACTCATAATTGCATGATGTGACTATGATTGAGTTTTAAAAAGAAATCCTTCCAAGTTTTTCATAGACGATCTCAATGGTTGTTGTTAACATTTGTTTAGAAAAAAATTGGATCAATCATGATTTCGATCACTTGTCAAGAATGAAAGAAAAATAACTTAGAGGACTCCGAGGTGTGCCACTAGGAACCCCTCTAATGTCTAAATTAGGAAATTTGAAAGGATTATGTGATTACAATAGTAAAAAGAGTGAGAGAAAATGGGATAAGATCCTTTGCCTTCCTTAAGAGGTCCTTTTTTATAGACATTTGAGATACCTTCTTATTAATTTTACTATTAATGGATATTTATTTGAATCACAGGAGTTATGTTTTGGTTATCGATATATTCTTTGGGAGTAATGATTAGTGTGTTAACCCCTTACTTCAATTTAATGGACATCACCTCCTTTCTATTGATTCCTTCATGTCTTTTTATTTTTTGGTCTTATATAAGTTAATGCTAAATTTAATGTTAGGCTCTATTTTAGGCTATGTCAGTACTCATCCTAGAAAAGAATGAGAAAGTTGATTGGAAAAATATCCATGTATTAAAAATACTTAAGAGACCTCTAGCATTAAAATTTTATGATAAATTTTTTGTTTATAAAAAATTAATTACATTTTTAGTAAATTATTTATAAATTTTTTTATCATATAAAGTACATTTATTATGTTACATATGAAGATTTGCAAAATTAAAGTGGTAATAAAATGATAAGAGAGCAAAACACTGTCGTTCTAATAGAAAATAGCACAAAATAGATCTAAGGGCGGAGGACGCTGATCCGTAGGTTTGGTACCGCACCTAAAGGTCCGAACGGTTCGTTAGTAGTTGGAGTTCCTATGTAATAAAAAAAAGAAAAGAACACAAAGTAAGAAATTTAATAAAATCAATCAATATCATTTTAATACACATTACATTCCTGACTAGGTTGTTTCTTGATCATGGTTGTAACGTACTGAATTATAAGTTGAGTTATTAAAAAGTAAAAGCTTTATTTTTAAATATGCCAAAATATGTTAATATACAAGAGTCAAGTCCTTAAAAAAAACAAAAAAAAAACCCATACCTAGTTTGGTCTCTTAAAAAACACAATAATTATGAAAAACAAATGTATTTAATTGTGGACATGTCATCATTTTATAAAATAACAAATGTCCTTAAAAGACATGAGCATAGGCCATGAGAGAGACACTATATTTTATTCGATAACTATTATACATTATGAATAATAAGTTCGTCTCAGTGACAAAAACTTCGTAATCTCTAAATAACAATATAAAGGGAAAAATTTTGTAATCTCTAAGTGACAAAAACCACAATGCCAAATATACCTTAATGTGTCTTCATAAGAAATTAAAATTTCAAATTAGTCTCACATTTCAAAATTGAATGTTAAACCCTTTCCATCTTCATTCCTATTTCCGTCTCTTGAATTTTTGACTATTCAAAATTTTCCTTTTGATCTTCATTCTTATCTATTGAAATTTTGATTATTCAAGTTTTTCCATTTTCATTTGAGATTATGTCAGCTTAAATCTTAGGAGGCAATCTTTCTTTTTTCCTAAAATTAATGGTTAAAAAGAAGGTCAAGAATTGTAGTTGATTGGTTTCGGAAAGGTAGATGTACTTTGTGGTATCTTTGGGAATTTTGGGAGGAGCTCGTGGTGGAGTTAGAAGGAGTGAACGTCATGGTGATGCATCAATATAGGGAAGACAATAGTGCGGCTGATTTTCTTACTAAAGAAGGAAAAATGGGAAACAATGTAATTTACGAAGAACAACACCTTCTACCACGTTGTCTGAAAGGTATTCTTCGGATGGATAGGTGGGGTATCGTTTCCGTTCGTCGTTGGTTCAACTCTAGAGTTTCGTTTGATGTATTTTGTTTTGAGTTTAGTTGTGTTTATGTTTTTATCTTCTTTGTTATTTATGTTAAGTTTTGTTGTCCTAATTTGGTTGGTTGCCGGTGTTGATTTTTTTTTTGGGAAGGTTTTTCTATACTCTCCCTTTTGTTTTATCTTGTAACCACGGTATTCTTCCGCCAAAAGTGAGGGTATATTAATAAATAAATAGAGGTACCACCCTCTTTTAGACAAAAAAAAAAAAAAAAAAGAAGGTCGGGACAATGTAAAAAATGAGGAGATGCAATTAATGGGAGTACGTAGACCTGGCAAAACGAGTCATGACTCGACGGGTCACTTATGACCTGCCCAATTAGGACGGGTTCGGGTTGAGTCACTTGTCGGATGACCCGATTATTTACATACATACATATATATAGCCACTGTCACTATCGCTGCCCTCTGCACGCCACACCGTAGGTAGCCCAACACGCTGATGTCGTCGCCGTCGCAGCACACTGTCTAGCCCGTCCCCGTCCCTCTCACCCTCAGTCTCCCTAAGTTCCTCTTGGCTCACGATCTCGAATCTCCCTCTCAGGTTCTCACTCCTGTCGCCGCATGCCGTCCGACCCGTCCACCTCCTAGCGCCGCCTTGACCATAAGGCCATTGAGGTGTTTGCCTTTTGGGGCCCCCAAATTTTTTTTTTAATGTAATAATGTTGACATTATTTATGATGCTCTCTTCCCATACATTGACTTTCCCACTATTAAGTAAAAGAAATTGTATTTTAAAATGTAAAGAAAATGCAATTTAATTCTTTCTTTTTCAAGTCTCAATGTCTTATGATTGTTTGATACAACTTTTGAAAGTTGAAATTGACTACATTTATTATGTTTCTAACTCTCTATTACTCTCATCTCTTTCTCTCTACCTCTCCATCTCTCAAAAAATCTCCCCATCTCTCACACTCTCTCTCACTCTCATCTCTCGGTCTCTCTGTGATTTTTGCTTTGACTTTTATGTTCATCGTCTTTGGGCCTCCGACTCTCTATAATTTTCATCAACCCTAATTTTGATTTCAGTGTTTGTGCATTATTTTTCTATTGTTTTTACTCTGAATTTTTTTTTTCTATTTTTTCTTAAATTTTGGAAGCTTTGAGGTTAGAGCGTAGTATCCGGCAAGAATCTGATATCTCTAAAGTCTCGCTCGCCTATCGATTTGCAATAATAATAATAATAATAATAATAATAATAATCAGGTTATATTGTTTCAATATATTATTTTTATAGATTTATTAAATTTATTTTTATTTGTTTACATAATTTGTCAATTTATAGTTAGTGTTAATTTTGAAAAATAAATACATAAAAATCTTGAATATAAAACTTTAATTTGTGATTTTGCATCTCAAAAAGTTAGAAAAATTAATTTTAAATAAAAATAAAAATTAAACAAAATATTAAAGATCCCCTAATTAAATCATTCGCTTAGGGCCCCATATTGTGAAGAGTCAGCCCTGCCACCTCCCTCTCGGCTCTCACTCTCGGACTTAGAGCATTTAAATTCCTAGGGACATTAGACACGTTGTAGAGAAAAGTGTGTGCCAGCCTGCTAGGTAACCCTTATGGATTGGAACTTGGAAGGTGTAGTTGTGTTCTTGCAGGCACTTAGAAAGGCCATATGAAGGCAAGAAGGAAATTTCAGTCTCTCTAAGTCCCTCTCGGTTGACGATCTCCCTCTCACTCTCACTTCGGCGTCAATGGCCCTTTGAGATAGCAGTGTCAATGGCCCTCTCTCGGCTCTCTTAGACTCAGGTGTGGATTTGTAGTCTGCATTTTTTTTTTTACATTTCACCCTTTTTTTCAAAGATTCAAGAAATAAAATAAGTGATTTTCTTTTAAAAATAAATTTAAAAAATTAAAATATATAATTATATTTTAAACGGGTAACCCGTGACCCATCCGTCTAATAAAAGGGTGGGTTAGGGTTTATATGGTTTTGACTCGCTCAACATCAACCCATTCACAATCCGACCCGTTTATGACTCGACCTGTCCGAACTTGACTTGTGAATCCGTTTTGCCACCCTAGGGGGGTACTAGATAGGGGAGGCCCCAATTGTGAGATGGGTTTGTGTGTGTGTGTGTGTGTGAGAGAGAGAGAGAGAGAGAGAGAGAGAGAGAGAGAGAGAGAGAGAGATTGTATAATATTTGCACACCTAGGCCTAGGATCATTGGACCAAAGATTTGTCCCATAATAGTTTATATTAGTAATGTCCCTCCTAAGTTGTAGTGTTTGTTATAGGACAGACAAGCTACGTATACTAATCATTAATTAACATATCAATCAACTGTAATTTGGTCCTAATAAAAGTTCAATTATATTTTGATAGTGTACCCGAATTGAATTATGGGTAATGTTGTTAATCACTTAAATTACATGTAATATTGCTAATCACTCGAATTGAATTATGTGTAATATTATTAATCACTAGGGTAATTGAATTAAATTATGTGAATTATTGTTAATCACTCAAATTGAATTATATGTAATGTTGTTAACACTCAAATTGAATTACGTATAATAGTATTAATCTCTTCGTTGTTTGGTGTATAATCACATTATTTAATTTACTAATCTTAGACCTCTCACAAATGTATATATATATATATATATTTCTAAATGACACTTTTTAGCACATAAGAAGAATATCAGAAATCAGGCACCCCCTATTAAATAATTGGACCTTTTAGAAGTAAAAGTAAATGTCATCTATCCCACAAACTTACGTATGTTTAATTTTTGAGAGAAATTAATGAATTAGATTGTCTAATTATATTATATTTTAGACAATGAATTATATCTTTAGATTTTAAATAACTTTGACTAATTTTGTGAAATTATGATTTAAATTTTTAATTCAAAAAATTATTTAAAAATTGAGGATATGATTAACTATCTAAAATGTGACATAATTAGGTGGTCTAACTTATTAACTGCCTATAAATTAAAAATATCCACAGTTTTATTTATTTCATTTTAGGGCTATTTTGCTCCCCCCCCCCCCCCACACACACACTCCCAAGAAAAAAAAAATCATAATTAAGAAAATGATAGCAAAGGCCATATTCTATTATTACAACAATTAATCTTATCAAAATAGTAGCCTACCAATTAATGAAATTAAATTGATCTTCCAAACAAAAATTTTGACAATATTGTATTCTTTGTTTATCTTGTTCAAGTATTATTCAAATAAATTAAAAATCAATTAATCTAAAAATAAATATTCACAAGCTTCAATCCTCACAAGAAAATAGTGTAACATAATAGGTTAGCGATCCTGAAATATTAGGACTTGAGCAAAAGATAGTAATCTCTCCTAAAGTTTGGTAAAAAGATAAGTACTAATGTAGAGACCTAGAAAATTTAATTTATGTAGTGATTAAGGAAAAGAGGAAGGGAAAGAAAAGGATAAAAAGAAGAAGAAGAAGAAAAGAAATTCAAAAAAGGAATCTTCATGGCTTCGTCGACAAGAGCCCTGTGCTCATTGACGAACTGTCGTCTTAAACTTGCCGACGATGACATGTGTCTCGTTGACGAGATGTTACCGAGAGGGGTGATTTCAAGACCTTCAGGCTCGTCGATGAACTTGTAACCTTCGTCGATGAGGCCACGTGGACAACTGCCTATAAATATCCGTGAGCCAGGATTTTGCAAGAGAAAATTTGTTTTTCTCTTTTTCTCTCTTTATAAATTGCAGTTCTACCTTCTTTCTAGGATTTTAGCCCCGTTTTTGGCTAATTTGACGATTAGGAACTGCCACGATGCTCGTAGGAGAATTCTCTATGACTTTGTCGGAGCAGAATTTTAGTTTGGAGTTTTGGGGCAGCATCTCAAAACAAAGGTAAATTGAGTATTTTGGAGTTTAATGATTTATTTGGATTATTATGGCCTAGGAAGTGTTTTATGAAAATTATTTTGGGGTTTTGTTGAATGTTGTGGGAAATGAATTGATTGATTTGGTAAAAATGTGATTTTTAGGCTTTTGAGTTAGGAACACCAAGGATCGTCAAAATTGGGTGTTGTTGTGAGCATCTCAGTAAGTTAAGTAAGGAGAATAAATTATAGTAGGTATTTTTGTGAAATAGTGGGTGAATTATATGTGAAATGAATTATTTTATTTTCCCTGAAATTATTATGAAATGATTAATAAATGAAATTTGTGTGGCATATGATCATATGAAAATGATAAAATGTCAATTGTGATTTCTGGATAATAATGAAATGAGATAAAAGGATGTATGGAAATGAATTTTAAGAAAACAATGAAAGTATGAAATACTGATATTTGTATATATAGAGAAATCTGGAAT
Organism: Malania oleifera; assembly: GCF_029873635.1. Classification (NCBI taxonomy): domain Eukaryota; kingdom Viridiplantae; phylum Streptophyta; class Magnoliopsida; order Santalales; family Ximeniaceae; genus Malania; species Malania oleifera. The sequence continues at coordinate 126,068,197 of NC_080417.1, forward strand.
TATATAAAATATGGAAATAGTTTTATGAAAAGAGGTAAATATGAAATACTGATATGTGCATACTGGAAATGATGAAACATGTGATATGTAATATATTTTCATATATATATATATATATATATATATATATATATATATATATATATATATGCATATTGTTATGAAAGGAAATTGGTATTGAAATACTAAGAATTTATCGGTAAACAAATGTGAATTTACTGGGAATATTGGGAATGTGAACATTGCAACTAACAACTACAATGAATATTGAATTTGGAAACGCTAATATGAGAAAAGTGAAATAGTGGAAAAGAAAACCCTGATGGAATGGATATGTAAACCCCAGTGATGGCTTATGATATCGAGCACGGTACCGATGCTATTGCATGAAAAGTGTAACCACACGGACTCTTGGAGCGTGTGGCAAGGCAGTACAAATGGACCAGAGAAGGGTTGTATATTGCCCCTGGATTCCGGATCAGGGCATGAGGCAGGCCATTCGTTACTATAGACAGGTATATGGTATTATTTGATCTAACCGGGTCAGCCAACCGCGGTTAGATCCAGCCTTCGGGCCACACAACCTTGACCATGGGGGGAAGCATGACGTAGAGAAAGATCCTCAAGGCAGCCATGCATTGCAGACATAGGTGTATGGGTTACCGAGGATACTCATGTGCTAGATATGGAAATGGAAATGGAAAATGGAAAAGAAATGGAAATGAAATGAAAATGAGAAATGAAATTGCATGAGTAAATAAATAATTAAAGCGAAATAAGACACATTGCCTGAGGGCTTACGAAGTAAGGTAAGTGCTCTGATAAGTATCAGTTGTAGCTGAACCTGGGTTAATTGGGTTAGACTGCAAACGATTTTAGGGCAGAGGAAAGTTGCTTGTATGGGCTCGTAAGTTTCCCTATTCTCAGGAATTTCGCGGGTAAACTTGGATTATGAATGAATGATTATGGAAATGATATATTTTCTCAAAAAATACTATCACTGATATGTTATATGTTATGAAACAATGAATCACATATTGCCACACACTACAAATAATTTATTTCATCTTACTGTGATGTGTCTCACCCAATCATTTAAATATTTTAGGAAACCGAGATCGAACTGGTGATAGAGCTTCTAGATAGAGTGGAGTTGGTACCCTAGGGATGGATGATTCCCTTAGAGTTTTGTTATTTTGGGATGTACGTTGATGTATAAACTTCTGGATGGTTGACGCTCTGGTATGTGTATTCACTATGATGTATATATATATTGTGACTTCCGCTAATAGGAATACTGGTATGACCGTTTTATTTGGTACCCACTCCGGGCCGAACCATGTTTAAATGGTATCAGGGTGGTGACGTGGCCGATGTGTTATGGTTGTTAATGTAGTAACCCAAAAAATAATAATAATATATATATATATTATTCATCAATTAATTAGTTAGACATTATTAAATTAATTAATGAAATAAACAAATAAAAGGAATAGTAAAAAAATTAAATTAAGATTATTTGTTAATAATTAACTAATTAATTAAACATTTTTTTAAATTGAATTAACTAAATAAATAATATGTTAGTTATATGTGTATTGATATATATATATGATAAGTGATATATATAAATAAGGATATTATAATTATAGAGGAATACATACACTCAGGAAGTTTTAAAACTTCCTAAGAAAGCAAACTACTGAGACCCCCCTTGAGGTTTCTCTCGTTGCCTCTCTTTGTCTCCTCTCCCTCTCTCCTTAATTTTTCAACTAATATTCGGTCGATTGGAAAATAGAAGGTACAGTTGGGTTCCTAACTCCGCCACCGACATTTCTACTGGAGCGAATTTATTGTGGGAGCAGTGTAGGTATTACTCATAAGAAAAGGTATATTTTCTCTAAATCCTTAATTTTTTCTTAAATCTGTCATTAAATCGACGTTCAAGCACCACTATGGGATCCTAGTAGCGATCGTCGTCATTTTGACTGGAGTAAATTTTCAATTTGGATTTTCTAAACCCCACTCCAAAGCGAGAGTGAGATTTGGGGAATTAAGTAAATTGGTTATATTTGAGGGTATAATTAATTATTTGGAATTTAAGGGCTTAGGAAATATTAAAATAGTATTTTATTTAAAGTTGATTTAATGGAATTAGGATTTTTATTTCAGGGTCCGGGTGAGTGTCATAGGCATCTTTTCGGGTCCCTATTGGCGTAGTTCAAGAAACCAGGTAAGGGAAAAAAATATATATTAAACCAGAAATTTTATGAATTTAATGAAAAATAAATTGTGTTATATATACGTGTATATGTCTCTGTATGAGTTTAAAATGCCAATCATTTAAATTATGTTTTTTCCGAGTTTAGGGCTATTTATTAGATACGTATGTGCGAAAATGAATTGATGAAAGTGAAAAATATTTTCAGGATAATTATGTAAGAAATGAAAGGTATTTTTAGTATATAAACGTTAAATGTTGGTTGGCTTATTTTATAGGCAATGTATGAATTTTATTGCTAAATTGTGTGGTATGAGTAAATATAAGTTCTGTGCAAATATATGTTAAATGTATGAGATGTAAGCTAAGTAAGTAATGCATTGAGAATGAAATATAATATGAATGATGCTGCTTGTGTATGTTAATGCAACCATATAAATGTATGACAGCTGAAAGCCATGTTAGAAAATTCTAGCGCATTTCTATGTGAACTAACTGATGACAATTAAAAGGAGCAATGTTTGCAGATTTTAGTGCATTTTTATGTGTACTAACTGATGACAGCTAAAGAGCAGCTGTAGTACGAATGAATGAAATGAAAATGGAATGAAAAGACAATGAAATGACAATGAAATGAAATGTGAAATGTGAACGATGTAAATGAGAAAAAGTCACTTAAAGTGAAATGAAATGTTAAAGTTATAAACATGAACAGATGTGAATGGTTGAATAATGACAGAAAGAATAATGTATTATGATATTAGAAGTATTTATGCTAATAGAATATGTTGCAACTGGGGTGGGGCATACTCTTTGTCCGAGAGCTTGCTGAGAAAGGCGAGTGCGCTAGTAGTATCAGGTAGGCTGCATAACACACTAGGGTAGAGGGAACCTACTTGTATGGGTAGGTGGATTTCCCTATCCTTGGGGCCTTCGCTGGTAAACCTTTATTTGAACTATGTGAGTACGAGATCAATCTAACACTAGAGGGCTTACTGAATAAGGTGAGTGCCCTGATATGTTTCAGTAGTGACCTTCGAGTTGCCAAATGGATCAGAGCAAAGGGGTGCTACTTGTATGGGCAGGTAATCACCCTAGCACCCCTATCCTTAAGTAATCTCATGGGTAAAATACTTTGCATGTGTTTGAATAGGATCAGAAAATGATTTCAGAAATTATATTAATGATTTTCAAATGTTAAATATTATGTTGTTATATAAACTCATGTTTGTCTTGCCCGAATATGAATTTATCTTTTTCAGGACCTTCACGAGATCGAGCTTAGAGAGCTCGAAATTATTACAACATTTTTTTGGGTTATAGAAGGGAAAAGAGTATAATTTTGATGATATTTTTGGGATATATATTAAGTTATGCTTTATGTTTTATGTTTTAAGTCTTCTGAGAAATAGATGGTTGGTGTAGGTTATGTTTTGCAGATATGTATATATGTGAATACAGGTGGATGCATGGTTTATTATGGTGTGTAGATAAATTTAGACAACTTTGGTATTATATTTGTGAAGATTAAATTATGTTTTTTTGCTGCGTACATGATATTAGAATATGGATTATCTGGTAAATGAAAGGATTAGTAGCACTCCAAACCCATGTAGGTGGTCTGGGCGTTACAGTTAATATGTGAAAAAAAAAAATGGTATGAAAAATTGGGGCGTCACAACTTTCCCTAAAGTTTCATGAGAGGCTTCTCATGACATTTGATTTATGAGACATTTGTATTTTTTAAAAGTTTTTCTTTTTGCCAATTATAAGGGAAGGTCTTTGTCTTTTTGACAAATCTTAGAAGAGGTTTTTGAAAATTTTAAAATCTCATGGGAGGGGCATGTCCTTTTCGCAAACTTTATGAGAGGCCAGCATTTTTATTATTTAATTGGCATGTTGTAATGGATTAAATTGAAAGTAGGATGAAATAAAAAACTATGTGATAATTATGTAAAAACATAATTGCTACATTTAGGCGCATGGATCTTAGGCTTTAGATTTAAATTTTGGTAGATTTAGACAAATTTTTGTTAGGACTGAAGGAGTCCATGGGTGAGTTTGATACACATGAGTGAACACCAACTTGACCTAAAAGGTTAAGTCTATTGTGTCTTGAGCCCAACCATGTATATAAGCACCCATTATCCACTTAAATTTTTCAATGTGGGACAAATTCACAAGTGGAATTCTCAACAATCTCTCCTTCACTTGTGAGTTCCAATTGCTCCCTCTTGAACGGAAATTGTCTCCCTTATGAGAGTAAGCCTAATTCCCTAATAGTTGCTCAAGTGGGCTTTGCCACTAACGCCTTACGTGTGTCGGATTGCATTCCACATGCCTCCGAACCAATCATACCTCTCACGTTTTGACACTATTCGGATCCATCCCCAACCTAGATGATCCTTATTGGCCCCTGCCGCACACTTGGTCCTCCAATTATTAGCACGTCAGGAGAATTAGTTTCACGTCTTGACTTTTTATGATGTTGCTTGCCTAGAAATACGAACCATTGTCTCTGATTCCACTTGTTAGGACCAGAGGAGTCCATGGGTGGGCTTGATACACATGGATGAACACCAACTTAACCCAAAAGATTAAGCCTACTGGGTCTTGGGCCTAACCATGTATATGCACCCATCATCCACTCAAATTTTCCAATGTAGGACAAACTCACAAGTGGAATTCTCAACAATTTTAATATAATTTTATGTTACATCTTATTCAAATCTAATACAAATTTAAATCTAAGGTCATTCCAAATGTAGAAAAAGAGTAATTCGCTTCCATTTCTCAATGCCAAACTTCCATTCATACTTGGATAAATATCACAATCAATAATAATTTAAGCATGATTATAAATTTTATAAATATCATATTTATTTAAGAATGAAGATATTAGTTAATATTAGCGTGGACACTTGCATTGCATGTGGTGCTGTATTTTATATGTGACGACTTGAAATATGTCTTAGATTTATTAACATCAAGAATAATATAGTTTAAGGAGAAAAAATGTGATTAATAGGATCTAAAATTATTGGAGGCACAACACAACTTCTAAAAATGTAAGAGAAATGAGAGCAAATGTTCTATTATATTCTTAACTATTAAAACTACATTTTAAAATATTGGAGCATGTGACTCATATTGAGTAGTACACATGCACTGTGATGACCCAAAAATATATATATGATTAAAGTACAATAATAATAAAATAATAAAAATAGTCATTAAGTTAATATCAATACGGAAGTGTTTTTCTGTAGGATCCTTGATTCCATGTTTGATGCCTAAGAAAGACCTTGTCTTAGAGAGTGCTCAGAGACCATTGCGGCTCAGTCGCTCCCTGGAGGTCGGCCTGGTCAAAATGAAATTTCATAGGATAAACAGGATAGACACTGTTTGTACACGTAAATAAGTATATATACATAAAATAGTGTTTTGACAGACATAATTTGTAGAAATACATAATAAGATGATAATAATATAGGTATCATATGTGGGGCCCACAAGACTATGTGGGGTCCACATGAGTCCCGGAGCCACAAGACACTGTTTATATACGTAAATAAGTACATAAAATAATGTTTTAACTGATATAATTTGAAGAAATATATGATAAAATAATAATAATATAGGTATCCTATGCGGGGCCCACAAGACTGTGTGGGGCCCACATGAGTCCCGAAGCCGTATGAAGGTTTACACAAGTCTCAAAGTTATGTAGGATGCATAAAATCGTATAAGAGTTATTCAAGTTACGTAGGATCCATTCGGGTCTCGAAGTTGTGTGGGGCCCACAAGACCATGTGGGGCCCACATGAGTTTTCAAAATTTAAATTTAATTCTTGTTCAAAAATAAATAATAAAATAAATAAATACTAAAAGTAGTTTAAAATTAATAACAATGATAATAATAATGATAATAATGATTAGGAAAAAAATAATAAAATAATAAAATAATTAATTAAGTAATTGATTAATTAATTAGGTAAGTAATTAATTAAAAAATTATTTAGTGGGATTGGTGGCAAGCACTCCCACATGGCCTCCATCCCTATCCCATACACAACCCATACCTTGCCCATTCTTTAATTTTTAATAATTATAATTTCACCCATCTCCCCACACTTTTACAAATTCCATTTCTTCCCCAAAATTTTCCTATAAATAGGGAGCTCTCAACCTTCATTTTTCACAATAATTTTCCAAGGAAGAGAAGGATTAGTGAGTGAAATAATTTGTGATGGAGAGAGAATTTTTGAATAAATTCTCAATCACCCACTTTTTCCGATCTCATTTCTTAAAGATAATTATTGTGTTCGTAGCACACGGTAAAAGAAGAAGGTAAGTAAATTTTGATTATGTTAGTTTCTTTTTTATTTAAAATTCATACCCGAGTTTATTTTGTAAGTAAATTTTGATTATGTTAGTTTCTTTTTATTTTAAATTCATACCCGAGTTTATTTTGTACGTAAATTTTAATTATGTCAATTAGTTCCACAAAATTTTCATGAGTTTATTTTCACGCATATTTAATTATACCAGTTCTATCTTTAATATACTTGCATCTATTTTTGGGTTAAGAAATGTTCCAATCCTCTCGGGAAAATTTTCAGCATCTCTTTCTATTCAAAAATAAAATTATATATATTTTTAACACAAAAATTGTGTGGCATGAGTTTATTTTTACGTTACATTTTTTATGTAAATATGAGTAAAGATGAGATTTTCACAATATTATTTTAAATTGCATAAATTATAATAAGATGATTTTCAAACCCCTTATGGCAACGAAAGTTCAAAGTTACAGATGCTCGGTACCGCAGCTTAAAGTTTATACGGATCAGAGTGCACCCACACTGTTTACAGAGTGGTTATTTATGTTAGTGGATTTCTCCTGAGTGCACACCTGGTTCCGGACCAGGACTTAATAAGGAAAATCTCACTTAAAGTTTACGTACGTTGATTTAGTTTGGTCGGCCAGCCAGCTAAGTCCAGTCTTCGGACCGCACAACCCAGTCATGGGGGTAAACATGACTTACGGCAAACAGGCCTAAGGGTGATTTTTATAATATATGTTTATACATATTTAATTACGTGTACAAAGTTACTGATGATTTGAAGGAAAAGTGTAAGTTTACGTGAAAAGGATCATTTTGGTGCTTAAATGACGATCTAAGGAAAACGTATAAGGAAAAGTATATGTATGTTTATCATTAAATATTTTTACAGTTTTAAAGTTAAAAGTTTAATTTAACAGTTATAGTATATGATTATAAAAATTTACTGTTGAAATTGATGACAAAAGTTTTATGCAGGAATTTTTAAATTTATGTTTATTCTAAAAGCAGTCTTGAAGTTATAGTATTAAATATTGTTTTACGAAATTCTTTAAATGCTCATTTTGGCCACACACTAATAATAATCTTATTTACTTACTGAGCGTCGTCTCACCCCAATCATATTTTATTTCAGATAACTCTGAAGGACATGTCGGAAATCAGGCTTAGCAAGCATGCGGGTGGGGATTAGAAAAATAAAGATTTATTTAGAAACATTAGTATGATTTCAGATATTTACGTTTGTGTAATTTTCTTCATTTGAAATAAGTGATTGTAACATGAATAATTAGCGCTCTGGTTTGAATAAAATTGAGTTTATTTGCTTCCGCTCTAAATTAGTAGTAAAAAGTTAATATCCCAGGTCCCTCGGGGTCGGGGTGTTACATTTGGTATCAGAGCAATAGGTTATAGGTTCTGTAGACTTTAAAGAAATAATTTTACCAGAGCATAGGATATAAGTTCTGTATAATCTAATATATAAATTTTATCAGAGCATAGGTATAAAATATGATTTGGGTAGGATTGGGTAGTTTAGAATATTTATTGTAGTTTGTTATATTATTATACGTTAATAATAGATTTATGATTTTAAAATAACATTTGATTATTATTTAAGAATTGATCCTAAAGATAGTAGCATTGGAGGAAATGAGATTTACGTGAAGGCTCCCAAGGATAGGTAATAATTATAAATTCTCTGAGAAAAATAGTAGTATTATTGAAGACACGTTAATTAATTTAAATATGTTATTTATGTTTGTAGAAACACGTACGCATATTGATGATTCATAATTAATTGTCAAATGCAATTAATAATTTAAATTTTTTTTTATATATAAATATAATAATAATATCTGAGATTTAATTATTTTTACTGTTGTTATTTTCACTAAATTTATAAGAAATAACCTATTAGACCCTACTGAATTTAGAAGTGCTACACATACAAATAGATATGAACAAATGGTCTATTATAAAATCTAAATTTACTCAAAATTTCTTTGCATGTATAAGTTGGATATGAATATGTATTTTTACATTACATATTCAGTTATCAACAAAACATTCAAGTTTAATTTAGGAATATATATTTTGACAAAATCTTTAATTTTTATTTTGTATTAGTATATAAGGAATTAAATATCATTTAAATATTACTTATTATATTTAAATTCAATATATATATAATCCCTTAGCATGTGCAAGTTAAATATGTATATCTATTTTTTTTTCCCATTACATATTCAATTTCCATCAAGTATCCAAGTTTAATTTAGGAGTACAAATTTTGATGAAATTTTTAATTTTGTATAAATTTATAAAAGTTAATACAACTTAAAATTTTCTATATAAAAAATATATATATATATTTTTTATGAAAGCAATATAAAAATTTACTAATTTCCTTCAAATAACTAACCAATGTCAAATCATCAATCGGCTAAACATGCCCAACATTTATTTGATCTAATAATAATAATAATAATAATACTAATGTTAATGGAATATATATATATATATATAAGGGGTACTCTTGTAGTTATAAAAAAAAAAAAAAAAAGGGGGCCTCATGGGTGGAAATCATCGGCTATAGCTCACTTACCCCCGAAGCAAGGTCAGGGCATGAGACCACTTGGGCGTAGTGGGGACTCGAACCCGCGATCACATGGATGCATGGCCGGTTCCTTACCACTAGGCCACCCACCCAAGTGGTGATCTAAGGATGAAATTAATTATAGTTAAAGCATTAATAAAGATGTAAAAACATAAAAAGAACCTAGAGTTTGCAAATTTTGCAATACGTGTCACTCGCTCAATTTCCGCGACACATGTCGCTATCTCTCGATTTGTGCAAAACGCGTTGCTCAATATCTGTGACACGCGTCGCTCTCTCTCGATTCTTGTGACACACGTCGTTCTCCCTCGATTTGTGCAAAACGCGTTAATTGATATCTGTGACACGCGTTACCCCCTCTCGGTTCTCACGACACACATCGTTATCCCTCGATTTGTGCAAAATGCGTTGATTGATATCTATGACACGCGTCGCCCTCTCTTGATTCTCGTGACACATATCGTTCTCTCTCGATTTGTGCAAAATGCGTTGCTCGATATCCGTGACACACGTCGCTCTCTCTCGATTTCCACAACACGAGGTCATCCCCTTATAAAAAGGGTACGCCCTCCTCGAACTCTAAGCATCACAGTTTTCTATCATCTTGAACAATCACATTTCGGTTTGTAGTGATTAGCTCTTCCCAACTTGTCTCTTAGTTGTCTCATTACTCGAAAATGTTGCCAAATCACCCAACTCCCGAAGTTGCTGAGAGCAGCACTAGATCGTCGATTCAAAGATGGAAACCCGGTAAGGCACAGCTGGAGATTCTAGAGGAGGTCTTCCACAACAGTCAAGGGGAACTCCCTTCAGTGGAGCAGACTATCTTGCTTGCAGCACAACTCCGACGGTATGGTCCAATCGAGCCGAAAAATATACGCTTTTGGTTTGAGAACTGTAGGCGTAGGCGGGGATCAGTTGGAGAAGCCACTATCTCAACTACTGCCCCAACAATTCTCCATATTACCTCCTCCGCCACTACCGACCCGAGCAGTGCCCCTGCCATTCTTCCAACCCTCTTCCCTATCGAGAATATTCCGACTGTGAAACTTACAACTAATATCTTACCAATGAGCCATATCCCTTACAATGGCAATATCGCAGTCACCACACTAAGGGTTTCGGATAATGCTGGCCTACTTCACCATTTCAAGGAAACCCGATTCGCAATAAGACTCATATATGGGCCACCAATAACTCGGGAAGAGAGTAGCTCTTCCTCCTTCGCCGAACAAATGGGCGTCCTCTCCCTTTTTCCGACCCAAGCCGGCGACATTATAAGAGGTCAACTCTGCCAAGAAAGAACCCAAGCGGTTAGCAGTGACACCGCTAGTACTGCGATAGATGTTGACGTTGATCTAAGGCTCTAAAGGCCAGATCTCGTATATTTTTTTATTTATTTATAGGACATGTATAATATATATACATATATATAATTATCCTTTTCCACATCTTCTGAATTTCTTTTCCATTTCAACCACTATTAGATCGACGATTCACACTTCAATTCCCAAAATAAAATACTTAGTCAAATTGACCCTCAATCTATTCTAAGACTTAATTAAATCATTAATCAATTTACTCTTTCTAATAGCGCAAACCAATTATACAGTACTCATTATAAATTAGCAAATTTCGAGGACGAAATTTTTATAAGGAGGGGAGATTGTGATGACCCAAAAATATATATATATGATTAAAGTACAATAATAATAAAATAATAAAAATAGTCATTAAGTTAATATCAATACGGAAGTGTTTTTCTGTAGGATCCTTGATTCCATGTTTGATGCCTAAGAAAGACCTTGTCTTAGAGAGTGCTCAGAGACCATTACGGCTCAGTCGCTCCCTGGAGGTCGGCCTGGTCAAAATGGAATTTCATAGGATAAACAGGATAGACACTATTTGTACACGTAAATAAGTATATATACATAAAATAGTGTTTTGACAGACATAATTTGTAGAAATACATAATAAGATGATAATAATATAGGTATCATATGTGGGGCCCACAAGACTATGTGGGGTCCACATGAGTCCCGGAGCCACAAGACACTGTTTATATACGTAAATAAGTACATAAAATAATGTTTTAACTGATATAATTTGAAGAAATATATGATAAAATAATAATAATATAGGTATCCTATGCGGGGCCCACAAGACTGTGTGGGGCCCACATGAGTCCCGAAGCCGTATGAAGGTTTACACAAGTCTCAAAGTTATGTAGGATGCATAAAATCGTATAAGAGTTATTCAAGTTACGTAGGATCCATTCGGGTCTCGAAGTTGTGTGGGGCCCACAAGACCATGTGGGGCCCACATGAGTTTTCAAAATTTAAATTTAATTCTTGTTCAAAAATAAATAATAAAATAAATAAATACTAAAAGTAGTTTAAAATTAATAACAATGATAATAATAATGATAATAATGATTAGGAAAAAAAATAATAAAATAATAAAATAATTAATTAAGTAATTGATTAATTAATTAGGTAAGTAATTAATTAAAAAATTATTTAGTGGGATTGGTGGCAAGCACTCCCACATGGCCTCCATCCCTATCCCATACACAACCCATACCTTGCCCATTCTTTAATTTTTAATAATTATAATTTCACCCATCTCCCCACACTTTTACAAATTCCATTTCTTCCCCAAAATTTTCCTATAAATAGGGAGCTCTCAACCTTCATTTTTCACAATAATTTTCCAAGGAAGAGAAGGATTAGTGAGTGAAATAATTTGTGATGGAGAGAGAATTTTTGAATAAATTCTCAATCACCCACTTTTTCCGATCTCATTTCTTAAAGATAATTATTGTGTTCGTAGCACACGGTAAAAGAAGAAGGTAAGTAAATTTTGATTATGTTAGTTTCTTTTTTATTTAAAATTCATACCCGAGTTTATTTTGTAAGTAAATTTTGATTATGTTAGTTTCTTTTTATTTTAAATTCATACCCGAGTTTATTTTGTACGTAAATTTTAATTATGTCAATTAGTTCCACAAAATTTTCATGAGTTTATTTTCACGCATATTTAATTATACCAGTTCTATCTTTAATATACTTGCATCTATTTTTGGGTTAAGAAATGTTCCAATCCTCTCGGGAAAATTTTCAGCATCTCTTTCTATTCAAAAATAAAATTATATATATTTTTAACACAAAAATTGTGTGGCATGAGTTTATTTCTACGTTGCATTTTTATGAAAATATGAGTAAAGATGAGATTTTCATGATATTATTTTTAAATTGCATAAATTATAATAAGATGATTTTAAAACCCCTTATGGCAACGAAAGTTCAAAGTTACAGATGCTCGGTACCGCAGCTTAAAGTTTATACGGATCAGAGTGCACCCACACTGTTTACAGAGTGGTTATTTATGTTAGTGGATTTCTCCTGAGTGCACACCTGGTTTAAGTCCAGGACTTAATAAGGAAAATCTCACTTAAAGTTTACGTACGTTGATTTAGTTTGGTCGGCCAGCCAGCTAAGTCCAGTCTTCGGACCGCACAACCCAGTCATGGGGGTAAACATGACTTACGGCAAACAGGCCTAAGGGTGATTTTTATAATATATGTTTATACATATTTAATTACGTGTACAAAGTTACTGATGATTTGAAGGAAAAGTGTAAGTTTACGTGAAAAGGATCATTTTGGTGCTTAAATGACGATCTAAGGAAAACGTATAAGGAAAAGTATATGTATGTTTATCATTAAATATTTTTACAGTTTTAAAGTTAAAAGTTTAATTTAACAGTTATAGTATATGATTATAAAAATTTACTGTTGAAATTGATGACAAAAGTTTTATGCAGGAATTTTTAAATTTATGTTTATTCTAAAAGCAGTCTTGAAGTTATAGTATTAAATATTATTTTACGAAATTCTTTAAAAGCTCATTTTGGCCACACACTAATAATAATCTTATTTACTTACTGAGCGTCGTCTCACCCCAATCATATTTTATTTCAGATAACTCTGAAGGACATGTCGGAAATCAGGCTTAGCAAGCATGCGGGTGGGGATTAGAAAAATAAAGATTTATTTAGAAACATTAGTATGATTTCAGATATTTACGTTTGTGTAATTTTCTTCATTTGAAATAAGTGATTGTAACATGAATAATTAGCGCTCTGGTTTGAATAAAATTGAGTTTATTTGCTTCCGCTCTAAATTAGTAGTAAAAAGTTAATATCCCAGGTCCCTCGGGGTCGGGGTGTTACATGCACAAACAAAGCATGGTGAGCAAGAACAAGGAAGCTGGGCTGCATGAAGAAACCCTCGACGGTTTAAACCGTCAACAATTTCAATCTCAGTATTAATCCGTCAACTATTTGCTGAAATCGTCGACGGTCTTGTTCGACACTGATTTTGAGTTTTGAATTGGGAAGATCAATGGGTTGGGGATTAGGAGGTAAAACCTCTCGGGATTGCCACAGGGGTATTTTAGGAATTTCCTAAGTCGTCTATACGTGTAAGGTTAGCATATATTAATATTGTAACCTTGGTTTGATGATTGATAGTAAAATTTAGCCACTTACTTCCATGGACATAGGCACATTGGCAAACCACATAAATTCTTGTGTCGTGTGTTTTATTAGTTTGATAATTACGTGGGTGTGATTGTATTCTCGTATTTTTCATTGTTGGTTGCTGCATTGCACGATTCGATCGATTTGTGTTTTCACTGCGCATTGGTATTTTTGCACAACAAAAAATTCATTTTCTTCAATGATTTTTGGACTTGATAAAAAGATACGCATAAATTCATCAAGTGTTTTAATATTCCTTATTAAAAAAAATTTTATGACAAAAATGCTACTATTTTGCAAAAAATGTTTCACTTTATTAGAGCATCTACATAAAAAAAAAATACTACAATTTTGTAAATTCTATAGCAAAGTATACTTAATTTTGCCCAAGCTGCCATGTTAAAAGGAATTTTAAAGTAAAAAATAATGATGCTTTCAAATATTTTACAACAAAAATAATATCACTTTGTTAAGAAATTTTGCAGCTAAAATATTGCTGCTTTTACATGTATAATGAAATTGTTGTTCATATAAAATTTTGCATCCAAGGAGATTTTAGTGATGATGGAATATAAAATTATTTAGAAAATAATATAATGCTTTCTTAATATAAATTCTTAATTCTTGATTTTAGATTGTTGAACATTATGATGATAACTCAAATAGTTTGCCTTAAGAAAGGATATATAGTAAAAAAAATTATGCAAATATCATAGCTCAATGTATCCTAAGTTTTTATGTTGATTGAAAGACTAACACTTAAAAAACCGTTTAACTAAAAGATATTATGTCCAATGCATGAACAAAAATTCAATTTTTAATAGATACAAAGATCAACAACTTATACGAAAATTACCCCGTCTACTTATCTTATTTTCCATCTCATAATTCTTCCATCATACTTTTGACTTGTAACAATATTAAAGGTAATTATAAAACAAAATAAAGGTGACAAGGCATAGCAAAAGTGCAAACAAAAGTAGCAGAAAAAAAAAAAGGCAACTCAAAAAATTAGGGGCTCATAAATAAAAATATAGTAGCGGAAAAAAATAATAATAAAAAACTAAATCTATCAAGTGTTGTACGGGTTACACTCAAATATTTTTTTTAAAAATAATTCTTTATGTAGGTTTTGTTGAGAATTCCACTTGTGAGTCTGTCCCACATTGAAAAAATTGAATGGATGATGGGTGCTTATATATATGGTTGGATCCAAAACTCAATAAGCTTAAACTTTTCGGTCAAGTTGGTGCTCACCCATGTGTATCAAATCCACCCATGAACTCCTTTGGTGTTAACAAGTGGTATCAGAACTGACGATTCGTAACTCTGGGTGAGCGACATTATTGAAAAAGTCGAGTCGTGAAACTAATTCTCCTAACGCGCTAACAGTTAGAGGACCAAGAATAGACTTAAACTTTTGGGTCAAGTTGGTGCTCACCCATGTGTATCAAGTCCACCCATGAACTCCTCTAGTGTCAACAAGGTTGTTGAGAACCCTAGACGAATTGTGGTGCACGCATAATAGCTCCAAGCACACACACACACACACACACACACACACTTCTTTGAACCTCCTTATTGATTTGCTACCTCAACTTCCAAGGTAGGTTGTGGCAACATCGATGAAGTTGTTGGTTTTGATCTCGTTGAAACCTTTTGTTGCATATCTTTCACAGAAAGCAAACTCTTCTACATTTGGATTTACAAGGATTCAAAAAATAAAAAATCTTTTATTTCTTTGTAAACTAAACTATTTTTTGAGTGATAAAGCAACTAGCTAAATTACCACAACAATAATCTCGATTTTCTCACTCATACTAAGCATTCTAGCTCTGATACCAATTTCTCTTGAGGCTCTTAATTCTTACTAAATTAAAAGAACTCGACTAATTAGATCGTTATGAAAGGGGGAGGAAGAATTAAATTAATAAAAGATCAATACCCGTTCTGTCACGTCCCTCAATGTCTTAATATAAAATATCACATAATAGATAAAATGGTCAACCCGAACCCGTGGGTAACGGGGACACCTGTCAAATACAACGGAAATCTATGCAGCAGCTTACTACATCTCCCAATACTGTATATATATACAACCCTCAAAATATCAAAATGACACTAGGACCATATAACAAAAATCTACTGATCCTAGTACATAGCTTACCTTTCTATTAGGGAAGCACCAATCACTCAACGACGGCCTTGACCTGCCGGTCTCTCTGGGTTTCCTGAAAATCATTTAATGTTTGGGGTGAGACACTTCTTAGTAAGGGAAAATAAATTAAATATAGCCGTGTGGCAACATGAACATTTAAAGTGCTTATACATATACTATATATTTCATAACTCTGGAAATAATCATAATATCATACTAGATAATCATATACTTTCATATTTGTTAATAAATCATAACATACATAAGCATCCGTTATAACTATAATACTAAAAATATACTTAGGATGAATAGCTAGCTAATGTCATGTATTACCCCCCATGACGAGTTGTGTAACCCGAAGGCGGGACCCGACAATGGCTGACCGACCACTGCCGAATCAAATATGTCTGTAAGTACGATGGGCCCGCCACACCCTGGTCCGGACTGCTAGGTGGACGTCCACACTCTACTGAAAGCCACATCGACTATCCATCTCCCATCCCCTCGTGGGATGGTTAGCACTAATCTGACGTAGATATCTGATCTACACATATAGTTACGGTACCGAGCCCTGAACTGAACTAAACTAACATTCTGGTTGTAATAACATATAATACATGCATCATCACGGCCTCATTTCGAAATCATAAATACATGACCTTGGGCCAAAATCGTAAATACGGCCTCGTGCCGATAATATAAATACATGGCCTCGCTCCAAAACATAAATACGGCCTCGTGCCGATAATATAAATACATGGTCTCGCGCCAAAACATAAATACGGCCTCTTGCTGATAACATAAAATACATAGCCTCGTGCCAACATCGTTTCAGGTATATACATTCTGAAAATAATTCATTTATCATACATTCGTCAAAATGATCGTAACATAACATATCTTTTCATAATACCTGAAATCATACTTTGTTCATAAAATCTTTCATATCATAATATGTTCACATAACATAATATTCATACCACACGTGCACTGTATAAAATCATACTTCTTATTCTAAAATCGTAACTTTCTGGCATCTCATACATACATATATGTTTCATCATAATAGCAGTATTTCCCAAACGTACATTTCATCTATAATATACAGGTATAACATTTGCTTTTCTGAAAATAAATTTACTCATAATTAATAATAAATTGCGTGAAAAATAACTGTTTTAATTTATTCTCTTACCTGGCTATTGAGAAAGCCCCTAAAATATCCTAACCTGACCCCCCGTATGACTTCCTGATTAATACCCTGAAACTCAAAACTCCCAGTATTAAACATCAGTATTTTCATGCGTACATCAATTTTTATAACTACCATAAAGTCTAATTTGGTTTAAAAAGCCTTACCTCAACCCAGGGATGATTTTCAACTTCGTTTTCCCAACGATCCGCTCTGACAAACTCGCAGAGAACTTCGCTAGGAGCGTTGTGGTAGCCTCAAATCTTCGATTCGGCATAAAACTAGCCCAAAATTGAAGAGAGAGAGTGAGAGAGCCGAAGGGGAGAGAGAGAAAGAGTGGAAAGGAAGCTTAATCGTGAAGAAAAATCGGATTTTTAGTATTTATAGACAGCAGAATTTGTCGACAAGCCCGACCTTCGTCAACGAGTTCTTCACAAATTTCGTCGATGAAATCCAGTCTTCATCGACAAAATTCAGTCGGCTCAAAACCCCCCTCTCGGTATTTTCTCGTCGATGAGGCCCTGTGTTCATCAACAAAATCCTTAAAGCCTTCGTCGACGAAACCCTATGTTCATCGACGAAGCTTAGCAGCTTCCTTTTTTATTTTTGTTTCCATTCCCCTTTCTTTATCATTTAAATTCCATTTTTAATTCGGGTCATTACACGTTCTTCTTTCTTCTCTTCTCTATACCTCCACGAAGCTGTACAAGGTAATCTTCCAATCCCTCTATTATGTTGGTGCCTATGTGGTGCCTTTATGCCTCTCTGTCAGACTCTTTCAGGCTAGATAGGACTTCAACCCACACAACAATGTTTACTAGAAAGGAAAATATTTAGAGAGAGAGATATCTTTGAACAAACTGAAACTTCTATTAATTTTTCCTCTCCGAACAATAGGGTTAGAGTTCCCTTATATAGACTGAGTCTTGCTCTCAAGGAATAAGCACAACCTCGCTTTCTCCTTGATTTGACTTAAAGAAAAAGAAAAGATTCCTTCTTTAAAAAAGCTAAATCTACTTTAATAAAGAAAATAAAAAGTAAAGGGATAGCACATTATGTCTGTTGACGCACTTTACAAAAAGACAAAGCAAATAGAATCTCTTTTAATAAAGCTGAAATGACTTGTCGGATCATCCTTTCGACGAAGCTTGGATATGACACGATTCTGGATGAGTGTCTGATATGACCTTACCGATTAGTCGGATCAGTCTAGCCTTGGATATGATGAAATTCTGGACTATCATCTGGACTGTACATTTGGCAAAGATCCTAACTATCTTCAAAGATCTTTTAGGGCTTCGATGATTTCTTCATCTTTGTCCTTTCTTACTAGTTCTACTAAGACTAGCCGGAGATCACTCTTCATTGCTTGTGTTGACGGAAGATGATACTCCTAGCCTCTGATTTGATTTACCACATTTCTCGCCTCAATTGCATATTCAGCTAAACTGGCTTCTTCAAATCGTTGGAGATATTTTCCTTTAATAGCAATAAGGGTTTCAAAATTTGCAAAGAACACACAATCCAAAGCACACCTTACTTCAAGGAGATAGATTCCCCATATATTTTGAACTAACTCATAAAACTTTTTATGTTTATAGAAATCATCCCAATCTGGTTCTTCTTCATGAAAATCTGAAACCTGTCCATCCTTCCAGTCCTCTGGAAAAAGGTTCCAAAATAGTACTTTCCTTGTCTTTAATTCTATTGGTTCAATGTATGTTGTCCACCATAACCTTCCTGGATTAGTGAAGTTTAATACATATTTTACCAATGCTGGTGGAAAATTAAAACCCTATCTTGTTTTACTGAAGAATTGGACATCTCCTAGCCTTAAGGCTTTCTGAACTGCAATTAGATTCTCAGGGTTAAAGCTTCTAGGAATGTGTAATTTTAGAATACACAATCCACTTCTCATCCAATACTGCTTTAATTCCAGGTACTCCAAAATTTGAATTATCGCTCTGATAGTAAACTTATATTTTTTAAGTTGTATATCCATTTCTACTTTTAGGATAATTTGCTGATGAATGAGTGCTGTCATATTTTTCTTGTTGATTACTTTGTAGTTATCTGAAATAATTGCCTCAAATTCTTCAATTATTTCAACTACTTCCGTGAACCTGATAGAGAATTTATTGTTTGCTAGACTTACTGGTTCTTTTAACAATCCTTCCAACGGTCTTCTCTTATCTTTTGAAATTTCTGGAGTCTTTCCCAAAAAATCTTCAATACACATATCTACTTCTTTAACCTTGCTGGTTTCTAAGTAGTCTTCATCTTCGCTGATCAAATAGTATCATTTGATCTCTAAAAGAAGAGACGCTCGCTTCTGTAAACACCTGGTGAGAATAGAAAAAAACTTAACTTTATTTTTTAAAATTTTGAATGCATTTTAGATTTTAATTTTTTTTCTTGAACACTTGACCCTAGGGCTAGGCCTACTGCAGCCCATTGTGGGTCTTGTTTGGAAATTACTGAAACTCTGATATTGTAATTATGGTGACGTAATTTATGTTTTTCGCTCCATAGGTGTTTTGTTTTTATGAACAGGAATTCTCGGTGTCCACTTTGCGACCGAGACATTATAGTAGATTTTATAAGGGGTATCAGAGTAATATAATTTTACAGTCTATATATAGAAAAAATATGGTATGAATTTTTGGGTCATTACAAAAAATAATTTATATAATAATTGTAAATAATTATATGATAAAAGTTATAAATAAAAAGGGTAAAAGATATTCACCTCCTCTAAAGTTTGGCAAAAAGACAGGAAACTCTCCAGAGGTTTCAAAAATTTCATTGACCTTTTCTAAAGTTTCAAAAATGTCATAAGTCTTTCCTAAAGTTTACAAAAAAGACACACACCTCTCGTTAAAAGATTTGTCTTTTTACAAAATATAAGGGGAGATTTGTGCCTTTTTTTAGCAAATTTTAATGGAGGTCCCTAAAATTCTTGAAATTTTAGGGGAAGTCCTTAAAATTTTTGAAATCTCAAAGGTGGTCAGTGTCTTTTGGTCAAACCTCAGAAGGTTTGTGTCTTTTACCCAAATAAATATACTTGTTAAATCATATGAATTTCAAATTATATTTTAATAAAATTTAAACATCTCTCATTGTTTATAATAAAATTAGTATGCTATTACAACAAAATTTGTAAATTCAAAGAATTCAAATTTAGTTGTGACTTATTATAATTTCAGATTATGTTTGGTTCAAGGAATACCTATTCATAGAAATAAAACATAGATATATAAAGATTTTCTTTAGATTATAAAAGAAGATATATATTGTCGTCATAAAACAAACTAAAATGCAAGAATTTTTTAAAATTCATAATAAAGAATATTTATTCTAAAATTTCACTATGATAGTGTTTATTCTTATCTCATTTTATGTTTGATGGAATTATATAAGCTTTTAGTGAAAATCTTATAAATTATCTGTTGACTTTTTGAGTCCGATCCCTATTTTGATTATAACAAACCACGACATCTCATTTATGCGTTTAGTCTTTGAACAAATTTATGATACAGAAAACACAAATGAGGGATGCAAAATGGAAGTCAATGAGTACGTAATCGAGCACAAATTATGACATATTCCATGGAGTATTAAGCTGTAGAAGTATGGAGATTTTATTTATTTTTTAAGTTGTAATAGTAATTAGGTTTTAATTTGTGTATGCATAATCATATGATTGGAAATGAAGCTCCCAAAAAATGACCAATACCTTAGATTGACCTTAGGGGCATAAAATTTTCATGAAAACATTTTTTTCCAAAATAAGTTTTTTTTTCAAAAGACCCCTTTGTGTTTCTTCCATCGCATTGATGAGTACATTTCTCTAGTAATTACTCATTATCTTAAAAAGTGTCCAACATAAAAATTGTGGGATTTTCCCTTAATTTTATTTTGTTACTAATTATGTTCAATTTGGAGTTATATAGTAAAAGTTATGTGCAAAATATTAAAAGATGTCCGCAGTAGAAAAATTCCCTTCATGTTTCTTCCATCTCATTTATGTGCGATTTTATCAATAAAAAACTCCTTATCTTAAAAAGTGTTCACCATCAACGTTGTGAGAGTTTTTGTTGATTCCAAGAACGTCCAATTTGGAGTTGTATGGAAAAAGTTATGTCTGAAAAACTGAAGGATGTCCGCACAGAAAGCGCCCCCAACGGCCGAAGAATGACTAGTTTTCAAATTTATTCATATTTTAATACCCCAACGGTCATAAAACTGCTATATCTCTAATTTTCCTATAAATACCAAGTTTATACACTTGGAGAAGACAATAAAGACACTTGGTTCTCTCATTCTTATTCATCTTTATACTCTTTTTGAGGATCAAAATTTATTTTCTCCTACTCCTTTTTGAAAATCTTTTTGGGAAAATTTTTTTGGGTTATACAAGTAAAACTTGAGCATATATTCTTTTCCATATATTTTGCTTGAGAATCTTCTTGCTATTTTTTTTTAAAGGTCAATATTGAAGAAATATTCTTCTCCTACTCTTCATTTTGAAAAATCTTTTGAAAAAAATATTTTGAGTTTTACAAGGTAGCTTTGAGCAAATCATTCCACTCTCTCATTTTCAATTGAAAAGTATTTTTGAGAGGAATATCCTTACTTTACCAAGCTTCAAATTTTATAAATCATTTGAGAGTGCATTAAGGTTTTTACATTGTACAATTCAGCTTATTGAGAAGTATTTCATTGTACGAAAAATTCATTCCTTATATCATTTGTATTTATGGTTCGGATTATGAATCGTGATGAGGTAGCTACGCCTCGTGTGGAAGCAGCGGATTGTAAAGAGGTAGTTATGCCTCGTGTAAGCAGCGAATTGTAAAGAGATAGTTACGTCTCGTGTAAGCAGCGGATTGTAAAGAGGTAGTTACACCTCGTGTAAGCAATGAATTGTAAAGGAAAGTTTCGTCCTGATAAGAAGCAGATTGTAACAAAAAGCTCCATCCCAATTTTAAGGAGCGGATAGTGGAATCCTTGGGTGGTTTGCCCAAGGCAAGGATATAGGCGGGAGTTGCCGAACCTCGTTAAAAACTTTGTGTTTGTGCTCCCTTTTTCCTACTCTATTTAATTTCCGTACTTTACTTTTCGCACTTGTATGCTTATGTTCAATTTGTACTGAATGTTATAATTATTTTAAATATTTGCATACATTATTATTTGTGGGATTCATGCTTGTTTAGAAAAATCATAAGTTGTGTTATACTGATTGTGGAATTAAAATAAGGATAAATTGACCTAAAAAGAATTTTTAAATACCCTATTCACCCCTTCTTGGGAATACACCATAACTCTCATTATCAAATTTTAAACAACTTTTACTACATTTTAAAACTTATTACATTCTATTTTTCAATAATAGGTATTCTATAAATCAAATATAACTTTAATCCTAATTTATTGATTTTAATCCATTTATACTACTATCACAATTTATTAAAGAATACGATATGTGTAAATCTATTTAAAAATATACTAATTATAAATGTGCCACTTATATTAGAAGTACTTATAATCAATACTTATTTTTTGACAAAATCAAACAATATTTTTAATTTTCAGAAAATATATATCTTAGTACTTAATATCAACACTTATCAAATTCAATAATTTATTTTAATAAGGTAAGTACCCATTAATAAGTGATTCTAAATGCTATACTAGTCGTTCTAACCTTTTCTAAGGGTAACTCTTTTTTTCCTCCATTTTTAGGCCGACATGTTTAAAAGGAAGATTAAAAAAATAATATAGTAGCTCTGACGTTTAGGTAATATTTGAGAGTATCGATTTCTAGGCTTGAATGTGAATTTGTGTGATTTCAATAAAAATTCAATATAATTTAATACTAAATTTTGTCTAAGGGGCTGTTTATTTGATTTGAATGATCTTTGAGTAGAGGATATACTCAAACTGATTTACTAAATAAGTGAACTAGTTAGACATAAGAGAATTTAGTGGAAACTGCGAATTTTCTTAAAATTTATCGGTTAATACATTTAATTCGTATTCAAAGGTTTCTTTTCCAATTATATCCCTTACAAAAAATAAAAATGATAAAAACCCCAATACCCAAGTGATTAAAATTTAAATAATAAATTTTATTTTGTACAATACTAAATTTTACTTTCATATAATAATGAATTATATTATTTTTATTTATAATTATTAATTAAGTATGACGAGAAAAATATTATTTATGTTGCACTTAAAAACTTAACTTATGCAATCACTCATTAATTTTATTAAATAATTACACTCTTCAGTGTTGAGAAAGTTAAAATTGGAAAATAACATATATTCATACATTAGATATCAAATGATTAAAATAATTCAAACTTTAAATTTAGTAACTAGTTCAAATGTAATTCAAAATTAGTTCACAAAATTATATTTAAATTCAGTCCTCAATGGTGTCTAAAAAAATAAAAATAAAATAAAAAATAGTCATCAATGCCATATATGGGCCCATGGGCTTTAAATTCGTTGGAGAGGCCTATGAACCAAGGGAGCAAAATTAATAGACATAATTTAGTGCCATGCCAGCAATGCTCATTAATTAATATCCATGTGGGACTGTTGTACAAAGATTTGGTAGGGGCATTCACATGATCTTCAAACCCAATTTAATTATATGAATCCAAACCACACAAAAATGATATTAAAAGTGTTTGAATTAAGTATTGAATTAAAAATTTATATAAATTAAATGATGGATTCAATGTGCAGATCATCCGACTTAGTTCGGTCTAAATATGATGAAATTTATTTTTATTTTTTTTTATAAAGAAAGCAATGGAACAGAAGGAGAGAAGGCTAAATGTTGCATATCTCAAGATTTAACCTAATTAATTGAATTGTTATACTTGTTTTCAAGTGTTGTATAAAATTCGAATTTGCATAACGGAAGTCGAACACAACAATCAATGAAATAGCAAATACAGAACACAGCCAAAGCAAACAAATGATAGTAAGAACAACACAAAGAATTATGTGATTAGACAATGCTTACATTCATGGGAGCAATCGGTAAAGAAATAATACTATCTTGTGTCAAAACATTTCCAATGTTACAAATACATCACAATGGACATATTTATAGACACTATGGAGACTTTCCCTCTAAACACCTAACGAATTGAACGTTCATATTCAAAATTCAAAATCAGCGCCGCTGTTTAGAACGAAACCGTCGACGGTTCCAAGAGCAAACCGTCCTAGCAACATTCAAACAACCGTCGATGGTTCCTTCAACAAATAAAATTCAAGACCAAATCATTTTGAAATTCAATCAAACCATCAACGATAAGAGCAAATCGTCAACGGTTTTTCCCTAGCATGCTGATTTTACTATATTTTTCACCTTATGTATGTCATCCACTCAAATGTATGAGCCACAAAACTCAACATTAAGGTTGGATGAAACTAGGTTAGAAATAGCTAGAATTACATTCCTTACGGACTGCAACATTAACTTTGGTAGTAGATCAAACTTTACTTTTCATTTCCTATTGATCTAACATATGTACTGGAGTGTCAAGCTTGTGTTAGACAAATTTGGACTATACCTAGTGCGAAAAGCTATCTTTGGTACATCATCTGATTTAACTTTCACCTGATGGTACCCGGATCCCAGATCGATCTTGGAGAAAACCTGTGTGCCCTGTAGTTGGTCGAATAGGTCATCAATATGGGGTAACGGGTAGTTGGCCTTTACTGTCACTTTATTGATTTCCTTATAGTTGATGCACATTCTCATTAACCCATCTTTCTTCTTTACAAACAACACTGGCGCTCCCCAAGGTGATACGCTTAGTCTGATAAGCCCTTTATCAAGTAGCTTTTGTAGCTGTTTCTTTAACTCTTTCAGTTCAGTCGGAGCCATTCTGTATGGAGCTGTCATCCCTAGAATTAAATCAATGGCAAACTCCACTTCATGATTAGGAGGAAATTATGGTAAGTCTTCAGGAAAAACATCCAAGAACTCCCTTACAACAGGACTATCCTCCAACTTAAGTTCCTACATTAGTGCTTCTTTCACAAGCGCTAGGTACCCCTTGGCATCCCTCCAAAAGTAGCCTCTTTGCCTCAATAGCTAAAAGAATCTATAATGCAGAGCGCACACACGACCTGAAAAATTTAAACTCCTGCTCCCTAGGAGGTTTGAACACTATCTCCTTCCTGTGGCAATCAATACTTGCATAACTGGATGCTAACTAGTCCATCCCTAGAATGACATCAAAGCCAAACAATCAAACTAGCAGGTAGCATTCTCCCTTGAATCTCCACTGGGTAGTCTCTGATCACCTTACTACACACTACAATTGACCTTGTAGGTGTGACCACCGCTAACTCGGCATCTAACAACTGGGTACCCCGTACAATTTGACAAATCCCTGAGATACAAAAGAGCGCATCGCTCCTAAGTTAAATAACACAATAGTTTTATTGAAAGAACATAAAGGTTACCTGTTAGAACATTTCCGCATTCTCGGCATCGCTTGGAGTCAAGGAATACACCCGCGCCTGGGCGGTGCCCCTTTGGTAGTTCTCGCGCGGTGCTTAGTTACCTCCCCGATACTGATGTTGTGGGAGTGCATTATTCAACATCGTGCGGCAGCCCCACGCCATATATCTTACCGCACAGGAAACAACTAATTGATCCACCTTTGCACTCGCCCCAATGCCTCTGATGGCATCTGAGACAAGTAGAACGTGATGAATCGCCCTTATGGGCTCGATGTCCCATCTTCTGTCATTGGCCTGCAAAATTACCAAGCCTCCGCCATGATCCTTGGCTTCTGCTTTTCCACCAGCTTTACTGCTCTCCACTATCGTTTAGCCTCCCCAACCAATTTGAAAGTAGCGTACTGCACCTTCTGCTCATCCATGCAATGCAGCACACCCAACAATTCCTCTATCTCCTGAACCCAGTCCTCAGCTACAATCGGGCCTACTCCTTCTGAAAATGTCGTCGGACTCGTCTGGGTAAACTGCTCTAACGTGCAGCCCCAATCAATAAGTGGTTGATCTTGCTCTCTAGAGTCCCTCCGAATCTCTTTGCTAACTTGTCGCGTTATACCCCACAGCACTACCGAAGCATCGACATCCTCCTCACTGGAAGTCTTCACATGATTATCCCCTTTTGCATCAATGTCCTTTCCCCCAGAATCCTTCCTGAAGATAGGATAGAAACCGAATTAGAAATTCCACATTTATCATGTTGATGCGAGTATTGAACAAAAAAAAAACTAATATAACATATGAGTTCTTAGTTTAAGATTCATTCATACAGTCCTACCACAAAACAGTCAACGGATTTTATAGAGGGTCCCAAAACCATCGACGAAAAAACTGAAATACAGAGAGCCTCTTTTGGAGAAAACCGTCGACGGTTTGTGTTTGCCCCAGGAAACTGTCGATGGTTTGCCTCCTGCAAATCATACAACCCATTTACTTGAATACCCTTAGACATCTCAAAGTTTCGGCCTCTAATCAAGACACCGGCACTATACACATACTCAACCGACCTAACATTCCAACTCAAATTCCAGGCTTCAGTCTCTCAACCCAAGAAAAACACGAAAGACCGTCAAAGGATCTCCGCCTCCAAGCTTCCAGACCAAAACCTAACCTAACCTACCCACTTTTATTCTTATCTTATCTCAACCTATACTTTGGTAATCATCAACCATCAAAGTCTGCAGAACCTAGCAAACCTAGGCTCTGATACCACCTGTAACGCCCCGAACCCGCCACGTGGGGCTCGGGGTGCTACTTTAGTAATATCTTTATTTCTAATACCATAATCATCATATAAAGCAATGAAATTAATTTAAACATCCTCAAATACATTTCCAGAGTTCTAGACTACCATTATCCATAAGGGTCTCCGAGCATTTACTAGTACAACCCAAAAATTTAAGACAGAAACCAACTTCGTCCATACAAACCACACACATAAACTAGACAAACTAAACTCAACCCCTTTGACTTGCTAAGCACGATCCCTGGTACCTCTTGAAAAGTCATATGATCATTGGGGTGAGACACCTCTCAGTAATACGGATTAAGTTAATATCAGGGTGTGACCAACATGAGTTTTAGTAGAATCAGAAAATATTCATTTCTCCCTTTAATAAAAAATAGCAATCGTAGAATTATACTCACACCTATACAATTGAAAATACTCATTCATTCCCACAGTGTAAACTAGTTCAATTAATAGATAACACTATTTACACAAATTCACATATATGCATAGAAGACACCCCCTTGGATAAACGAAATGATTAACCCCTATGATGGGTTGTGTGACCCGAAGGATGGACTTAGCATAGGTGATCAGTCCAAATAAAGTCAAAGTAACCATCTGCAAGTATGTCTGTAGGCATCTGCAAGCTCAACTGCAGGTCCAATCGCCTTACCACGTGCTGGTCTGGACTCCAGGGAAGGTACAACAACTCTTCGCAGGCCAATTGGTTGAAACCCCCTACACTTCCACTACAGTGTGATTGTACCTGACCAAATAAATCACTGGCAACGGTACAGTGCGCACAATACAACCGGTCCTTAGGGTTCATAAACCATATCATGCAATTTAAGTAATAAAAACTGTAACCTGGTTTCATTTCATAAGACATTCAAAACAATTCAATATTTTCACAAACTCATTCATTCCTCGGTATAAAATCGACATATCATAATCCCTCGATATTAAACCAGCATATCAAAACCCTCGGTATTAAACGGCATATCTAACCCTCGGTATTAAACTGGCATATCAAAACCCTCGGTATTAAACCGGCATATCAAACCCTCGGTATTAAACCGACATATCAAACCCTCGGTATTAAATCGGCATATCCTTTTTCCACATTTCCTGAAAATAGTTCAAAACCATAGCTTTCCACATTTCAATAAGAAACCAACAATTTCATCTAAACCAAACATCAATCTCATGCCACACATATTTAAGTAATATACCATAATATAACAAATAGTCCAGAAAAGTATAATTTATTGAAAACAAGGATATAATCATCTCTAGGTTTTAGTTCAACTCAAATATATGATTTTTAAGAAAATGGAGATGATTACCCTACTCCTGTTGATTTTTCCCAAATACGTAACCATCAAAATCGGCATTTTCATAAACCCGATTCACCCAAAAGTCACATATACTATTCCTATAACAAAATACTTCAGTTTAACTGGTTCAGATTCAATAAAAACCTGACATAACTTAATCCCCTTATATGTTCCTAAAAAATAAGCCGATTATGTTCCAGATTCGAAAACCCTAGCTTTCTGAACTCGCCACCGAAAGTGAGCCGGCAAGCCGAGAGAGAAGGGAGAGACGATCGGAGTGTGAGGACAGGCTCCAAGTGATATTAAAGAGAGAGAGCCACATGAGAGAGAGAGAGAGAGAGAGAGAGAGAGAGAGAGAGAGAGAGAGAGAGAGAGAGAGATAGAGAGAGAGAGTCCCAAAAACCTAATTTAGAGAGAGAGAGAATTGTTAAGTTATGAAAAATAAAACCTTGCTTAGCGCTTAAGTAACTCAACTCACAGGAAAACCATAAATGGTTTGGCCATCTGCCAAACCAAAAATACTCTTGGTAGTTTGTTTGCAGGAAACTCGTCGACGGTTTTTCTGGGCTCCCTAAAATTGTCGACGATTTGGTCCTATTCCAAACCGTCTTCCCTATTTTCTTTCTCTTTTCTCTTTCCTTTTATTTCTTTCTTATATTTATTGGTTCGGGTTACTATAGTTGAACTGGGAAATTGTTTGGGTTTGCAATATGTCGCCCATCTGTGATGATACGTGGCAACATAGAATCAATTGTATTTTTTTTTTAATATATAAACAAGAGGATGGCACATGGCAGGGTGATGTCATGATGATGTAATCTCGTCATATGGCACGTACTACGGGCTCGTGGCTTAACAAGGGGATTTCTAGTGTGGCAGCAATCCAACTATCCACAGAAAACACATAATGGGTGGCCTGGATTGTGCCAAATTACGAAGTGATGTCACCCAACATATGTGGCCTATAATGCGCCATGTCTCACCCTCCAATGGGTGACACGTGGCCTACTATGTGCAGATTTTTTTTTTTAAAAAAAACATAAACTATTTTTTTCTCTCCTCTTTTCTTTTCTTTTTTATCTCTCTCTTGAATCTTCCTCTCTCTCTCTCTCTCTCTCTCTCTCTCTCTCTCTCTCTCTCTCTACTTTCTCATCTCTCACCCCTTTGATCTCTCAATGTCTCCTTTCTTACCCTCACCTTTGACCTCCCTTCTCTCTCCTCTCTGTCTCTCATCTCTCACTCTTTCAATTTCTCAATCTCTCCTTTCTCACCCTTGATTTCTCTCTCTTTCTCTACCCTCTCTATCTCTTATGTATCTCTCACCCCTAGAACCCTTATTTCTATCCTTTCTCCTTCTCGATCTCACTTCTTTCTCCTATTTGATCCTTCGATCTTCCTCCAAACTCTCTCTCTCTCTCTCTCTCTCTCCCTCCCTCTCTCTCTCTCTCTCTCTCTCTCTATATATATATATATATATATATAGGTTGAACACGAAATGCACAAAGGCATAGAGCTTTGTGCTCTCTGCCTCTCCCCTCATTACCATAGTTGAGCTCATATTTGCCCCCCTTAAAGTATACCTCTTTGCTATTTTCTTTTCATTTCTTTTTTGTTTTTGTAAAATTTTCTGGGTGTTTCTCACATTTTATTGCGAGCCCAATATGATGATTAAGGTTGATTGACTTGGGTATTGACCCAGGTTAGGTTAGGGTTAGGTCCAACTAGGGTTTGGGTTAGGTTAGGTTAGGTTAGGCTTGGGTTGAGTTGAGGTTAGGTTTGAGTCAGGTCTAGGTTTTGGGTCTGGTCTTAATCAGGTTTGGGTTCGGTTAAATGGGTATAGGTTTTTAGGGTTTAGTTGGGTTAAACCAAGCCAAGTTGGGCCTAGGTCCAAGGCTTTAGGCTAGGTTGGGTTAAGGTAGGTTAAGCTAGGGAAGATTGACCAAAGTTGGGTTTGTGGACTTAGGTCAGGTTGACTTGGGTCAGGGTTGTCAGGTAAAGTTGATTTGAGTCAGTTGGCCTAGGTCAACAGGTTGGTCTGACTTGGGTTTGGGCCTTTGGATCCAGGTCAATGGGTGGTTTTGACACAGGTATTTAGACAAGGTTTACTCGAATTTCAGGGTTTTGTTGGGGTGTTTCAGGCTACTGGTGAGGGTGTTTTGGTTCAAGTTAGGTTTGGTTTTACGGTATTTTGTATGGTATTGAGGATCTTGGGAAATTGAGGAACTTGGCTATGGAAATTTGGGTTATAATTTTAGGTTCTTGGGACTTTGGCTGGGAACTTATTTGATTCAAATTTTGGGGCTATAGTAAGGAATCTTGAGAGGGTATCCTTGTTCTTATTTTAAGCATTGAAGTAAAATTTGGGCTTATGATTTTAAGTTTTGAGACCTAAGCAATTCTAGACAGATCACAATTTTCAAATTATAAAACCCTTTTTTTTATCACTACCCAAATAATTTATGCACCCTTTAAAAAAAGACATCAATAAAGGAAGGGAGGAAGGTACTTGCCTCTTAGGCCTTTCACTCTCTTTTGAAAACTGCACGTGTTGCTTCCTCCTATTTCTTCTCTAATTTCTTCAAACTCTGCTTCTCCTTGATCTTATACTTCTCCACTAGGCTCTGCTTCTCTTTTTAAATGTAAGGAATTCACTTCTCGTCATTTTGGAATTGTCACATGGTGCAGAATTTATGGATTAGGGTGATTGGTCACCCATTGTCGGTTCTGATATTGAATTGTGTGATGTAGTCATGATCAAGGATTGGAAAAACCTATCAAAATAGTTTCCACAGACGATACCAACTGTTGTTGACTGAAAATCGAACGACTTTCACGAATTATTCCTCGAGCACGACCACCTTAAAAAAATCAAGTAAGAATGACTTGAAGGACCCGAGGTGTATCCCGAGGGTTCACTTTGATGCCTAAGTAAGAGATTAATGAGAGGCTATGAATTGCAATGATAGAAAGAGTGAGTATGAGTGAGATGCCTTACCTCTTCTTCAAGTCCCTTTTTATAGTGGTGGAGGTTGACCCTTCATTGATCTGGTATTAATGAGCGCATTATTGCGCTTATGGGGGTTATAAAGTTTTATGAGCAATTATATGGGGGTTTTTTTTTATTGTAGTTTTGTAATGGTTCCCTCTCATGAATGTATGTGTATTAAAGTTCCACGTCAGTCATATAGGGGTGTTTTTATGTCGTATTAGTTATAAAGATAAATACTAATATTGTAATGCATGAAAAAAGTTCTTAGAAATGATATTAATTTAATTCGCATTATGTTGAGAAGTAAGAGGCCATTATCAACTTAGTTGTATTTTCCATTTACTAATATCATGGGTTTAAAGAAATATAATCCATTTGTTTGAAGGTTGCCTAAATCACTGTTGTAGCCTTTGTACTCTTGATTATAACATTAGGTAAAAATGTGAAATTACTAATCATTAAGGCAAGTTCAAAAGTCCTAGGAAATTTTAGAGAGGCATTCTATGATTGCAATCAATCAATTTAAGTCGCAAAAGTTCATAAAGGAATTGATCACATTGTTTTAGACAATAAGTTAACGGGATACATCCTTTTTTTTTACGGACCTTAAAGTTGTGCACTGCACAAGAAAACTCCAAACTTTTGTGCACTCTCTAATGTTACTTCTTTAAACTACAAACTAAATAGTTAAGTAAAATTTATTTAAATAATGTTATAAATAATGACTAGGCATGTTTTTTTGCCGCAAGTAATGTGGTGCAGATACAATGCATGTGTAGCTCTTTGAAAAAGTGAAAAGTAAAAATAAAAATAGGATGTTGAAATTATTGATGCAATGACACTTAAAATAATCGACCTTCAAAGTAAAGATTACAAACTTGGTGACCAATCATTTTTATTTTTCAAATAATTAGTAAATGTCACAAGTATTGAATGTTATTGCGTGTGAATAATATTTAATAAAATATTTTTGCAACTCTTAATAAATTATATATATATATTAAAAATAAATTAATAATATATTATCATTGTCGCGACGTCTCGGAAGCGCGTGGGCCCCAGGCGGCGAAATCAAAATCAATTTTAATTTTTAAGGAAAAATAGGGAATGTCGGAGTCGCCACTAACTTTTTAGTGTGGTTAGAACACATGATTACTACCCCGTTAGGTGTAGAATAGGCCTACGTTACCAGAGCTGGGGTCGGGAGTTCGGTTACGCGAGGGGAAGGTACAAGCACCCCCTACGCTCCCGTTCTTACGAACGGTACCTAATTAATTTAAAATTATCCCTAAGTTAATTTAAAAAGTCTTTGAGTTACTCCTTTTATGAGTTTATAAATACACATGAAGAATAAATAAATAAATAAATGTAATATATACATATATATTCCCTCAGAGCTTAAGGTACGTGAAGCCCGAAGGCTCATACCCTCGCATTAAAATCATAGGGATATACCCACACAAAAATACTTACTAAAATAATATCAAAATATTAGAAATAATGGATATCTCAATATAAAATATAAAAATAGGATATAGTTGAAAATTCTAGAAATATGTGATAATAATAGCCCTAACATATTACAATGATAATACATTATCTGTAATAATAATACTACTATAATAATAACACATATATATCTTATAATATTAATAACACATAAATACCAATATAATATTATAATACCACTTTAATATTTATATATATATCATAACATGTAAATATTAATATTATACCATAATAATACTACTAGACTGATAATACACATATATCATAATTTTAATAAATATACAATATGATAATAGTATATCCTAACAAATACAGGCAAAAGCCCTAATTATAAATAATCAAAACTTTGACATAACACTGACAAAACCCTGATATTAATAATAAAGGAAACATGACAATAAATCAAACCCTAAAAGTTAAAGGTAATATAAACAGACATGGAAACAAATAAGACGAAATTATGGAATTAGACAAACCCTAAAATAAATATACAATGTCAATCAACCCGCAATAATATACAATAATATGAAAATAATCAAACGTGCAATAATATGGAAATAAATCAAAAATCCCTAAAAATATGTATTGATAATTTGGAAATATATGAAACCCTAAAGTTGAAATGTGATAACAATATGGAAACACTCATAATCCTAACATTAATAAACAATCTATATAAAGGCAATTAAACTCTAAAAATATTAATAACATGAAAACCAATCAAAACCCTAAATATAATAGGCAATATGTATAATAATAATAATAATAGCTTGGAAATAATTAGAGCCTTACAATTAATGTACAATAACAATGTGGAAACAAATTAAATCCTATAATACACATGCAATATATATAATAATGGAAACTATCACACAAGTAATATTATGGGAAGCAATTTAAACCCTAGAGTTAACAAATAAAACACGCGGCAATAATTATGAAAATAATTTTAAAATCTTACCATTAATATATCATGAAAATATGAGAGACCAACGAACCCTAAATAAAGCATATGATGAACAAAATCCTAAATATACCATTAGAACTCTAGATACAACATGTAATAATTTCAACCCTAAATACACAATATATTCTAAAATAAATAACATACCACAAGATAGTATACAACAATAACATAGATACAATTATTAATTAAATGCTACAACAAACAATGTACTAATATACACACATACATAGCATAGATATAAATATTACCTAAATATTACAACAAATAATATATTAATATACATGTATACATAGCAAATATTAATTAAATGCTACAATAAACAATGTATTAATATACACACATCAATAGCATGGATATAAATATTACAACAAATAATATATTAAACTACATATATACATAGCCTATATACAAATGTTAACTAAATATCACAACAAATAGTATATTAATATACGTAGATACATAGCACTTATATTAATTAAACACTATAAAAAATATCATATTAACATACACACACTAAATACCATCACAAATATTATATTAGTATACTCACATGCAAATAAAAGAAGAACAGAAAAAAAAACAAAATTTAAAAACTTAAACTTTAAGGATTAAAATAATTCTAACACACACACACACTCATATATATATATATGTATATTGTATGTGTGTCAGTGTGTGTGTGCAAGTGAGTGTGTGCGTGTTATGCAGAGAGGCTTACAGAGAGGAGTACAACCGGGGTCGATGGTGCTGGCGGCAGAGAGGAACAGGTGGCCGGAGATGATGCTGCCTGGGCTGCTGCTGCTGCTGTGGCGTGAGGGCCGTGAGAGATGAGGTGGACGGGCCGCCGGAATCTAAGGGACTGAGACGCAAGGGATGCCGGAGAACGGGGCTGGAAAAGGTCCGACGATGCGATAGAGACGACGGTGATGGTTGCAGGAATTAATGGCGCTGCTAGAGGGTCGTTGCCGGTTGCTGATGCTTGCGGAGGCAATAGTCGTGGAGTTCTGCGTACAAAGGAAAGAGTTAAAGAACGGAGATATGAGGAGAGTGATGGAGAGGGGGGAGAGATTGTGTATGATGCCGCTGCTGTTATGGGTGCTTGGTGTTGACAGCGCCGGTGAAGGATGGTGTTGTGGTGGCCGGAGTGTTGCAGCGGTTGGAGGTCCTCGGCTGCAGCTGTGATGGAGCTGTGGGAGAGCCGTGGAGGGACAGGTGACCGGGAGACGGCGACAGTGATGGTGGCTCTCGCGGCTCTGCTGCTGAGGCGGGTATGGTGTTCGCCGGCGGGGATAGAAGGTGGAGCAGGGGAACAAGAAGAAGAAGAAGACGACGAAGGAGAAGCAATTTTTTTTTTAATTTTTTTTTTCTGCTTTGGCTCTGGCTGTGCGCGCCCCCGGCCTGGCTGTGGGAAGGAGCCTTTAAATAGGCTCCAACCCCAAAACCCTAGGTCAAAAATAAAAATAAAAATAAAAAAAAATAATAATAATAATAATAATAATAATAGTAAAATAACAAAGCAATAATAACAATAGTATTTAAAAGTAATAATAATAATAATAATAATAATAATAATAATAATAATGAAAATTAATAATAATAATAATAATAAAAGTAATAATAAAATAAATATAATAAAAATACTACTACTAATAATAATAATAATAAAAATAATAATAAAAATAATAATAATAATAGTAATAAAAATAATAATAATAGCAAAATAAGAATAATATTAAAATAATAATAATTACAATAATAATAATAATAATAATAATATTGGGTCTGGATAAAAATGGGGTGTCTACAATCATCATACATTAGTTTACAAATATTAAATTATAAATCTTCAAAGTTATTTATGAAAAAAAAATATTTTATTAAAGTTTAAAATTCAAACATAGACATGAGATACTATTCCCCTATTCGTAATTTTCTTAATTTATAAAAAATATATATTATTACTTTATTTTTTAATCATATGAATTTTTTTAGCGTTCAAACAATATCTGACATTCTAAATACAACCTTTATCTAATTTTGATTGAATTCAAATTTTCTATATAATATAAAAATTTACTTGATCTTACTTTCAAAAATACGAATGTTTTTCTATATAAAATGATTTACACTGTTAATACTTACATATAATTTATTGTTATTTCTTTTAAAATGTTTGATCTTACTTTAAAAGGTTCAAATAAAATATAAATAAAGAGAAATCTTATTGGACAAATTGTTATTTTTCTTTATTTTTTTTAGCAAGAGTATGAAAATAAAATATCTTGTTAGGATAAAAAAGGGGTTTTGCTTCTCCTAGAAAAAGGGAGAAATATTAAATTTAAACAATGAAAAAGAAGTAATAACCTAAATAAGAGGAGCATCCCCTTTTAATGAATATACATGATTCACTTAAAAAAAGGAAGCTCAAACTAGGAAGTAAGTGACCCTAATGTGGAATTTTGGTGAGTAGAATTTCACAGTACATCACATGTGATTCTGTGAATGCAATGTGATGTGATGTGGGCTGTGGGCAGCTCATCACCACCCAATTATTGGCCCCACTTCTTAAATTCTCCCCATTTCCTCATTCATTCAATCCCCGCCGTTCACCCCATTAATGATCCAATGATCCCAAGCTCATTCTTAGACACATGGCCCCACCTCATAGACTTATAGAGAAGACGTATTAAATAAAAAAGAAAAAAAACTACTCGAAAAAAATACCTTTATATTTTATAGAATTCGAAGAATTTATAGGATGTAACAAATTTACTTTATTCTCCGCTAGATTATTTCCAATATGATAAAGTCTCATTCATATTTTGTAGGAGTGACAAAATGAGTTGAAATTCGACGGGTGATCCGTGACCCGTCTGTTTAAATCGAGTTTGAATTTAATACAAATTAACTCGTTTATGAAATGTGTCAACTCAGACCTGACTCGTTTATTAAACAGGTTAGGTGAGTTCGGGTTGGGTCACCCATTTAAAAAAATGAATGGGTGTTTTTTTTTTTTTTTTTAAATGTGTTATTTTATATGAAATGTTTAAAATTTTTTAAAATAAATAAGTTATATTTTTTAAACGGATGATCCGTTTCTTAAGTGGACAAATTTAGGTTTACATAATAGTTATTCGCTAATAAACAAGTCAACTTGAACTCGAACCCGTTTAATTTCGACTTGTTTATGATTCACTCAAATCCAACCCATTAACCAATTTTGTCACCCCTAATATTTTGATTAGGATTTGCCAATGAATTTGCTCCAATAAAAAGGATCCTATAATTTTTTAAGGTAACAATATATTTGAAGTTAATGAATTCAAAATAATGAGAATTTGTATCAATTTTATTGTTAAATTTGAACTTGACTTAATACAAAATTTAAGTTTTATTTAATTTAAATTAATTTTATATAAAATAATTAATTTATATAACATAAAATTAATAAAGCATAATATTCCATTTCTCATATCATAATATTCGAATTTAACCCATTTCAAATTGAAAATTAAATTGCGCCGAGCAATGAGAAGACATAATTAATTCAACCATTGAGGGGTATTTTGGTCTTTTGATATCCTCCGCGGCCTCTCCGTGACCGTCTCGCTTTCCGTGGCTCTCTCTCTCTAAAAACAGTGAAGGGGGGGATTTGACGGAGGCATATAAATAAGGGCGCCTCAGCTTCCCTCGCTTCTCGCAAATCGTTGTGGTCTGAAGCTCTGCCCTTCGTTGGAGTTACTCTCCTCTTAATCAGTAGACCTCGTCATTTCTCTTCCTGGGCGGATTGGTGAGGATCAGTGGAATTTTCGGAGGTACTTTCTTTTCCCGTTTACGTTTTCTCAAAGATATTTACTCGATCATTGAAGAACTTTGGATTTTTGAACCTTTTGGAGCATTCTGCGATGTGGGTTAGATCCGTTTTATAGTCTAGTTTTGCATCAATGGCAGAAAATTGTTGTACTTTTGCATTGATTTGGGTTGATTGTGATCTGGATTATTGTTTTTTATTTCAGTTTGTTCAAGATCTGAGTGATATTTATTGATCCCTTCTGGTTAGTTCTGAGTAATTTTCATTTACTCAAGTTGTTTTGTGATCTGCCCGGCAAAATAAAGTTTGTTTTGATTTAGGTGATATTCAATTGTGTGAGATCTGTTGATTACGTGTACCTCTGACGCATCAGAATTCTCATTTGATCTTGCTTTGTGTGTGTGTGTGTGTGTTTGTGATTATGTGGTAGAGGAGGGTGGGGGAGGGGTTTAATTATTTTCTGCATTTGGTAGCAAATCTTGTTATCGGATATTTGATGTTCGTCCGATGTATCGTTGTCTAAGATCCAATGTATCCTTGTCTAAGATGACATTTTTCAAATTATTTTCCAGTATGAAAACTTCTTATCTTTTAATCTGATCTTTTCTATTTTTTTTAAAAACTGTTTGTATATAAAGAAAACGAATTATGTTGTAATGAATCTTGTTTATAATGATGGTTATATGATATGAGTTTAGATAAGGATGTGATTCAAGATCTGGAGACCGAATTTGATTTGTTTTTTGTTTTCCTGATTTCTCTGATATGATTTTAAATATTATGTTGTTGGTTGAAAATCATTTTAATTAATGTGTAATTCTGAATTTAGTTTTGTGCTTGTCTTGTGTAGCGACTGCATAGATATGGCTACTTATTCGCCTAAGAACATCCTGATTACCGGTGCTGCCGGATTCATTGCATCTCATGTTGCAAACCGGCTTATTCGGAACTATCCTGACTACAAGATTGTTGTTCTAGACAAGCTTGATTACTGTTCGAATCTCAAAAACCTTCTTCCCTCGAAATCATCCCACAATTTCAAGTTTGTTAAAGGGGATATTGGCAGTGCTGACCTTGTTAACTACCTCCTGATCACCGAGTCCATTGACACAATAATGCACTTTGCAGCGCAGACCCATGTGGACAACTCCTTTGGTAACAGCTTCGAGTTTACCAAGAACAATATTTATGGTACCCATGTCCTTTTAGAGGCCTGCAAGGTTACTGGTCAGATCAGGAGGTTCATCCATGTAAGCACAGATGAAGTCTATGGAGAGACTGATGAAGATGCTGTAGTAGGAAATCATGAGGCTTCTCAACTCCTCCCAACAAATCCATACTCTGCTACGAAAGCTGGAGCAGAAATGCTTGTTATGGCTTATGGTCGGTCATATGGGCTCCCTGTTATAACTACTCGAGGAAACAATGTTTACGGGCCCAATCAATTTCCTGAAAAATTAATTCCAAAGTTTATTCTTTTGGCAATGAGGGGGAAAGATTTACCAATTCATGGGGATGGAGCAAATGTGCGGAGTTATCTTTATTGTGAAGATGTTGCTGAGGCTTTTGAAGTTGTTCTTCATAGAGGAGAAGTTGGCCATGTTTACAACATTGGGACAAAGAAGGAAAGGAGAGTGATTGATGTGGCCAAAGACATATGTAAACTGTTCTCTGTTGACCCAAACTCATGCATTAAGTTTGTTGAGAATCGGCCATTTAATGACCAGAGATACTTTCTAGATGATCAGAAGCTAAAGAACTTAGGGTGGTCTGAACGGACCCCATGGGAAGAGGGATTGAAGAAGACTATTGAATGGTACACCAACAATCCTGATTGGTGGGGTGATGTCTCGGGTGCTTTGCTTCCTCATCCTAGGATGCTGATGATGCCAGGTGGGGTTGAAAGGCATTTTGATGGTTCTGACAATAACAGTTCTGAAACCTCTCAAGTTTCAAGTAGTGCTAATCAGACCCGAATGGTGGTTCCAGTATCCAAAAGTGTTACCTCTCCTCGAAGATCACCATTGAAGTTCTTGATTTATGGTAGGACTGGGTGGATTGGCAGCCTACTTGGGAAGCTTTGTGAGAAACAAGGGATTCCTTTTGAGTATGGGAAAGGCCGATTGGAGGATCGATCGCTTCTTGTGGCAGATGTTCAGACTATCAAACCAACACATGTTTTCAATGCTGCTGGTGTGACTGGCAGACCCAATGTTGATTGGTGTGAATCTCATAAACCAGAAACTATTCGCACCAATGTTGCTGGGACTCTAACCTTAGCAGATGTTTGCAGAGAGCATGGGCTCTTAATGATGAACTTTGCTACTGGGTGTATTTTTGAATATGATGCTGCACACCCGGAAGGATCTGGCATTGGGTTCAAGGAGGGAGACACACCCAATTTTGCTGGTTCATTCTATTCAAAGACCAAGGCCATGGTAATTTAGTTTATGTTCCTGATTTTAACACTATTTTTTCATTTGGAAACTAGAAAGTTGACTGAGTTTTGCATATCATAAAGTTACTTATAAAACTTGCTTTGGTTTTCAATCAGGTTGAAGAGCTATTGAAGGAATATGATAATGTCTGCACCCTCAGAGTCAGAATGCCCATTTCATCTGATCTAAACAACCCACGCAACTTTATTACCAAGATTTCTCGTTATAACAAAGTGGTGAACATTCCAAATAGCATGACCATATTGGATGAGCTTCTGCCCATTTCAATTGAGATGGCAAAGCGGAACTGCCGTGGCATATGGAACTTCACAAACCCTGGGGTTGTGAGTCATAATGAGATTTTGGAGATGTACAAGACTTACATCGACCCAGGCTTTAAATGGTCTAACTTCACAGTGGAAGAGCAAGCCAAGGTAATCGTTGCCGCCAGAAGCAATAATGAGATGGATGCGTCCAAGTTGAAGAATGAGTTCCCAGAGTTGCTACCGATCAAGGAATCACTGATCAAGTATGTGTTTGAACCCAACAAGAAAAACTTTGCAGTGTAAGCAATTTAAAATATCTGACCTGAGGGACTGACCCCTGCAATTTGTATTAGGTAATGTGGTTTGGATTACTTTATACTGTTACCAATTCCAATTCCAATTCCAGTCATTTTTCTTAGATGTATCTCAGTAGTTCCATTATTCTAGATTGTGATTAGGAAAATTCTGCTAGGCATTCTTCTTTTCATTTTTTCCAGTGAAATTTTGGTTCACTTGATGTCCCTTTTTCTTCTTGTGACCTTATTTTGATGTCTTTGACAAAGCTTGTAATTGTGTAACGTCTGGATTCTATTATATAAATTTGTTTCTCATTCTCTGTTGTGGTGTTGCTCATCTGAGTTTAATGTGCTTCATCATCATCATTATATTATTATTATTATTATTATTATTATACATTGAATGGAACAAAATGGAACTTCTGTCCATTGCCATTTTTTCCCACTTACAAGAAAGCTCTTGGAGCAGGGTGACTCAAATACAAATCCCTGACCCTGAGTCAACTCTACTCTTTTATTATCAATTTGAAGCCACATATGTTACATTGACTTGTATCAATGACTTGCTAGAATGCACAAATGAATCAAGCGAATGTCAACTATAAAGATGCAACTTAAACATACATGAATTAAGAACTTAGTTGCTGCTTT
The DNA here is from genome assembly GCF_029873635.1 of Malania oleifera. Classification (NCBI taxonomy): domain Eukaryota; kingdom Viridiplantae; phylum Streptophyta; class Magnoliopsida; order Santalales; family Ximeniaceae; genus Malania; species Malania oleifera. The sequence goes on from NC_080417.1 coordinate 126,109,321, forward strand.
TCAGTTTGAATCTTAACATTTGTCATGGTGCAAATGAATCAAAGTGAATGTTAACTAGAATGATGCGAGTCAAACTAACATGATTTAAGAACTTGGTCACTGTTGGAAATTTCATTCTGTTACAGTTTTTGTTTGTTCTTTTGTTTGTTTGCTGTTTTTCTTCTCTCTTTTTCTTTTTTTGCCTTTTTTTTTTTGTTTACCCCTTCCCACACATTCGTAAAAGCATCTGAAGGGAAAGCTAAAAAATTTTTAATTTAACAAAAGCTTTGGTAGATTAGCCGACAACAACAACAAAATCAAGCCTTAAATCCCACTAGGTTGGATTGGTTATATGAATATTTTTTGTTAATTTATGCGATCATAAAACATTTCTTTTGATAGATTTAGGTCTATTAAATTCTTACTATCTCCTTATAAGTTATTTTAGGTCTATTCCTACCTATTCTACTGCCCTCCACAGTAATTAACTCACTCTTCCCCACTAGCACTATATGGCCTATGTTTCAAGTGTCCATATCATCTGAATCGTCTCTCCCTTATCTTTTCTTCTATAGGAGCTACACCTAACTTACCACTAATATGTTCATTCCTTAATTTATCCTTCTGTGTTATATCACTCATTCATCTAAACATTCGCATCTCAGAAACTTTTACTTTTTAGATATTTTGTTTCTTTGTTGCCCAATATTTTGATCCATATAGCATAACATGTCTTATAACTGTCCTGTAAAACTTCTCTTTTAATTTTCAGGGTATTCTACGATCACACAGCACACTTGAAGCACTTCGCCATTTTACCCAACCTGCTTTTATTCTATGCATTACATCATTTTTAATTTTTCTTTCAGTTTGCATAATAGATCCAAGATATCGAAATCTATAAGTGCTATTTATTTCTTCATCATCAAGTTTAACTTTGTCTTCAATAATCCTCCTATCATTATTGAAATTATATTTCATATATTTTGTCTTATTTCTACTTATCCTAATGCTTTAGATTCCAAAGTTTCTCTCCATAGTTCTAACTTAGCCTTTACTCCATCTCTAGTTTCATCAATTAATACAATATCATCTGCAAACAACATATACCATATAACTTCATTTTGAATACCCTTAGTTAGTTGATCAATTACTAAAGTAAAAAGATAAGGGTTGAAAGCAGATCTTATGTACACATATGGTGATTGAAAATTTTATAGTTTTTCCATCTATAGTCCTTACACTAGTCATTACTCCATCATACATATCTTTAATGACATTAGCATACTCATGGTCTTAAATTTCCACAAAATTGTTGAAATTGTCGTCGAAATTTCCGATTTCAGTCACCCTCGAAATTGAAATGGCAGTCGATTTCTGTCTTGCATAATTTCCATCGAAATCTTAACGAATCATCTGAAATTTATCTAAAGCTCGATATTTTAGCGAAATTTATCAATATTTTAACTATACAATGAAATTTACTTAGAATTCAAATGAGAAATTTAGAAGTGAGTGAAATTTCTCTCTTAATTTATTTTTATCAAATCGAAAGATTATTACAAGTGCTTTTGAAATTTTATGAAAAAATAAACTTTCCATTCATGTCTAAATTATCATTATTTGTATAATAAATAATATTTAAATGATTTATGAATTGCATTTGTTTTAACTGAATATGTTTAATGTATATTATTTTACAAATATGTTTGTAACACATACTATAATACAACTTTTCCACCTCATACACAACATAGATTTATTTATCTTGCAATATATTAATCCTAAAACTTACATTATTATGTCTATTAATCATTTCTAAAATTTTACAAAGAATTTCATGATTTCCTACTAATTTTCGTTATTTTTTCAAATCAAAATCGAAAGTGACATCGAAATTGAAATTGCCGTACTTTTGGAGCTTCGAAATTTGAGTCGAAATCAAAATTTAAGACCTTGAGTATACCTACTACATACACCTGTTTTTTTATTTTTTCAGTGGAGATAAAAAAATAACTTCTACTGTAATTCAAAATTTTATTCCAAATTTAAGTTCCACAATAATGAGATTTAAACAAATCTCGCTATTCGGAGTAGTGAAATTTTCCACGTAAACAAATCTCTTGGCTGCCACGCATTTGTGCCAGATTGAGTCTGGCATTTAAATCTTGCTATACGAAACTCGCTACACGAAGTAGCAAGATTTGCTTAAATCTCGTCCACACGAGCATCGTCTCTCAAAAGAAAAACTTGCTACTCCGAGTAGGGAGATTACGTCAGAGTCATTCTGAGAAATACTTCCTAAAATATGGTATTATTTAATATATATATATTTAAAAAAGTTAAAATGAGAAAAAACTCAACTCTTGACAGCTGCAGCAATGTGGCACCTTCTCTTCATTTCTATTTTTAAATGCCATGCCCATAAAATTTGGGCAATGGCTATTATAGTGCAAACACAATTTGTGAGATTTCCCAGAATAAGGGTCCCACCCCCCCTGCCGCACCTCTTTATCGATCAAACAAATAAAAAAATGGTATGTTTGGTTTGCAAAATGGAATGAAATTAGGGTAGAAATGGAATGAAATTTTGAATATATCAAGTAATAAAAAATTCAATTTCATTTCATCCCAATTTTATTTTATTCGTAACACGCAGGGACAGTTGGTTGAATAAAGCCTTCACCACTTCAAAGTTTCTAGCAAGTCCCAGGTATTTGTCATTTGTGATATATAAAATTGTATGGGTGCCAGGCAATTTTGACAGCAATTTGCCATTTCAAAGCTCCCAATCTGCCTGGCACCCATAGAAATCTGCCTGCTCAATTTTGCCACAGCTTCTAAACATGCCAAACATATCTTGGTTGATCATTGGCCCAAGTAGGAACATAAAATTGTCGTATGAGGCCATCTTGCATGAAGAAATTCCCAATAGAATGATTGAAATGTCCTATAAAATATTCATATAAATTCCCAATAGAAATATCGAAATACCCAATTTGGAACTTGAAATGGGTATGTTAAATTTGAACTTGTATGAATTGGGTAAAACTTCATACAAAATTATATTAATTTTTCTCAATTTACACAAATTCAATTCTAAGCCATGATAATCATGTTCCCAAACAACAACAACAACAGAACAACAAAACCAAACCTTAATTCCCATTAGGTGGGGTCAGCATAATCATGTCCCCAAACACTAATTTTTTTTTTTTTTTTACCTTATTTCATTCCATGAACCAGATGTAAAATTCAGATTGTTGAATAAGTATCGCCAAACACATCTGCAGTCGACTACGAGGTAACCCACAACAACAACAACAATAACAACAAAACTAAGCCTTAGTCCCACCAAGTGATGAGATCGGTTATATGAATTCTTTTCCGTCAATTTATACAAAAATGCCATTGGTCTCTGCTGTTCTGCGGTTGAACATAGAAGGGATGTGTGGGGTGTAGCCGTCCATGTGACTGGTATGTCAATTGGGTTGCTCACGTTTTCCCTCCAACTATTTGATTAACTACTTTCAGTTCACACAATTTGGGATGAGAAAGCCAGTGTTCTTTGCATGACCTCAATCAGCATGTAAAGCGGGTTGCTTCCAGCAGCACCTGTTATAGCAAATGTCCTTTTTCACTTAAATATCAAGATATTATTTTAAGGGAAAAGCCTTAATTCTCGAGACTCAAAACTTAGTTATTTAACTAGAATTTTGAGTTTACCACTTAAAGCCGTCAAGACACTATAAGAGCCTTCTTTTTATTTATTTTAAATTTACCCTATATTTGGAAAGACCTTGACTTTGAATTTGTATTGAATTTAGGTTAGGTAAAATATAAAATTACATGGTAGCATACATTTCCACAATAAAATTTAAAGTCATTCCAATCTATTTAGTATTTGTTAATAACATCAAGTATTACATGATTTTTGTTTTTTTGGTTTTTATAATGACACTTCTCCCTATCAAATTGTTGTTACTTTTATTTCATTTTATAAACCAAACAGAAGTAATTGCATATTATTTTCCAATCAGTTAGGATCATTTTGAGAAGCAAACCAACCCGCATTCTCGTCTCGGTCCCCATGTTGGACAGGTAATTATATAGTCAAATATTCTAAAATAGAATTTGCTAGGGATCGACAAAATATATATATATATATATATATATATATATATATATATATATATCAAATATATATATATTTTCTGTGGTTTATATTTATTCTGTCTCTCTGGAAGCACCACTTACATATAGTTTGCCATAACACGGAGAAAAATGGGAAAGAAGACATCAAGGAAAGCATTTGAAAACACAAAATATTCATATCACATTGGATGGGACTTTCTATTGCATCATTATGATTTCCAAAATCACATGGCTTGGTACCTCTTTTAACTTGCTGATAAGATTATCATAGAAATCTGGGAGCATTGCTTCCTCAACTTGATGAGGATGATGATGACACGGGTGGCAGAGATGCTTCAAGGCCCCGGGCTAGATTCTTTAGAAATTGGACGACATTGTCCGATGATCCAAGGAGGTATCGGGCACTGGTTCGAGTCCGCCCGACAGCACAAGAGAAATAATTATCCCCCTTGAGATCAAGAACATTCCACGAAAATTTTTCTGGTGAGGGGCGCCGTCCACTACCGCAAACGTGATTCATGGATTTCTTCTCTGCATTTGGCAGTGGCCGCTGTGGCCTGCCATGTGATGATTTTGACCCACTTCTGCCGGCAGGAAGCTTCAGAGCCCTTCTATCCCCAGGCACCTTCAGTGCATCAGTCACCTTTGTCCTTCCCATACCCGCACCGTCAGAGGGTAGCTCTGGCTCAAAAAATGTGTACACATCTTCATCCTAAAGCAACCGAAAAAAAAAAAAAACGGTTTAATCGAGCATAAGAAAAAAGAGAAGGAAAAAAACCAATAATACAAAAATATAAGAATAAGGAAACACGGGAAGATGAATATGGAGGGTAAATAGAGATCTGATTGAAACAAACTATATAGGAAAACATGCTACAAATCATCCACAGGAAACTCCCTCCCTCCAAACACCCTTAGAATATGTCCCAAGGCAAACAGACTAAATCTCCAAATAATACTTCTCCCCAACTGTTTAGCAAATCCAAACCTCTCTGAGACAGCACCCAAGAAACACCAAAGGGAAAGAGAACCAGCACCCATGGCTCAAGAACACCAGCACAATGAAACGGAATATGAACAACACTCTACCCATCATAGTTGTCAAATCGAGATTCGAATCATGAATTGAAATCCCAATTTCATGAATCGAGAATCAAGAATCAATTCAAATCATAAGATTCAGTGCAAAATTTGAAAAATCAATTCCTAATGACTTGCATAAATGTAAAACGAGTAAAATAGTAAAATACAATGAAGCTTCAACAAATATGGATCATCCATGCAGAAAATTGGAATAGCGCTTGCCTTCGAAGCAAGTCTTGTAGGTCTAAATCCTACCATGATCTGTTTAACTCATACATATATTGATATAAAAGGAAAACTAGCCATATAAGCAAGATATACCATCATCTAACCATTCCACCTCTATCAAGTATCAAGTTAAGCTGTAACACTTTTTATGTGACTCAAAACTAAAGCTACATTCAGAAGAAAGTTAAGGGGACAAAAAAATTTAAAAAATTGAAATTCATGCTGATCTAAGTTTACACGTGTAACAAAAAATTCATATGCATACTTTCTTCAAAAATTAACAAGGAGACAAAACAAGAAAAACTTCACGAAAAATTGAATTTTAAGGTTTTTAAAGGAATGAATCAATAAAAAACAATAAAAAATTTAATTTATGGTGTTTAATAAGAAAAGTCATTTTTAATGCATGGACTTGCTCTAAAAATTAAAACAAGAAGAGAAACTAAATAAAAAACATAAACAAAACCTACTAAAATATAAAAATGAAGCAAAATCAAATATTTCAATCCAGAGGAGTGGAAAGGGCAACCTGCCAACCAAAAGCTCATCCACCTAGTTGACTTTGGTTTTCTTCTCAAGACAGGTTTCCTTATCTAACTCTGGTTTTCTTCTAATCTTCCCTAATGGCAGAAATAAGAGGTGCAGAATGAGAGGGCCAGCAGACTACTTTCTTCCTTCTTGGATGGCAAAACTTATGTAAATAGCAAATAGAAGGCGACCATGAAAAAAGAAAAAGGTCTTAAGATCTTTAAGTTGGATTTTAGAGGAGTTGCATCCAAATCTTATGATTCGCACGATTCGATTCAATTCACCGATTCACCAGGTGAATCATGCAATTCACCTCAATTCACTGCCATCTGCGATTCTCTCATGTGATTTGAATCGATTTATGCCTTTCTCGATGTGAATCGTACGATTCGAATCAAGAATTGTACGATTCTAACAACTATACTACCCATCACCCTTGCACCATGTCAACTGTAAATGAAAACGTGTCTCCATTTATTTGTGTCAAAATAAGATCCAGAGCAGCTATCTGGGGGAAAAAAGGGACAAAAATTTAAGAAAAAACTGCCACAGGAACTGAAAATCTCCCTTCCTGCACAGGGCTTCACAATAACTTCTAACCTAAAATAAACCTTTGCCATCCAACCTCTGTTGCAATGCTTCTGCCCAAGTCCTGACCATATATACTACAGAATGAAGTATATGGAAAAAGGCTTCCATAAAATCTCCCAGTCCTTTAAGACCATCACATGCCACAGAACCTCAGGACCTGATAACTGTGAATAATCTGCAACAACATATCTTCTTTAGAAGCAACGGCACATGGATGTAAAAATAAATAAATGCCACAAAGAGGCATCAGTACACCAACAATCATTCCAAAATCTAATCTGTGAACCATCACCACGTTGAACATAGTGAAATGAGCGAGAACATCCACCCCTGACTAAAGAACTTCCAAGGCTCCATGTCATGAGAAGGATTTCACCACTCTTGAAAACCAACCACCATGACAAGATTGAGCTGTCACCACACTCCTCCATAAGGCTGTTCTTTCAAAACCAAACTTCCACAACCACTTCCCCAAAATATTCATATTAAAATGAACTGAACTCCTACGATCCAAGCCACCACACTGAATGGGATGACACTCAGCACGCCATTTAACAAAGTGATAATTAACTTCCCCTAATCATTTCACAGATAACTCAAAATTCTTCAAACTTTTCAACAACAAATGCAGGTATCAGGAAAAATATATACATGATAGTTCTCTGGAAAATTCGTTAACACTTCAAGAAAGTCAATTCACCCACTCCCCCTCTTCTATCCTGCCAATTGATTCTCAAACCTTTGGATAGTAGAAAGTCTTATCCACGAAATTGTAGAAATTTTATTAAATCTTGCAATTTCAACAAAATCTGTCAAAATTTTAAATATAAAATAAAATTTCTTTGAAATTAAAATTTGAGATTCAAAACCAAATTGGAATTTCTCTCTTAATTGGTCTTTCCTTTCAATTGAAACTAAAGACTGCTAAATGAAGGATACAAAAGCTAGCATTTCATATTTTCAAATTATGAAAAATAAAATTCAGATACTAACGACAGTATTTTATTTTATCATATATGTCTAAATTATCTGTATTTTTATAATAAATAATATTTAACTAATTTATAAATTGTGGGCACAATGATTAGAAGAAAAATTAATCTAATTTGCTTTCAAGAAACTAAGTGGGAGGGGAAAAAGCTAGAGAAATTGAAAGATAAAGATTTAAACTTTGGTACACTGGGGAAAAAAAAAAAACCATAAAAAATGAGGTAGGAATTATTGTAGATAAAAACTTAAAAAATAGTATTGTAGATGTCAAAAGTATAGGGGATAGAATTATAAAAATCAAGATGGTGGGGATAGAATTATAAAAATCAAGATGGTCTTAGGCCAAGAGATAATAAATGTCATTATTGTTTATGCTCCTCAAGTAGGCTTACAAGAAAACCTTAAGAGACAATTTTGGGAAGATATGGATACTGTTATACAAGGCATATCAAGGGTTGAGAAAATATTCATAGAAGCATATCTGAATGAATACGTTGAAAGGGATAATAAAGGTTATGAGAGGATGCATAAAGGACATGTATATGGAAACAAAAATGAGCCTGGAGAGATGATCTTAGATTCTGCCATGTCATATGATTTTATTACAATGAATATTTGCTTTAAGAAGAGAGAACACTTAATAACCTTCAAAAGTAGACAAAATAAAAGTCAAATAGATTTTTTCTTAACTAAGAGGATAGATTGTTTATGTGTAAGGATTAGAAAGTTATCTCGAGGTGAAAGATTAACCACAATATAGAGTTTTAGTGTTAGATATATGTATTAAAAAATGGAAGAGAAAGGGTAAAATAAACCAATGTAAGAGAACTAGGTGGTGGAACCTAAAGGGAGAAAATATAATAAAATTTAAAGATAAAATGATCAAAGATGGCGTTTGGACTGTAGAGGATGGTGTAGACACAAACACTCATTGGAGCAGGATAGCTAGCTCTATTAAAAAGATAGCAAAGAGATTTTAAGTAAATCAAGAGGAAGATTTTCAAATAGCAAAAAAAGTTGGTGGTGGGATCAAGATTTTCAAAAATCTATAAAGATAAAAAGAATTTGTTATAAAACATGGTAAAAATGCATAAACATGGAAAACTTTGAAAAGTATAAAGAGACGAAAATGCAAAAAAGGTCATTAGTGAAGCTAAGCATAGATAATTTAATAATTTGTATTCTATCTTAGATACAAAATAAGGAGAAAGAGACATATTTAAACTTGCTAGAACGAAAGAAAGAAAGAGTTTACTTAGGCAATGTGAAATGTATAAAAAGCGAGGATAATATTGTCTTGGTTAAGGAAGAAGACATAAAATAAAGATGGTGAAGTTACTTTAGTAAGCTATTTAATGAAAACCAAGTAGAAAACTTAAACTTAAAATTGACAAATGAGGAAAAGACTAAAAGTATGAGATTTATTCGCAAGATTAGAGTTAGCGAAGTTAAGTTTGCACTAAAAATATGAAAAACGAAAAATCTATACGACTGGATAACATCCCAGTTGAAGTTTGAAAATGCTTAAGTGATAACAAAATTATACGGTTAACTAATTTATTTAAAACAATTATAAAAACTAAGAAAATTACAGACCAATAGAGGAAAATTCAATACCTGTATACAAAAATAAAGGAGATATTCAAACTTGTAATAACTATCGTGGAATTAAACTTATGAGTCATACAATGACATTATGAGAAAGGGTAGCTGAACAAAGATTAAGGCCAAAAACGAAGGTCTTTTAAAATCAATTTGATTTTATGCCTAGGAGATTTACTAAAGAAGCTATATATCTTTTAAGAATATTAATGGATAATTTTGGGAAAAATAAAAGGAACTTTCATATGGTATTTATGGACTTGGAGAAAGCGTATGATAGGGTACCTAAGAAAGTTTCATGGTGGGTTTTAGAAAGAAAGGGTGTGTGTAGTAGGTATACTAATGTCATTAGGGATATGTATGATGGAGTAATAACTAGTATTAGGAGTATAGGTGAAGAGACTAGACACAATAGGTGTGCACCAAGGATCTGTTTTGAACCCTTTTCTTTTTACTTAAGTAATTGATGAATTAACTAGAAGTATCCAAAATGAGGTTTCATGACATGTTGTTTGCAGATAATATTGTCTTGATTGATGAAACTAGGGGTGGAGTAGAATCTAAGTTAGAATTATGGAGAGAAGCTTTAGAATCTAGAGACTTTAGAATAAGTAGAAATAAGATAGAATATATGAAATATAATTTTAGTAATAGTAGGAGAAATATATAAAGTTAAATTTGATGATGAAGAAATCAATAGCACTAGCAAATTTCAGTATCTTGGATTTATTATGCAAGCTGAAGGAAAAATTGAAGAAGATGTAATACATAGAGTTAAAGTAGGTAGGGTAAAATGGAGAAGTGTTTCGAGTGTGCTTTGTGATCGTAGAATACCCTTAAAATTAAAAGGAAATTTTTATAGACAACTATAAAACTAGTTGTGCTATATGGATCAGAATGTTGGACAACTAAAAAATAACTTATCTACAAAAAAAAGTAAAAGTTGCCAAGATGAGAATGCTTAGATGGATGAGTGGTATAACACTAAAAGATAAATTAAGAAATGAACAAATTTGTGATAAGTTACGGTAGCTCCTACAAGATAAAATAAGGGAGACACGACTTAGATGGTTTGGGCACTTGCAACGTTGGCTACATAGTGCACTAGTGGAAGAGTGATTTAGTTACAGTGAGGCGCAGTAGAAGGGCTAGGAGTAGATCTAAAGTAACTTGGAATGAGATAGTAAGGAGCCCTGAATTTGTCAAAGGAAATTATCAATGAACGCATATATTGGTGGAAGAGGATTCATGTAGTCGACCCCACCTACTGGGACTAAAGGCTTGGTTTGTTGTTGTTGTATATTGGAGTTATTGCACCTTATACACCATATACATGTTATTGATGTATTTTATTCGTAATTTTTTAGTTCTAAGTCTTGCATTATTCTGTTTATTAACAATCACTAAAGTTTCACTAAGGCATAGTTGCTTTAATACTAATTGCGATAATTTATTCTGTTTATACACCATATACATGCCATTGATGTATTTTATTTGTAATATTTTAGTTCTAAGTCTTGCATTATTCTACTTATTAACAAACACTAAGGTTTCACTAAGGCATACTTGCTTCAATGCTACTTTCAATATTTTTTTAAAATTGAAATCAACATAAGAAATATCCACTAATTTTTTTTTGTAATTTTGTAGAGTCAAAATATTAGTTGATGTCGAAATTTACACAACCTCAATAATAGCATCCTAGATAGAAATAACCTTGAAAAAAAAAATACCCAAAGGCAAAGCCAACAATTGAATGAAGATGGTAATCTTTCACCCTGTTCCTAAAGTCACAACATCCATGTTCTTCACACTATCCATAGCGTGTTATGGTCCCACATCAGATGTGTACTAGGGAGATCTTGAGCTTATAAGGAGGGTTTGGGCTCCAACTAAGTGAGGTGCCTTTTATAGGACAAACCCATGAGGCAAGTGAGCCAAAGCGGACAATAACTCATCGGAGTTGGGCCCAGGACCACTACACAAGGGCATGCTCACACTCCAAAATAATCTACAACCAAATGAAAAATGTAGATCTATAGAGGCATCGTAGAAAAAAAAAATCGTATCATCTACAAATAATAACTGAGAAATAGAGACTTCATCTACATCTCTACCCAAAAGAATGCTTGAGAGACATTGCCCCTCCACCTCCATATTAAGTGTTCCATCCAATGGTTCCACCGAAAAAAATAAAATGGAAGAGATAGGATCACCCTATCTAAGACCTTTGGAACTTCTAAAAAGTCCACTAAGACTACGGCTGGCCAAAATGGAGAATCAAAACATCGATCCAATGTATCCGCTTGCTACTATTTGTATCAAAGCCCAATCCTTAAAGAATATATTAGACACACCCTAGCATTTTTTTTTTTGGATAACAAAAGAAGATATCATTAATGGAAAGGGAATTTACAAAAGGAGAATGAGAAATCTCCCAAGACAAACTAAGACTCTCCAATACTAAACAAAAACATCAAACACAAGAAAAGCCCAAGAAAAAATCATCTAGTCAACGTGTTCCTGCAATCTCTATGCGACTCCTAAAAACTTTTAAAAAACCATATTTGACACATCACAAAGAGGCCAATCCAACATCATGCTATCATATACATTTACACATCCAATTTATAGACAACTCCCTGTAAAACAAAGCATAACCTAGAACCCACATATTCACCAAGAATCAAAGCAACATCTAAAATTTGTCCCTCACCAACAAAAACTCTTCTAGAATCAGACAACGCCTTGGCAACAACTCCATTCAATATTGGAGTGAGCATTTTTTACAACAATTATAAATTGTAGCCCTAAACTAATTGGCCCAAGCCCTACTATATTCAACCATATTCTTCTTAAGAACCAATGCAACACAAGAATCATTGTGGCTCTTCTTAGAATGACGCTGATAAAAATATTGTGGAATTCATAAATGGTCTTCCTTGATCCCACCTCTCAATAGTGTTGGAAAAATGCCATTGGGAAACTATAAGGACCCCAAGCCATATCCCCATTCAACTCACTCATGCAGTTAAGAACTATTTTTCTTGAATTTTTTTTTTTTTAAAAAAAAGGAGTAAAGATAAATTATCCAACTAAGCCCTATCCTCCTCCATGAAAATGTCAAAATGCATTCCATCAAATCTTTGATCTTTAATCTTTAGTTTCAATATACAAGGACTGACAAAAGATTACAATCCATTCTGAATATCCTCCACCCTCGAACAAGTGACCCCATTAATAGTCAAATAACCCATGAAATACTCTTTTATCTTAGACCCACCATTTGATGAAAGGAAACAAAATAAATAACAAGTTGGCTACGGATTTTGGTAATCTTTGCAAGGGATCTCGATGAGGCACAAAAAATTTTCTTAAATTCCACTCTGATAGAAAGGTAATGCAGTATATCTGCTTGAATAGGATTTTAGTGCTAACCACAGTGTAGGAAAAATGCCATTGGGAAAATATAAGGACCCCAAGCCTTATTGCCAGTCAACTCATCCATGTAGTCAAGAACTCTTCCTCTTTTAGACCCACCATCCGATGAAAAGAAACAAAATAAATAACCAGTTGACCACGGATTTCGGTAATCTTTGCATAGGAGCTCGATGAGGCACAAACAATTCTCTTAAATTCCATTCCAATAAAAAAATAATGCAGTACATCTTCTTGAATAGGATTCTGGTCGTAATCAACTAGAGCAACTAACAACTTTGGAAACAAAATAAAACACATCCAAACATAATATATAAGAAAAAAAAAAAACTTATTATTATTCCTAAATGGCTGTGGGCATTTTCCTTTTGACTAAATCAGTCCTTGGACATGGGACCTTCAATTGGCAGAGAGACGTGGCAATGCACAAGAGAAAATCAGGAGATTCCTTTACACTAGTCATCAGCTGATTTTTGACGGTTCTCATCCTTTGGGCTCTCTATAGCCTATAATAGCTTTGCCATAACTAACATACATGCACACACATGTGCACGCATACACATGCATAGAGAGAGAGAGAGAGAGGGGGGGGGGGGTGGAAACACAACATAATAGGACATCCTTTTTCCTAGAAGATATATCCTCAAGAATTCAATCAGGCATGTATCCACGAACTCATCTTTAAATTAGTTTCACCATGAACAAAATCATTGCAACTGTATTGATGATATAACCCATTATTTTTCCTCAAAAAACCTAATACTTTTCTAACTGTAATGTTATTAGAAAAGATGTGTAGACATGACATTAGAGAACTACACATCCGCTGTGTCCTACCAGCAATCTTCACTTCAGTAAAAGTATGTTATGAACTTGTGAGCAAGTAAATTTGGAGTGTAGGCCCATAACCTCATCAAAGATGTGACTCACATAACCTTCTTCTTGTTGTCGTGTTTTTTCTTTGGAGAACACCATTCTAAAAATGAAGATTAATAACTCATTTTATATCTAGAAAATCATTTTGAAGCAACAGTTGGCAATAAAATTCATTTAACCACAAAGAATACTTCAAGATATTTCTAACTGGGCTCCAAATATATGCTTGATGCATAGGTGAAGGAAAATAATACCTTTTGAAGGAAATGTCCAATGCACAAAACATAGTCGATAGGTGAGTTCATTGATTTACTGTGAACTATCTCTCCCAATATACGATCAATTGCTGCACCCTATATGAAACCAAAGTCTCAAACGAGGAAAAAAGCATGCATGCTGGCAATTAGTTGCACAAGATTCAGAAATAATGAATAATATTAGCTGAGCCTAGTCACCTTTGTAACACCAACTGCTCGCACCTCAACAGATCGACTTCCTTGGACTACATCAACAGATGCATTAGAAATTGGGCCTGTCCAAAGATGCTGCAACATATCCCTTGCTTGAAGTCTTCCAAATTCAACATCTATTATTTTAATACAAAGACATGGAGCAAAGAGAGAATGATTCAGAAAGGCAATAGTTAGAAAAAAGAAAAAATCTCAAAAATTAAACATATCAAGTACCTGCATACTTGTAATTCCATACAAGTGAGGTTGCGCGGGGTTCAAAATGTGATCGAGGTGTTCTTTCAGTAAAGTACTCAAAAACATGCTGTAAAGTTGTCAAGCGCATCAGCTGTTAAGATGCAGAAAGATAGAGTAAACACATACAATGTCAATACTAAGCACCTTTACACTCTCCCACTCCATATTTAAATGCTCTGGCATTGTTGTCATCCACTCTCCCTTTGTATGGCGCAAAAACATCCCATTCTCTGCTGCCAACCACATGTTGTACTCCTTAAAGTTCTGCCCATTTTTTTTTCTTATCAGAATCAAAATTGATAGGATAAGAAAAGAGAAAAATGAAAACAAATGAGGTACATTATCTAAGATGTCTCTGTCACTTCCACTGAGGACAACAATGGTTGTCTTAGGATCACTGCAGAGTGCAGTCAATGGCACTTTCAACTCTGGATGCAATTTTAGTTCCATTTCTTTAATCTGATCTCCACCTCTTCTCTCAGGAGTGTCCACTGGTTTAGTTAAGGTTGCATTGAATCCCTGTGGTTTTTGAAGACAAGCAGGACCGAAAAAAGAAGGGGGGAAAAAAAAAACACACAGAACAAGAACGAAACCATGTTAAATCAGATGTATGACCTACTAAGTAAGACTAGAATGATGATAGACAGGAAGTTGTTGCCCAACATCTTTCAAGTACTTAAGCACAAGTCAGCATATATAGAAACTGGAGTTGAACAATTAAGAGGTGATGGTTATCAAAGGCATCAGAGTTCAGAATAATTGGCACAGATACTTATAGAAGGAAACTGGATAACTTATATTGGCAAAGAATACGAACCACCGAATAGCCTTTGTACCCATCTAAATATACTGATTAAGCATAGCTTGATGAAAACTCATTTTCTGGATAGAAACTGACACTGACTCTTCTAAAAACTCAAGCAAAGAAAAGAAAAAAATGTTGGTAATAAGCATACAGGAAATGAATTTTCTTGTCTCTGTTTCTTCATTGTATATATTAAAGCCAAAAAACAAAGCTAGAAATAATTAAGAGCCAGTGTAAATGCATAATTTAATTTATGACATTATACAAGATAGCCTATTGAATATTTCTTTACTTCATAGAGGATGCAGATTCAAAGCTGATCTTGGTCATTTTTAAATGAGTTCTCATCAATAGAATTAAATCATGTGGAGAGGTAATTTTTTTTTTCCCCCAAAAATCCAAATAGAAGGATATTTAAGTGGTTGCACAATGAAACTTGAGCATTAATAATTCCCTGCAAACTAGCCTGCTCTGATTTTCATGGCACATCCAAGACCTCTCCATCTTCTGCATTTTTTCTGAATGTTTTTGTCAGAATGAAATTCTGTTAGTAATTAGGTGTTGTGTCAGGTATTATGTCCTTTGTATCTTTTTATTATCAATATAAGGAGTGCTGATCCGGAGATGTATGTTTCTTTTCAGGGTTTGGCTATCATTCATCTTTCTCTACTATGAATTTTACTCTCTCTCTCTTTCTCTCTCTCTCTCTCTCCCCTATCAAATTTGCAGGTTCACAACAGTTTTAAACAGAGAGAGAGATCAAACACAAAAACTGCCACTCACATGCAGATATTCATAATAACGAAGTGAAAGCGCAAAAATATTGCCTTTTAACTCTCAAGAGTCCCTATCAAGCAAAAGCACAAGTATTTATCACGCCCACCTGGCCACATTATTACATAAACAAGAAAATAGACCCTTAGCCAAAGCCTAAGAAAACAGGTCAGATTATTGAAGTCTGAATTATTTGTTTAATCATTACAAAATCCCTAAAGAAACGACAATCAACAGTGTGAATGGAGTTGCATTTTTTTTTATTAAAAGGAATTCAAATCCTAAACAATATACACAGACCAAGTAATGATGGATCTGAGGATTCTAATTATATCCTTTTGAGTGTGAAAGAGTTATCATCGACTACAGGCCTCTTAGCATGGACAACAGTTTGTCAAACCCCGGAGTTTAGATTTTGCAAACATAGACACAGAAGGTCATGAAGAAGTAATTCAAATAAATGACAGTTAGGATGCTTAAAACACAAATGTATTTGGCCTTTCAGGAATTGAGAGCACATGATTGGTAAGATAGAAATTTTCTCAGAATCATTCCCCCACCCTCACCAAATTGATGCTCGACTTTGTCTAATAAATTTTTATATCTTGAATCTATTATGCAAGCAAAGGGAGAAATTGAAGAGGATGAAGTACATAGAGTTAAAAGCAAGTTGGGTAAAATAGAGGAGTGCATTGGGTGTGTTATGTGATCATAGAATACCATTAAAATTAAGATAAAAGTTTTATAAGACAGCTATAAGAACAGTCAAGCTTTATGGATCAGAATGTTGGACAACTAACAAATACCATTGTCTAAAAGTAAAAGCGTCCAAAATGTGCATGCTAAGGTGGATGAGTGGTATAACATTAAAGGATAAATTAATGAATGAACATATTCACAATGAGTTCGGCATAGCCCCAATAGAAGAAAAGATAAGGGAGGAGCAGCTTAGATGGTTTGGGCATTAAAAACGTATGCCAATTAGTGCACTAGTAAGGAGGAGGCGGCTAGTCATTGTAAATGGTATTAAACGAGGAAGGGTAGACTTAAAATATTGGAATGATGTAGCGAGGATGGATTTAATGGCTCTCAAGTTAGGTGAAGAAAATTCCATCGATCGTTTGAATTAGCGAAAAAAGGATTCACGTAACCGACCACACATAGCAGGACTTAAGGTTTGTTAGTTGTTGTTGTTATTGATTTTTGATGAATAATTCCTATGTGAAGCACAAAAAGATGGGGTATCTTTCAATCGTAGCATGTTTTTAGGTCAAAAGATACAAATAGAGCAACCAAATGGTGCTTCAATCTCTTCATAGAACAAGTGAAGAACAAAGAAAATTTTAGAATGATCTTTTGTGAAGAATAGTCAAGTCATCCTCGATCAACTAACTCAAAATAAGAGATCCACAAACAATAAACCAACTCAAAAGAAGGAAAAAACGATTATTTATTGTAGACATAAACACTAATCAAGATTCACAAAAGCAGTGGGCAAATGACTACTAAGATAATAGTGACCATCATGTTCCTTAACTGCAACCATTCATCTTCCTCGTGTTGAGGTCCTTGAAAAACAAGAGAAAGGAAACTTTAGAAAATTGTAGAACAATGACATGCTTTGGTTAATTAAGTCAATAGTGTTGAGCTGAAATGGAAACGGATTAAATGGAAACGGAAAATTAAATGACCTTGAAGAGGATGAGTTGTAGATGAAAATGAGCCGCGGAGGAACCAGCTTTCATGCGCTGGAATGATAATGCCCGTGTGCTAAAATAACCCATTAAATATCCCAATTACTCCCTTTCTTTCCTACCCATTCAATATAGCTATATAATGAAGCAATTGTACGTGAATGTGAATATAGTAAAGTGAGTGAGCGAGGAGTGTGAGAGTGCTGAAGGTGAGAGAGAGAAAAGTGTGAGAAGAGTTGAGTTGAGTGTGTGTCTCCTCCTCTTGTTTTTCTCCCAGGTTATGGTATATTCAGTGTGCTCCGTGGACGTAGGTTAGATTAGACCGAACCACGTAAATCTGGTGTTCTTATTTTGTGTGCTTATTTTGCTTGTGTGATTATTGTTTCTAGATCCCTTACAAATAGAAAAGCATTAAAACGCAATCTCATCCTTAAGAAAACTTCTTTTTCCCTTTGACAACTAGTATACTTAAACTCTAAAATTGGCTCAATCCAATGCTCCATCAAACCATTAAACTAGCATGTATGTGACATGCCCTAAGATAAAATTCACAAGGCAAACGCAGATTGCGCTTAGGGCTTAAATTAGTGACAAAGTATGCAAGAAGCACTTTGCATTAGAATTTTGAATTTGAAAATATCAGCACAAATTGTGTCTAATTCGCAGATGCAGCCATACTAGATAGCTCTTCCCACTTGAATGTCCTAAAAGTTGAGAAAACTGGTTAAAATTATTCTGATGAAGGAAACGAACTTGGACCTTGATAATCTGTAAGGAAATTAAGAGGCATACCAGGCAACCATCAATCTAATATCGCACTATTTTGCATGTGAATTATTCACAATGAATAATTGATCCAATATATAGTATGTTGGCCTATGAACAGAAATTTTGGCGGTGTTCTAGCTACTATGCAATTTGCCAAGTCAATGTTCTCACGTTCTCAATATGCACCAGTTGTTGCTCCTAATTAGGGCATGCCAAACATCAGATCCAGTTTCTGCACCTTGTACAGCAAATCGTACTTGTATGAAAATTGAGCAGTCTAGGCATTTTGGGAGTTTAGAGGAAAATACCATTGTTTTGGTTTTTGGATGGAATAAATTATGTAAGGATATCCCAGAAATTAAGAAAATATGCGAGGTTAAGTGCTCAACTAATCAAAGTACAGATCTATCTCTCTGATCATTACATAATGCATTCAACAAGTTGGCTATGATCAACACCTTGTGCTACAAAATCAAGTGGGTACCTAAAAATTAACAACTATTACCCGCAGGTTCTTTATATAATGCAAGTTTATTCAATAGTCTACCCTAAAAATAGATTTGTCCAATTAAAAAATTTAACAACATTTCTTAGCAAGCTGAAACTGCCATTTGGCCAATTTCATAGGTTTCCAAGGGAAACAGGCATACCAGTATGAGTAGTCGGTTATTTGACTGCAAATAACGCTCTTTTGCATCTTCAACAGGAAGTTCAGGTGGAACTCGGCTTATCCTTAGCTGAGCTTCAACAACAGTATCATTCAATTCACTACAAAAAAACAATCAATATCTAATTATAGTCATGAAAATGTAAACCAAGAAAATAGAAACACAACATTTTCTGTTTTACTTGGGAAAATAATAAAGTTACTTTAATTTACTGTGACCCAAATAAACAAATTTGGGATGCAATGGGAGCTAGTAGCCTTTAATGAAAATTTTTAGGGGAAGGAAAGGGGCATGGAGAGAAAGTACAATACTGGTGGTCGCACTATTTTGTTTTTGGGACTTTGGAGGGCAGATAAAAGAACACGCAAAACTACATACTGCTATCTTTCCCTCTAAATCTCCTCCCCAATTTGGGGATAAGCATTTTGGAGAATTGGAGAGGTTCCTCCCCTATCATAGTAGCCTGAAAAGTTGTGGTTGCATCTATATATTGGCCTCATTACATAAGGCTTAGGGGGTTCTTGTGGGAGGAATTCTTTTATGTGTTACCCTATATTGAATGTGGAATTTACTTGGCTTGTTGCAGGATGAGTGTCTATTGCCCTTGGACTGATAGGTTCTGGTTACCTAGGGTTGGCAAAATGAGTCAAAACTCAAAGGGTGACTTGTCACCTGCCCGTTTAGACTGAATTTGGATTTGGGAGGAGGTGACCCGCTTATAAATGGGTCAACTTGAACCCAACCTGTTTAATAAATGGGTTGGACAAGTTTGGGTCAAGTACTCGTCGGGTGGCCCACTTACATTTTTTTTTTTCCGCTTTTAGGCACTTTGGCCTTTGGGCTGTCCACTTTTAGGCTTTTTTTTTCCCTTTTAAAGTGATTTTTTTTAATAAAAAAATTTAAGTCAGTTTTGATAAAATACTAAAGAAAAAAATTAAAACAAACAAATTATATTTTTAAACAGGTGTTTAATGGGTACCCATTTATGATCCGTTTATTAAATGGGTTTTGGTTTATAGATTATTCACCCGTTAATAAACAGATAAACTTGAACCCGAACCCGTTTAACCTCCACTCGTTTGCGACCCGCCCAAACTCGACCTGTCAACCCGTTTTGCCACCTCCATTGTTACCCTACAAAGCAGGAGAATGTTTTTAATCCAGGAGGTACTCCCTTGAGTGATGTTAGTTAGATCATTGTCCTTTAGTGCCTGATTTTACTTTGGTTAGGTGGGACCTTACCCATTCTAGGTTGAGGATGTGTAGATGATTCATTCTGTTTTTTCTTTATTTGGTGAAGTAGAAGTGGATACAGTTAAGGAGGCTTGGAAGAGTTTTGTGCGAGGAAGTGGAAGCATGTGATTAGGACCACTAGGTATACATTATAAATAAAAGGAGAGACATGTCATTGTGATTAGATCTTCCAATTTACACAATTTCTTTAGCATGGTATTAGAGCATGGATCTGAGACCTAAACCTTAATTGTCACAGCCACCATCAAACCGTAGCCTAAAACCCTACATCCACTGCATGTCTAACATTGCAGGAGAATTGTCAGCCCCACCGTAGGCCTGAAAACCAGCCAGCAGCTGCCAGAAGCCACAACAATTGCTGGAAATTCCCTGGACTAGGACCACAAAACCCCTTTATATTTTTCAAAACAACATCTTATCACCCAGCGATACTGCTGATCTGCCCAACACTGAAATCCCATTGCCAGAGCTGAGCCCATGCTACCTCATGTGTAGGTCAAGGCAGGCAGAGCTGAGACCCCACTCGCCAGTACGTGAAGCTTCATACAGGCATGTTTTTGGCCTGATTTGATCCTATACTGTTTAAATCCCTCCCTCTATAAACAATTACTGAGTTTTCAATGATGATTTTTTCCCAAAGATTTCACCTTTTAGTTGCTCATGTGTGGCACTGCAGGAATGATTGTTTGGCACTAGTCGAAGCTGTTTGTCAATGTTTTCTGAGTTCAATACGGCCTAAAACAATGGTATGTGCCGTGTTTGTGATTTTTCCATTTGTTTATCTTGTTCATTGTTAGATTACTACTTTACCTAAAAACTTAAGCTGCTAAGTTGTGGACCAACAATGCATATCAAGCTTTAACACTCACCCGCACAGGCAGCCTGGTAGCACTTGCAGAGATAAAATATGATAGACATCATCCATTATAGGGAATCTAATAATTTTTTAAACACCACACAATAAACACAGGCAACGAGACTAGAACCGAGGACCTCCTTGTAACCAACTCTTATACCATGTTATATTACCACTTTACCTAAAAGCTTAAGCTGTTAGGCTGTGGGCCAACCGTGCATATCAAGCTTAAACATTCATCATGTATTTGTGGTTTGCTCTGGTTGTCAAAGATTGTGTGTTGGGATGGAGTCCACGAATCCCAAAAGTTTATTGTTTGCTGTGTTTCAGATTTGATGCCATAATCGAGGTTGTGTGTTGGGAAAGAATCCCCAAATCCCAAAAGTATGTTTCCCACGTTAGTCACTAATTCAGGCATTGGTGAACAACATGTTATAACTGTCTCAAAGAAGGAGTATCCAAGGTTCCTATAGTATCTGAGAGCGTGACAAGCATCTCACCACATTGCATCTTTTGCTTTGAAAGGTAATCCTACAGCCTGTATGTCGTCTAGTATCTCTCCAGCTAGTCTTTGGGTTATCAATTTTGCTGCTAGTGACCATATGACAAGTGTAACCAAGTTCTTTTCTTCCGCTTAGTATTCTAAAAATCTACCATGAGTTACCCTTGGTTCCACTGCTAAGGTTGGGGGGATAGGAACAAGAAATCCTAACTCTCTGAAACTCTCTTTCCTCTACTTTGTACATTCCTAAGTTGCCCATTAATTTCATGTTTGTTAGTAAAATTACAAAGTCACTAACTTGTTCCTTAAGCTTCTTTCCTGATTCTATAGTTATTTAGGATCAAATGGGGAGGAAGACGATTGACACAGAACATGAGGCTAGTGGACTTGAGTACTATACTACTATTAGTCTCTCTCTCCTCCTATTGCTTGTGGTGCTACTACTACACCACTTCAAATCAATTATGGCCTTGTTATCCTCCATTCGACAAGTTGAAACTGTTAGTTCTTACTTTGAGTTTTGTGTCTAATCTTGAGTGTGAGTTTTGTCAATTGGGAGAGCACCATTGTGTTCCTTTGCCTTCTGATTCAATAGATGGGCAGTCAACCTTTCAAGGGGTACTAGTTGTGTCACATCAAAGTTGCTGTTTCGATACTCTGTGACATTTATTGATGACTACTCTAGGATGATTTAACGAAAGATCATTCTTAGTTGTTAAGTATCTTTTGTGCATTCTGTTATCAAATAAAGACTCAATTTCATGTACCAGTATACTTCGTAATGATAATGCTAAGGACAACCTTAGTACCTAAACCTAGAATCATCCATCAATCATCTTCTGCCCACACTCCACGGAATTGCAAAACTAAATATTTGACACATTCTAAAAGCCATTCATACCCTATTATATCAAATGTCCCCAAAATTTTTTGAGTGATGCCATGCTCAAGGTCTTAAATTTCAATTTCGACTCAAATTTCGAAGCTCCAAAAGTATAGAAATTTCGACTTAAATTTCAATTTTGATGTCAATTTCGATTTCAATTTGAAATAAAAAAAGAAATTAGTAGTAAAACATGGAATTCTTTGTGAAACTTTAGAAATGGTTAACAAACATAATAATATAAGTTTTAGGACTAATATATTGCAAATTAAATACATCTATGTTTTGTATAAGGTGGAAAAGTTGTAAAATAGTATGTGTATCAAACATATTTATAAGACAATGTACATTAAACATATTCAATTAATACAAATGAAATTCATAAATCATTTAAATATTATTTATTATACAAATAATGATAATTTAGACATAAAGGGTTAAATAAAATGTTACTGTAAGTTTATTTTTTCATATAATTTCAAAAGTACTTGTAATAATCTTTTGTAAAGATAAAATAAATTAGGATAGAAATTTCCATTCACTCCTTAATTTCTCATTTGAATTCTGACAAAATTTCAACGTATAGTTAAAATTTCGAGATTTCGATAATTTTTGAATGATTTGTTGAGATTTTGATGGAAATTATGCAAGACAGAAATCAACTGCCATTTCGATTTCAAGGGTGATGGAAGTTGGAAATTATGACGGAAATTTCGACAATTTCGAGGAAATTTAAGACCATGGTCATGCTCATTGCTTGCTCTGTCATCAATAAATGCAATCCTCTATCCTTGGTGATAAAATCCCACATCCAATTATTCTTCCCAAAGGCTCCTTTATTCTCACTTCCACTTTGTATATCTGGTTTTGTCCCATTTTTTTTTGTTACTTACGCCCAAGAAAGGATAAATTAGACCTTTGTGCTATCAAATGTATTTTTTTAAGTTTCTCTTGTACTCAAAAGATATATTGATGTTATAGCCCTACTTTACATTGTTTTTTCGTTCTCACCTTATGTCACCTTATTTGAGTTAACACCACTATTTTGATTCCTTGAGTCTAGTTGACTTTGATGAATCCCTCCCTTTGCATAGCCTTCTAGATCCTAACCTATTATCACTACATTGTCCTCCATCCAATTTGAGTCCTTCTTGTGGCTTGGATCATCCTATTTTGCAGGTTTCTACGTAGCAGCGACCCAAGGGACGATAGCCTCCTCCAACTTCTGCTACTAAGCCTCTAGTTCCCTTTCCAATTTGAGTCCTTCTCATGGCTTGGATCATCCTAATTTTCAGGTTTACACACGATTGTAACCCAAGGGACGAAAGCCTCCCCTAGCTTCTACTTCTAAGCCTCTAGTTCCCTCGTTTGATGATCTTATTCCCCAAAATGTTGATCTTCCTATTGCTGTTTGGAAAGGTAAATGTACTTGTACCCAACATTCAATTTCTAATTTTGTTTGCTACGCTCTTTTGTTATTTTCATATTGTTGTTTTGTTAGTACTCTATCTTCTATCGCTCTTCCAAAAATTATTTTTGAAGTCCTCTAGGTGGAGGACTGCAATGGTGTTGAATAGATGCATGCAATATAAAAAAAATGACACTTAAAAACTAGTACTTCTTCTTCATGATAAGTCTATGGTTGGTTGTCGCTGGGGGTATATCATGAAAGTTAATCCAGATGGTTCCCTGACTCATTTTAAGGGCCATTTTGCTGCTAACGGATATGCTTCAACGGACGGTTTGGGTTCTTTTGACACATATTCCCTAGTTGCTAAACTTACCTTAGTTCATTTGTTTGCCTCCTTAGCCACCATGTGCTGTTGGCCTTTGCATCAGTTAGATGTGAAGAATGCCTTCCTAAGTGGTGGTAAAATCCCACATTCAATAATATTCCCTAAGGCCTTTTTGTTCTCTCTTCCTCGTCTTATATTCGATTGTGTGTCCTTTATTCATCAATTAAATTCAGGAAAGGAGAAGTTGGATCCTTGTGCTATCAAACTTATTTTTTTGGCTTTCCTACACTTAAAAAGGATATCGATGTTATGGCCCTGCTTTACATTGATTCTTTGTCTCTGCTGATGTCACCTTTTTTTTTCAGTCTACAACATACCATTTTGATTCTTTGAGTTTTGTTGACCTTGACAAGTCCCTTACTCTGCTTAGCCTTCTTGATCCTAACGTATTTTCTCCACCCAATCCTCCTACATCTTCATCCAGTTTGAGTCCTCATCGCTTTGATCATCCAAATTTGTGAGTGTACACATGGCGACTCAAGGGAGGATAGCCTCTTCCAACTTCCACTTCTACGCCACTAGTTCCCTCATCAGATAATCCTACTTTCCAAGGGGTTGATCCTCCTATTGCTGTTTGAAAAGGTAAACGAACTTGTACCTAACATCCAATCTCTAGTTTTGTTTGTTATGATTTCCTATCACTTCATACTATTATTTCGTTAGTTCTTTATCTTCAGAGATTTGAAGCCCTATCCCCATTTAGGTGGAAGAATGCAATGATAATGGAGATGCATGCACTACAAGATAATGATACTTGGGGGTTGATATCTCTTTCTCCTAATAAGCATATGGTTGCCATTGCGTGTATACCGTGAAGGTCAATCTTGATGGTTCCATGGCTTCATTGAAGGCCTGCCTTGTTGCTAAGGGATACTCAAGTGTATGGTTTGGACCATTTAGACACATTCTCCCCTGTCACCAAACTTGTCTCAATACATTTGTTCATCTCCTTAGGCACCACCTATCATTAGCCTCTACATTAGTTAGATGTGAAGAATACTTTCCTACGGTGATTTTTAGTAGGAGGTCTATATGGAACAACCACCTAGATTTGTTGCTCAAAGGGAGTAAGGCTTAGCATGTCGGATCAAGAAGTCATTATACCATTTAAAACAATCTCCCAAGGCATGGCTTGGTGGATTTAGTGTTGTAGTAGTTGAGTTTGACTTTCAACGGTGTAGTAGATCATTCTATATTTTATCATTATGCTCCATCCGAAAGGATTCTGCTTATTGTGTATGTGGATAATATTGTGATTACTAATGATGGTGACCAAGGTATACAGAGCCTAAAGCATTTTTTCGCAAACTAAATTTCAAACCAAGGATTTGGGACCATTTAAGTACTTCTTGGGTATAGAAGTATCAAGATCTCGCATGGGAACCGTTTTTCCAGAGAGGAAGATGTTCTTGATCTTTTAGATGAGACTAGGATTTTGGGATCCAAACCCGTTGATACACTATATCCTAATAGTTAGTGCTAGATATGGTTGATTTGTTGGCTAACCCAAGACAGCACCGAAGACTTGTCAGAAAGATTAATGATCTCATGGTCACTCGACCAGATATATCTTTTGCAACAAGTACTGTGAATCAGTTTCTTGATTCTTTAAGAACAAGTCATTGGGATGCAGTAATTCGCATCTTGAGATATCTCAAAGGTGCACCCAAGTGATGTCTCTTATATCAGGATCGAGATTACTCATAATCAAGGATATACTAATGCAGATCAGGCTCGATCACCTTCTAATAGAAGATCCATGACTGGGTACTGTATCTTTGTTGGTGGTAATTTGGTTTCTTGAAGAAATAAGAAATAAACTATGGTGACCAGATTAAATGTTGAGCCAAAGTATAGGGCTATGATTCACGCTATACGTGAACTTGTTTGGCTGAAGAACATGTTGTAAGAACTGGGTATTCCACATTCATAGTTTATGGAAGTGATGTGTGATAATCAAGCTGCCATTTATATTGCCTCCAACAAGGGTCTTCTATGAGTGGACAAAACATATTAAAGTTGATTGCCACTTTTTTAGGGAAAAACTTGTGCAGAAGCTCATTACCACCACTCAAGTGAAGTTTGATCTGCAATTTGCTGATTTAAGTAAAGCTTTTGCAGGGGTGCTTGTGTTAAATTCATTTGTAACAAACTACATATCATATGCTCCAGCTTGAGGGGGAGTGTTGACGATTATTTTTTTCATTTTATCATTATTAGTGTGTTAGTGTTATGTTAAAAGGTGAGAGTTAGGAAGGGTATTGCAGTCATTGGTTTGTGCTTGAGATATTATAAATAGAGGGAGAGGCCTATCAATGTGATAAGGTCTTCCATTTTACCCAATTATTCAACACTCTACATGGAGCAACTACTTGGGTTTGTTGCTCAAGGAGTGTCACAATTAGTGTGTCAACTTGAGAAATCCTTATACAATATGATTTGACCAATTGAGTGCCACAGTACTTGAGTTTGGTCTTCAGTAGTAGATCACTCTATATTTTATTGCCATACTACTTCTAGTAGGATTTTGCTCATTATGTATATGGATGGTAGGATTCTGCTTATTTTCATCCAGCATTTGGAGCATTTTGTACAGCCTAATTTCAAACCATGGATTTAATGCCATTGAAATACTTCTTAGGTATAGAAGTATCCAGATCTAATATTTTTCTTTTAGAACTTTTAGATGAGGTTGTTGGGATCCAAACCTATTAGTGCACCCATGGATCCCATAAGAAAGTTAGTGCCACATGTGGGTGATTTGTTGGCTGACCCGA
Organism: Malania oleifera; assembly: GCF_029873635.1. Lineage (NCBI taxonomy): Eukaryota > Viridiplantae > Streptophyta > Magnoliopsida > Santalales > Ximeniaceae > Malania > Malania oleifera. The sequence goes on from NC_080417.1 coordinate 126,136,275, forward strand.
AAGATATTAGAAGCTCGCTAAAAAGTTGAACTATTTCACCATCACTTGACTTGATCAATATTTCGCAACAAGTGGCGGGAGCCAATTTCTTGATTCTTCCAGAACAAGTCACACAGATGCAATTATTTATCTCTTGAGATACCTCAAAGGTGCAACTAAGGGAGGTCTCTTATATCAATATTGTGGGGTCACACTTAAGCTCAGGGATATATAGATGCAAATTGAGCTGCATCACCAATCCACAACTGGGTATTGTATTTTTGTTGGTGGTAACTTAGTATCTTAGAAAAGTAAGAAACAAACTTGGGTGGCTTGACTGAGTATCGAGTTACAAGTATTGGGCCATGGCCCACACTACATGTGAGCTTATTTGGCTAAAAAAACATGTTAGAAGAGCTTGGTTTTTCATATTCTCGGCCTATGGAGTTGATGTGTAATAATAAAGCTGCTACTCACTGCCTCCATCCCAATCTTCCACGAGCGAACAAAAAATTGTCACTTTGTTTGACAAAAACTTGGACATAAGTTCATTACAACGAATCATGAAGTACAAATTCCAACTTGCTTATGCACAAAAGCCTTGTGAGGTGCTCAGGTTAGATCGTAACAAGCTAGGAGCACCGAGTACATCATATCTATGCTTCAGCTTAGGGGGGAGTGCTGCTAGTTACTCTAGTTATTTAGTGTTATTGTTGTGTTATTACTATGCTAGTAAGCATGAGTTAGTAAAGGTAATGTGGTCATTGTAATGTAGTTGACGTATATTATAAATAGCGGGAGAGACCTGTCATTGTGAGGTCTTCCTTACCAAATTCTTCAACAGTAACTAATATGTACCTTACAAAAGTTTCGGCCCATTCTTGAGCAGTATGGGTTTTCACATGCGCAAAGTTGAGCCGGTGTCTCTTCTCTCTTTCCTCATCTGACATATCTAAAGCTTGGCCAATTGAGGCAGCAACTTCAGTGATGTTCCAGGGGTTTACTAGGATCGCTCCGGCACCCAGAGACTGTGCAGCACCTGCAAACTGCATGTGAAAAAGAAAGGAGAAGTTCATTAAAAAAAAAAAAAAAGATAAATACTTTGAAGAATTGTCCTGAAGTTGATAAAGATTAAAGACAACAACATTGCATGAAGATGAGGAAAACCATTGCAACAAATAACTGCAGAACATTTTTAACCATGAGAGAATATCAAAAGGCAAAACAAATGATAACATCAATCCATAATCAATGGTGGTCTAACCAAACACCCACAACTTTTCCTTATGAAACTAAAAGAGGGGAACAATTTTATGGTCATTCTGATCCCTATTTAATCACAGAAAAATGCAGTCAGAACATAAATTAACAGATTAACTAGAAAAACAATGGGAAGGATTATCTAAAATGGAAAACTGTTAGGTTCTTGGAGCAAAGAAGGGAAGTATTAGCAATTTTTTGCATCCTTGTTAAGAGAGAAGAATGAATATTACAATATCTTATGGTAAATAAACAAGAACATATAGCCAAACCTTATGTTTATCATTAGCATTTAGAAGTTATGAGATTCAATAAATATATATATTAATAGAAGAGATCCGAATTTTATTTTCTCATAAAAAAAGTAAAATATTAAGAAAAAATTCAAATGTTTCCAAACAGCCATGGACAACACAAGCAAGCCGCCCCACAAAGAAAAATAATCTGTAGCAAAAAAACAAAACTAAGGGAAAAAATCACAAGACCTACTTCGGCTAAAAAATTTTGTGCATAAATTGCATGGAAAATAACAATCATCATAGTGCATAAATTTATTAGCCAGAATTATTTTTTTTGAACTCAGACATATATACATTCATCTAGAGCTTGCTAACAGAAATTTGGGTCTATACATCAGACATAATTATGTTCAGTTGTGGAATATCATTTTTTAACTATTAAACTATAATAGTATTTTCATAAGATCATGGATTCATGATATTAGGTAATAAACTGCATCTTCGAATGAAACCTCCCCTCCCCCCGTGCCTAAAAAATAAACAAATAAAAATAAATAAAAGAAAAGAAAATGAAAGGAAAGAGAATTATTTCCAAAGCTAAGGACAACTAGGGGGAAAATCATCTATAAAACTCTGTGTAAACTATCTCTTATAATCCCCTGACAATCCCTCTCCTCCCTCTTCTTTATCAACTAGCATAGAAGCCATTAGAAACAGAAAAAATAAAAATAAAAAATAATAAATAATAAATAAATAAATTTGCAAAAAACAATTAAAAGCATGAACTTGATTTCACGGCATTGATAATTACCTCGCTAAGAATGAGAACACCCTTCTTTGAATCTTGGCATGCCACAAACTCATAGCTGACGAGATTCATTCCATCCCTTAGAGATGTGACAAGTGCTACATCTGAACAAAAGAATGGGAAACAGGCTCAAGTGACTAGAATTTGCATCATTTTGAGCTTTTAAAAAATGACAATTTTTTAGGAATTAGTTCCATGTTCAAACCACTAAAAGTACAACATAAGATTAAAACATAAGGCCGCCTATTAGAGGTACAAGTAATGTATACTAACTGCATCTATGAAATCTTTCCCAACATTATTATCTTCTCCAAGTTGCAGATTTATAATGCACTGTTTTAAATTCCAAAAGTATTCATCTAGAAAAGGGCAATAGCAGGTAAATTCTGGGAGTAATAGTACATCGACCAAATCTTATGTCTCACTAAGTGGGATTGGCTACAAGAATCCTCTTCCGCTTTTTTGCAGAATCTAGGGTAATATCCTCCAGAGTGCTACCAAATCCTTACTACAGCTACAAAAGTTACTTGGTCTATATCGCAAGTGCCAACACCATCTTAACTGCCTTTCTCATCTTTTCTTGTACAGGAGCTACACCTACATTCCCACGGATGTGTTCATTCCTCACTTTGTCTTTTAGAGTTCTACTCATGGTTTTTAATAGCAGTAGTGGATAGCATAATGTAACGGTAATGAGTGTAGCAGGAAGTGGGAGTAGAGGATGTTGCATAACAGGAAGTGGGTGTAATGGCTGTGAAATTTTTCCAAGTGCACACAATCTTTATATATATTGGCATATTTCCATGTTTTGAGCTCTAAACTCTATTTTTTTTTAAAAAAACATTAAAAAAAAAAAAAGTATATTGGATTGAGAAAGAGAAGTTACAACGTAAAGGGACAACAGGTACACCTGAAAAAAATTAAAAACAGAAACAAAACGAAAAAAAAAAAAAACAAAAAACAAAAAGTACTCCTTACCAAGAAAACCCCTTTTCAATCCCTTCCCATTAATGTCATAATTCACCAAGCACTTTAAATTTGCAAGCTCCCTCTGACCCTTCTTTGCTTTGTACTTACTCCCAGCAAAGCACACTTCAATTCCACCATCATCACACATTTTAAATCCAATTTATCCATAATTTTTTTTGATAGAAAAGGAAACTCATTAGATAGAGAAAAAATGTACAATCCGGACAGAAGACATCTCCTTGATCCATCAGAAGTATCCTCATCCCCGACCCTTGGGAGGGTAGGCTCCTCAACTACAAGAAATGGAACTCCCATGCGTGGTGCTGCAGGCAGATAGAATACGAGAGATCTAGGTAAGCCATTCTTCTATTCTCTATAGGCGATGGGTTTAAAGGCTAAGAAAGAGCCAGCAAGCACAAGGTTTAGAATCCTCACCTTGTTTCTCCGGGCGGATTCACTAACTACAGTCCATATGACAACGAACTGGATTCTGACATTAGTACCTCCACAAGAGGAGCGTGACTTTCAATGGCCCTTGAGAAGAGACCACCTGCCCTCTCTCTCTCTCTCTCTCTCTCTCTCTCATTTATTCAGAGAAAAACTACATAATGGAGGCCCTTCTGTTATGATCTAGCATGTTCATTGAAATGAAATCTGAGAATCCCCAGGAAAAAAAAAAATCACGAAATGTCAAAGGCAGTGAAAGAAAATCAGCACACCCTAAGAAGGGACTGTAAATCATGCTGAACATCTGGAAAACACATCTGACTGAAATTTCCATCGCCCACACACCATAAAGAAGCCATAAGATGAACCTTTTCCCAACCCAGCAAATATATAACTTCTTCCCCGGACAATATGTGCAAGTTACGTTCCTTCCACAAACCCCAAAAGACTGCAAATAAAGCATAATTCCATAATGCAATTCCTTCTTTCTTCTTACCAAACCCCATAAAAGATATTGCCAAGAACTCCTCTACCGTCCTTCAACAAACACAGCTTGCTCCAAAATAATTGAATAGCTTGTTCCAAACCTTCCATGCAAAATCAAAAATGCAAGAAAAGATGTGAAACAGATCCTGAACAATCAAAACAAAGCATAGATATATCAGTAGAGAGAGCCTTTAAAGGTCTCCTAATCTGCAACAAGTCATTCGTATTTACCCTATTAAGCACAGCCAACAGACGAAATGCTTTGCTTTTAGTGGGGATTTTGACCTTCCAGATAACTTTGTAGAGTGAAAAGGAGAAATTGGTACCAAACAAGAATTCATGGAAAGATTTACAAGAATAAACACCTGAAGAATCCAACAACCAAGATTGGCTATCATCTTCGGAAGATACCCTACAATTATTCAACATAACCAACAAAGAAGATAACTCAATAGCTTCCCTATCATTCAAAGGATTTCCAAAAGCGAAAATCCTAAGAAGGTAAAGGACCAGCTGAATCTACAATAAAAGAAGAAATGGGATCATTTTGAACTAAGTTCAAATGAAATAAACCAGGAAAAGGGGTGGCCAAAACAACATTCCCCAACCAAATATCTTTCCAAAAATGAATGTTGCAACCCTTACCCATACAGTTTTGGTACAGGGAATTAAAAAAGGGTAAATCTGGTAAAATAGTTTTCCATGGGTTTTCCGAAGAACATCTAGAACCCAAATTAATATCCCACCCATTCCCATCTAGTCCAAATTTACTTTTGATAACTCTATCCCACAAGGAGGAAACCTCTAATGGGAACCGCCAAAGCCAATAAGCCACAAGGGTCTTGTTTTTAGACACCAAATCTCCAAGACCCAAACCACCCTCTCTCTTAAACCTAAACACCACTTCCCAATTCACTAAATGATCCTTAAAACACCCTACCCCTAATCATAAAGAAATCTCTCGTAATTCTCTCAATCTTACAAGCCACTCCCATTGGAATTTTTTTAAGAAAAAAGAGAAAATACAATGAAATACTAGAAAGACAAGCCTGAATTAGAGTAATCTTCCCTTTGAAAGAAAAAGGGCTCCCTTCCACATGTCTAAATTCTTGGACACTATCACCACCACTGGATCCCAAAAACTAGCTACTCTAGCATTGCCCCCAATGGAACCCCTAAATAGGACATTGGCCACCCTAACTCAGCACAACCAACTTCCAAGGCTAATTCCCTAGCACTTTCTACAGGCATGTCAACAACTTAATAGTCACGATTCCACTCTTTCCCATTTTAATCTTCAACCACAAGACCCTTCCAAAAATTTGAAGAAGTCCCACTATATTTAGAACAAAAGGCAAATGGTCATCTAGAAAAAAGATAGTATCATCTGCAAATTGAAGGTCTGACACCATAATATCCTCCCTGCCCACTTTAAGACCTTTCACTAAACCTCTATCCACGGGCCTATCAACCAACCTACTCAAAACATCTGCCACTAACACAAACAAAAAATGGAGAAAGAGGATCCCCTTGTCCAATCCCCCTCCTGGCCTTAAACCAAGATTTAGGCTCACCATTTACTATCACCGCAAAATTTACATTAGACATACAACCTTTCTTCCATTTACGCCATCTTTCTCCAAACCCCTCCCTTACTAAAATCTTATCCAAAAAATTCTAGCTCACTCTATCATAAAATTTTTCAAAATCCAACTTCAAAACAAGCCCCTTCTCCTTCCTCCTCCTAATATCCTCAACAATTTCATTCGCAATCATCTGTATTCCCCACACAAAAGCACTCTGACCCTTGGAAATAGTCCCATCAAGCACCACACTTAACCTGTTAGCTAGCACTTTAGTGATTACTTTATAAACACTAGAAACTAAGCTAGTCGATCTATAATCAGAAATCTTGAAGGATCTATTTTTCTTTGGCACCAAAGTGAGAAAAGTAGAATTAATACTCTTACTGAGGACCCCATTCCAATAGAAATCATTAAAAACCTTCATAAGGTCATTCTTCAAAAAGCTAAATTAAAACCATCTGGCCCAGGAGCTTTATCCCTCTCCATTCCAAAAACTATAGCCCTAACTTCCAATTCCTCAAAAGGTCACTCTAACCAGACTATCTTATCAACAAAGAAAGGATAACACTCTAATCTTCCACCATTGATCTACTCTTATCCTCCTCAAAATAAAGATTAAAATAAAAATCAGTTATCTCCAAAGCAATTCTACTAGAGTCCATGACAATAACCCCACCATCCACCTCCATCTCTCTTATCAAAGTCTTTCTCATTTTTCCATTAGCCATCCTATGGAAAAATTTAGAATTATAATCTCCATCTCTAACCCACTGTTTTGCCTCCACCTTCTCATTTCCTTAAAGATAAGCTCTTCCACTTCATTTTTTAGAAAAATATTTTCCGCCTCTTCCTCCCTCAAAAGGGTCACTCCTTCCTTTCTAACTCTCTTGAATCTCCTAGAACAGTAGACCCTTTAATCCCAACCTCTTCAACTGATTCATAAATCTAAACCCCTCCCAACCCCTTTCCACATCCTCGCTTCATGAATCACTAACCAAGGATTGAAAGGAGCCATTGTCTAACATCCAAGGTCTTAAGTTTCAATTTCGACTCAAATTTTGAAGCTCCAAAAGTATGGAAATTTCGGCAGAAATTCCTATTTCAATGTCAATTTTGATTTTGATTTGAAAGAATAACAGAAATCAATAGTAAAGTAAGGAATTCTCTATGAAACTTTAGAAATGGTTAATAGACATAATGGTGTAAGTTTTAGGACAAATATATTACAAGTTAAATACATCAATGTTGTCTATGAGGTGGGAAAGTTATAATATAGTATGTGTATCAAACATATTTGTAAGATAATGTGCATTAAACATATTTAGTTAATACAAATGAAATTTATAAATCATATAAATATAATTTATTATACAATAGTGATAATTTAGACATGAATGGTTAAATAAAATGTTGTTGTAAGTTTATTTTTTCATATAATTTTGAAAGCACCTGTAATAATCGTTTATTTCGATAAAAATAAACAAAATAAATTAAGAGAGAAATTTCACTCCAATCTTAAAACACTCATTTGACTTTCGAGGAAATTTCATTGCATAGTTAAAATTTCATCAAGTTTCACTAAAATTTTGAGGTTTCAATAAATTTCAGATGATTTGGTTAGATTTTGATGGAAATTATGCAAGACGGAAACTGATTGCCATTTCAATTTCAAGGGTGACGGAAACCAGAAATTGCAACAAAAATTTCAACAATTTTGTGAAAATTTAAGACCATGACCACATCTCCTCAAGCCTAAAAGGGGTGGGTCCCCAAGACACTTTCCTAGATTCCAATAACATAGGAAAATGATCCGGCGTGGTTCTAGGTTAATTTCAATCGTGGTAAGAGGAATATTGGAGAAAAGATTAAATTTGATGGTCAATTTTTTTTTATGGTACAAGAAGAATGTTATCCAAAGATAAAGAATGAACAACCAGGAGAATAAGGCATTCCTTTAGCAAAGGCTGAAGAAAATCCAAACAAAAGGCAGAGAAAAAGCCGAAAACTAAAAAGAACAAATAAAACCAGCGACATTTAACAATTCAACAAATAACGCCGCCTGCAATAAATATAAAAAAAAGCACACCCCCTTAAAATTCCCATGACCCGCACACCAAAGAGATGTCAAATCATGTATTTTCTCCCAAACCAGAAAATATGATTTCTTTCCTGAAAAAATGCATGCATTACAATCAATCCACAGCCCCCAAAATATTGCAAAGAAATCACATTTCCAAAGCGTTGCTCTTTCCTTTTTGCTACCAAAACTCACCAAACATTTGCTGCACAAACCAAATAACTTATTCCATACCCTCCAAGCATAATCACAATGCACAAAAAGATGCAATGCAGATTCTGAACAGTTCAAACAAAGTAAAAAAACATCTGGACAAGGAGCCTTGAAAGGTCTCTTGATCTGATACAATTTATTGATATTAATTCTATCAAGTGCAACCAACCAAATAAAAGCCTTGATTTTAGAGGGGACTTTGGCCTTCCATATGGATTTATAAAGAGGAAAAGAAGAATTAGATCTAGTCAGAAATTCACAAAGATTTGCAACAATAAACCCCCAAAGGATCCAAAGACCAAAACCTGATCCTCCTCCAAAGAAAAGCGCAGTTATTCAACAAGACCGGCAAAAAATAACTCTACCAACTCCCTATCATTCAACGACCTTCCAAAATAAAAATCCCAAGAAGGTAAAGGACCACCTAAATCAACAACAAAAGAAGAGAAATAGAGTCATCCTGCCCTGAACTCAAGCGAAAGAGGCGAGGAAAAGAGGTGGACAAAACTACATTCCCTAACCAAGGGTATTTCCAAAAACAGATATTACAACCCCTATCCATCCGGAATTTAGTATGGGAAATGAAAAGGGGATAAATCTGAAAGATAGCTTTTCATGGACTCTCTGAAGAACATCTAAATAACAAATTAGTATCCCACCCAGTCTCCTCCAATCCATACTTACTTTTTACAACTCTATGCCACAAGGAAGAATTCTCTAGTGGAAATCGCCAAATCCACTTAGCTAAGAGAGCTATGTTTTTAGACACCAAATTTCCAAGACCTAAATCACCCTCCTGTTTTGACTTGCACACCACTTCCCCAACTTACCAAATAATCCCTTAAACAAGAAATTCATCATTATTTTCTCAATTTTGCTAGCAACCTCCACATGAATCTTAAAAATAGAGAGAAAGCATAATGGAATACTAGAAAAACTAGCCTGCACGAGAGCAATCCACCACCGAAGGAAAAATGAGCACCCTTCCAAAAGTTTAAGTGCTTAGAAACCCTTTCAAAAATACGATCCCAAAAACTAATAGATCTAGGTTACCCTCCAAAGGAACTCCTAAATCAGCAGTCAATCCAAAACACTACAACCCAACTCCAAAGAAAACTCCCTAAACCTCTCGTTAGGCACATTAATAGTCGCAATACCACTCTACCCCATATTGATCTTAAGCCCAAAAACCTTCTCAAAAATATGGAGAACACCCAAAATATTCAAAAAGGAGGGTCTATGGTCCTTTAAAAAAATGAAGTAGAGCAAACTGAAGGAGTGAAACCGTCACCCCCTCCCTCCCAACCTCCAACCCTTTCAATAAGCCTCTATCACAGCCCTATCCGCCAACATACTCAAAATGTCAGCCCCTTAAACAAACAAAAACAGGGAGAGAGGGTCACCTTACCTGATTCCTCCCATAGCCTTAAACCAAGATTTAGGTTGACCATTCACTAAAAGGGAGTAGCTCACATTACGCAAGCATCCTCTTATTCATTGACACCATATCTCTCCAAGCCCCTTACGGAAAAAATCTTATCCAAGAAATTCCAGCTCACTCCACCACCATATCCTTACTCAAACTCTAACATAAAAATGAGCCCCTTCTTCCTTCTCCATACATCCCCCACAACCTCACTAGAAACCAAAATGGCATCCATAATTTGTCTAGCACCCACAAATGCACTCTGAGCCTTAGAGATAGTCCTACCAAGCACTGCTCAACCTATTAGCTAAAACTTTGGTGATGATTTTATAAACACAAGAAACTAAAGTAATTAGGTCCCTAGTCCGAATTCTTCACGGATCTAATCTTTTTGGCACTAGAGTTATAGAAGTGGAATTAATATTCTAATTTAAAATCTTTAAATACATTAAAAACCTTAAGCAAGTCCCCCTTAACCACCTCCCAACAATCTTGAAAGAAAGCCATATTGAACATGTTCGACCTTGGAGTTTTATCCCTCTCCATTCCAAAGACCATGGCTTCACATTCTCTTCCTCTTAAGGTCTCTCCCACCAAGCTACCTTAGCACCAAATAAAGGGTCCCAATCAAAACCTTCAATTGTTGGTCTACTATCATCCTTAGAATACAAATTAAAAAAAAAAAAAAAACTCAGTGATCTCAAAAGCAATTCGACTTTGGTCGAAGATAATCTCCTCCCTACCCATGCCCTACTCCCCAATCAAATTCTTCCTCATTTTCCCAATAGTTATCCTATGAAAAAATCTCGAATTACAATCACCATCTTCCGTCTTCTACCTCCAACTTCTCATTTCTTTGGAAATGAACTCCTCCAATTCATTCTTCTACTCCCCAATCAAATCCTTCCTCATTTTCCCAATAGTTATCCTATGAAAAAATCTCGAATTACAATCACCATCTTCCGTCTTCTACCTCCAACTTCTCATTTCTTTGAAAATGAACTCCTCCAATTCATTCTTCAAAGATATCCTTTTTATCTCCCTCCCTGAGAGTAACATTTTCTTCCTTCCTATCTAGTTCATCCAACTCTCCTAAAATACTAGCATTTCTAAAAACCTTAAATATCCTAACACTCACCTATTCCATTCTTTCAACCTCACTTTTACCTTCTTCAATTTCTTCAAGAATCTAAACCCTTTCCAACCCCTCTCCACATCCTCACTCCAAGAATTCCTCACCAGTGGTTAGGAAGAATCATATGATCCAACCACATTTTTCAAACCTAAAAGAAGCGGGACCCTATGAAACCTTCCTCAATTTCATCATAATAGGAAAGTGGTCAAAAGTAGGCCTAGGTCAGACAAAATGGGAGAGAAAGAACTCATCCTCCCACTTTGTGCAAAACAAGAACCTGACAAGCCTACTTACCACCACTCTAGCTCCTCCCACCAACCTTGTGAAATTAGCATTATCTAGAGGAAGATCTCTCAAACCACAATCCCTAATAAATCGATTAAAATTCTGCATAGTAGCAGTAACCCTATCTCTCCCCTTCTTATCTTGAGGAAACCTCATACCATTAAAATCACCTCCCACTATCCAATAAGGAGTGCAAAATCCAAAAAAAACATAGTAAAGCTCATCCCAAACATAACTCTTAAGGGCTCTAGAAGGACCATGCACCAATAACACCGACCATTGACCCTAGCCTTTCACTTCTACAAAGACACAGAAAGAAAAGAAGCCAACCAAACTATCCAATCTAGAATAGAGTAAGTGTCCCACAACACTAGAATACCACCCGCTAACCCCTAGGAAGGTCTGAAAGCCCAATCTTTACAACGTCCCCATATCCCTTTGACAACTTCCATATCTCCAATCTCAAGCTTATCAAATTAATATCAAAAGAATATCTAAGTAAAAGCTCTTTGATTAACCCACTATTTCTAAAATCCCCAAAGCCTCTAGCATTCCAAGTAAGAATCTTCATAATTTCACTCATTTCTCTCGCTTCCCAACTCCCTTCCCTGCCCCACAACAGATAGAAGAGACGAAGTTCTTTAGTCCATTCTGAACCTTTTTCTGCTAATATGTTCTAGAACTCAAAGCCAATCTCACCTCAACCCCCAATAGGACTAGCTAATTGTACACTAAAGTCCTCAAGGAGTTTATTTGGATCTAAAAATCTCTTTCACAATCCCCAAGCAAACACCAAAAATCAAGCGGAAGGAGAAATTAATAGTACTAGCATATTTCGATACTTTGGATCTATTACGCAAGCGGAAGGAGAAATCAAAGAGGATGTAATACATAGAGTTAAAGTAGGTGGGGTAAAATGAAAAAGTGCATCGGAGATGCTATGTGATTGTAGAATACCACTAAAGTTAAAATGAAAGTTATATAGGATGGCCCTAAGACAAGCCATGCTATATGGATCAGAATGTTGAGCAACTAAGAAACAACATATCCAAAAAATAGAAGCTGCCAAAATGTGAAAGCTAAAGTGGATAAGTGGTATAACATTAAAGGATAAATTAAAGAATGAAAGTATTAGCAATAAGTTGGGCATAGCAACGATAGAAGATAAGGAAGGGTAGGCTTTGATGGTTTGGGCATTTGAAGCGCAAGCCAAACAGTGAAATAGTGAGGAGTGAGCTAGTTATTGTTCCTAGTATTAGAAGAGGTACAGGTAGACAAATAACATGGAATGAGATAGTGAGGAAGGATTTAATAGTTCTTAAGCTATCCGAGGAAAGTGTCCTCAATTGTGTGAATTGGCAAAAAATAATTCATGTAGTTGACTCCACCAAGTGGGGTTTAAGGCTTGGTTTGTGGTTGTCTATATAATCCTTTCATATCTTCTTCTAAACTATAACACTATCGTCCTCCTTTTTTATAAATTTGATGTTACCTGGTATGTGTTCCTTCTTTCGCTTTTTTAGTAGCTAGTCTAGTATATAAATTATTATATGCTCTAAGTTTAGCTTCACTTTTTTTTTTTTGGTATCTTTTTTGGTCCCTTTATACAACTTGATGTAGATTGTTGGCCAACAATCTAACAGCTTAAGTTCTTAGGTAAAGTGGCTGCTTAACATGGTACCAAAGCCATGGTTCTAGGTATTATTTAAATTATCCTATACCATTTTTAACAGGAATTTTTTATAATGTCCTTATCTCTCCACGGGTAATTGGGCTGCACATGCAGGGAACTGTTAAGGATTGAACATTGTTGGGCCATAGCCCAACAACTTAAGCTTTTAGGTTAAGTTGTTGCTTAACAATGCTTTTTAAACTTTTCCATATTTTTGCATTGTTGACATGTCAAACCATATTCATTTTATTTTTTTGAACCCACCACTAACTCTCCACACTAGTCATGCATCATCTTCTAAATCACCAAAAATTCTTTCAATAATGTCTAAAGAAGTATAGAACTACCCATCCTATTCCAAAGTGTTTTTTGTCTGCAGTATCTCCCATTGTCCAGTTGCCTTCTTGTATCGTTTTATCATTAATTTTATTATATTTTTTATGCCTTTTAGTTCCACCACCTAGTTCTTTCACATTGATCTATGCTACTCATTCTCTTCTATTTTTTTAATGCATATACATAACTCTATACTCTATATGGTGTAGTTGAACTATATAGTCCTTGCATGATATACGATTTACTCTCTAGTTAAGAAAAAATCTATTTGATTTTTGTTTTGTCCAATCCTAAAGGTTATTAAGTGTTTTCATCCTTTTAAAGGATGTACCCATTGTTAGAAGATCATATGACATAGCAATGGCATATCACTACTCATTTGTGTTGTCATATCCATGCCCCCCATGTATTCTATCATAACTTTTATTATCCATTCCCACATGACCCTTCAAATCTTGCTCCTAATCTCCTAAATATACATATTTTTTTTGGCTACCTAATACCCCTTTTATAATATCATCTATATCTTCCTAATGTTGCCTTTTAACGCTTTCTGCACCTATAAACATTATATCCCTTGTATAATAGTGATTAAATAAAATTATATATATGAACACAAAATTAGTACCGGTGACAGCATAAAGTGCGCATAGTCCATGGAAGTCAAGAGAACGATCCTGTACATAAAAAGGAAAAAGAGATGACATAAAAAAGCGTTCCATTTATGGTAAATAACAACATTTAAAACAAAATATATCATAAAACGCAAATTGGATGATTGCTCATATGATGTGTGAGAATTACAGAATAAATCCTTAAATGGCAACCATAGCACACAACTAAATGACACTTGATGTTTGCTCTTCCAATATAAAGCCTAACCACTCAAAAGCAATAACACCAAAATAGTCATAACACATGACTCTGAGCATATCATTTGTATGAATCCTATCAATTTACATGAATGAAAGACTCAGCTTCGGAAGGAATTTTAGGGGCCATCTGGTATCACTATCAAAAATTATGGAAACGAAAACAAAAAAATAAAAACTATAAACAAAAACCAAAAACCAGCAACGTGTTTGGTCAATATTTATAAAACTAATCAAAATTAAAACTTGATTGAACAAATGCTCATTTTATTTCCTTGAATGAAATACCAATTAAATATATGATTTAATTGATAAAAATAAATATATAAATAAAAATAATATAATGAAATACATATTATTATAATTATTTTACTAAATTATTATATTTCAAAACTGACTTTTTAGTGTTGCAAGAACGATCTTATAGTATATGAAAATTCAAAAAATAGAAAAAGTATTTTTTAAAACTTTTTAGTGTTGCAAGAACAATTTATAGTATATGAAAATTAAAAAAAAATAGAAAAAATATTTTTTAAATGACTTATTATTTTTATTTAAATTTTAAGAAATTTTATGAATATATTGTTATTTTGATTATGCTTTAAATTCATCCTCATATCATTTTAGTTTTAATTAAATTACGTACAAAATGAATGATTTAATTTACAAAAGTTGATTCTACATATTAATGTATTTTGGCAACAAATTACCAAAATAAGTGAAAACTATAATATTTGGTTTTCAATTTTTTTGAAAACTAAAAGCCAACTAGAAAAAGAAAATTGGCAATAAACAAAAATACACTCATAATTTGTTTCTGTATAGAAACGAAAATAGAAAATAGAAAATAAATTATACTAAACAGACACTTAGCTTTCCAAATAAGAGATAGCAACAGGCATAAAAAATATTAGACAACAAGTACGACGCTCAAAGAAAGATTTACAAGAAAATTCCCTTGATGCATCTAGAATCCTACAACCACGTCTGGAAAACAAACAAAAATAATCAAACATCCTTGATAGTTGAAAACGACACAAACCATTTCTCTCAATCAAATTCCTGTTAAATGTGTGTTTTTAGTTACGAACCTGGCCCAACTAATTGAAAAGAAGGATTTTTTTTTTTTTTTTGGGGTATAAACTGGGCCATTTACTTGAGCAAGGCCAAGGCTAAGGTATACTTGAGTTGGGCCTTAACAAGGAGTCTAAGAGGGGTCCTCATTCCTCGGTCTCTATATAGAAGATAAGTAGAAAAAGTTAGGATGCTGGACGGGGAAATGGGGAATCAAATAAGTCAGTGCCGGATTTTCAAGAATGGGAAGGACCAGGAAACGAGCAGTGAAAAGGAGATTCCAGCACTCTAAACTTCGAATCGGGCTGATCAAACTCTGGAACATTCCCAGAATATTAATAGCTCGGAGTTAGACAGTGGTATTAAAAATGTAATTAGCATAACGAGAGTTCGAAAAAATAGGGAGGTCAGATGCAAAAAAAGAAAAAACCAGGAGCAGTCATGGGGAAAATTGATGACATCTTGTTGTCCGAATTTTAACAGATCTAAGGGAAGTAAGGTGTACGCTCATCAGAAGGCAGCTCGTGGGTACTGAGATGACAAAGGTGTTTGATGAGAAGAGAGAAAATTCTGGTGTGGCAGGGACAAAGTTTTAAGGAGAGACTCTAAAGAACTTAGCATGGTGGAAGACTCTCTTATTAAGGAGGTTGGGTGTAGCTATGGGGAAAGAAAAGAAAAGGAGGTAAAGAAATGGAGGGATTTTTCAGGTTTAGAAATTGATGATTTGAGTGAATTTGACTGTGGTGGGGGGTTGTTGTTGGATGAGATTTGAAAACAATATAGCTACGTTTCTAATTCTTGTGACAAAGTAGGGGATTTATCTTATGTTCATCCTACCCTGTTGGAAGGTTTGGAGGGAGTATTTATTTTTTAAAATGATAGTTTGATCAACAATTTACAGCATAGGGATGGAATATTTGCCTACTCCCATGGAGGAAATTCCCAATGACCACTTAGAAGCTCAAGATCTTCTGGATAAGTTGGATTTAAAGTTGAGTGACATTGGAGGAAATGAGGTTCGCTTGGATGGTGGCAAAAGTCATAAATTCAAGGGTTAAAGCGAATTAGAAAATTTGAAGAACTTGGTCAACTATGATGGATAGAGTCTGAAAAGGGGTTTTCTTGGTTAATTTTATATAGTTTCAGAGTGTAGTCTCCAGTTTTTTTGTTTTTTTTTTCTCTTTTCTTTATTTTTTTTTTTTTGTGGACTCCTTGTCCTCGCACATTGTACCTTCTTTTGTCCCTATCTAATATGCTTCCTTTTATTATTTAAAAAATAAAAATAAGATATCGACGCTCCAAACCATGACTTTGACTCACCATTGACCATAACTGCGAAGAAAACTAATCAAAGACAATCACATATCCATTTTCTCCATTCACACCTAAATTGTTTCACCTTAACACCCTATCATGAAATCTCCAACAAATCCAAATTTAAGACAGACCCCATATGGCCATACCTATGAGCTTAGCATAATCAACAACCTCATTTGGCACTAATCAAACATCCAAAATCTAATGGCCTCATATATAAGCGCCCTGAGAATCAGCAGTTTCATTAGATAAAAGCCCACTCACACTATTTACCGACGACTTTGTTAGCGTCTTATAGACTAATAGGCTAAAAATCTTTTACCTTGACAGATTTATCTCTTATCAATTGCCAATTGTCCTCCCACATGTGATATTGAAGCTTAGCCGCTTCTTGAATTTTGCACGAATATACGTTCTATTGAAAAGGATTGTTTTGAAGTAGCAAACTAAGACATAATAGGGAATGTAAACTGAGGAACAGAGAAAATGACAGAGTTGTTGCTATGGTGGTCAAACAATGCCTAAAAATGATTTAAGGGACTTCTTAAGATCAAGATCAATCATATGCCAAAATAAATTATTGATGGGGATATTGTACATAAAAAGATTGTTAAAATGTAGAAATGCATGTGGACTCCACAAACACAAAACATATCCAAAGAATTGCAGCAAAAAATGAGGATGTTGAAACAAGTAGCACTACAAGAAAACATAGATTAAGAAATATTTTCATGTGTTAAAGATAAGGAATGCCCCCACTGGAAACAAGATGACACATAAACATGTTGACCCCCTTGAACATTATAATTCAGAACAAGAAAAAAAAATAAAATTAACAGCAAATATTATCTATAAGAAACCTACTTCATAGAGTTGTTGTTTTTTTTTTTTTTTTTTTTTAGTTTTACATTGTTCTATAATAAAAATAACAACAACAACAATAATAAATAATGGTAATACAAAGGAATTTTCTAGCTATAACTTTCATACTCTAGGATCACATTTTTCACATAGGCTATCAATATATCCACAACCAATGACCTTAATAAATAAAATTGTTCAGTGCTTTTTTTTTTCAACCAAAAAAAATTTGTTCAGTTTCTTTAAGTCGTAAAGCTTCTAAAGTAATTGAACAGTAAGACCATGACTTGACAATTGATTTTCAATTTTGGCTAAAAAATTTGCCTCCTAAATTTCTCTAGTGACTTTATGTCTTATGTCTCTTTCTATGTGTTTCCATTTTGATTTTTACAGGCTAAAAAACTATATTAATATACAAAATGTATTACATTTGTTTAATGAAACTAGACATGCCAATAATTAATGTTATAAAGAGAATATAACCAAAATCATTAATTAGTACATATTATGTATTTTATTAATTATAATCAGCGGAACAAACTTTATTCCTGAAAATAATATTAAGGAATTATTACATTACAGAAAATTATTTATTAAGGAGGGACACTATATAAGCAAGACCATTCCAAATCAAACCAATAACAAAACAAATCAATACACTCTTACATATAGTTTCATATTTCATGGATCAAGTATCAAATGAGGAAGCAAAAAACAGACCAGATGATGAATTGGAACAGCACTATAGGATCCAAATCTGCCATTAATGCGTCCAACAATTTCATGAACTTGGCTTGAAAGTTTTTTATCTGTGAAAACATGTAGCAAAATAAAGCGATGCATCAATGTCTAGGCAAAAAAAATCCAACAAAGAGACCAATCATAGACAGAAGACTGAGTCAAGTATCTACGCCGGTACAGAAGAAGAGTTATAGCATTGAAAACTTGCTGAAATTCATGGTTGCTATGAAATGGATGCAGAAAAATATTTAGGCTTTGATGCAGAAGCTGTTATCCATGACAAAATGAAATCATATGGAAAAGGCTGTCTACAATAGATATTTAATCATTTCAAGACAAAAAGTACAATGTGTTACTCCTCAGTTTCAGAAATTTCTTTCTGGCCAAAAGTTGAAATTTCTTTGGGCAAAAGGTACCAGCAAGCTACTTCTTTTTAAATATCATAAACCTTCACTGGTTAGATCATTGCATGCAGTGCTATAAGTTAATGCTTGCACAGCAAGACACTGTAAGCACTCTTTCCACTGACCCTCAATGGTCTTTACAAATTTCTAAATTCAAGAAATTTGAAAATTTAGCGCCACCAATGCTTAAGTAAGCATTTCACCAACATCATTTGCTTACCTACATCCTGGACTGTTAGACACCTAAAATAAATACATATATTATGTTAAATCTTGATATAATTATTGGTCCACAACCCAATAGCTTAGGGGTCATTTGGTGTCACTGTCAAAAACTATAGAAAGGAAAACCAAAAACCAAAACCAAAAATGAGAAACAAAAACTAAAAACCAAAAACCAGCAACCTGTTTGGTTAATATTTATAAAACTAAAAAAATTTAAATTAAAAAATGCTCATTTTCATCTTTAAATCAAATAATATGATAAAAATAATAAAATTGCAGAATAATACACGTTAAAAAATAATATAATAAAAATAAAATTATTATAATTATTTTACTTTCCTGAAAACTAATACCCTAGAATCACAAAATATTGCTCAATAAAATATTTTAAAATAAAATTAGTTTCCCACGTCACAATTGTTGGGGTTAAAAATTAATTTCTCTGAGAACAGTGCAGTGATTGTAGGCATAGGGATAGTTTCGAGTTATTTTTCTAGGCTAGGAGGGTGTGGTGATCTAATTTGTCCTATTAGCTACTTAGTTGTCACTTCAAAGGGCAATCCAACTGCCCACTCTTTTTGGGATCTAGTCTTCGTAAGAACTGCTAGGAGGTTGGATGGATGGAAATGAGCTTTTTTCACTTCAAAGGGTCATTGGATTGGGACTATGCCTTTGGCTCCTGGATTCCCTCATCTTTATCAATTATCTACTTTTCACAAGTCTTCTATTTCTGCCTTCCTCATTATGCAAGAGGACAGCCATTCATGTGATTTTCATTTTGGGAGGAATCTTCATAAGTGAGAAACTAATGAGCTTGCTTCTTGGACTATTGTGCTTGATTTTTTTTGTGTCCAGGTTGAGGAGTGAAAAAAAAGTGTTTGGGGTTTAGATTCTATTAAATTCTTGGGCTATTTTTTCTTTTCTCATTTGATACATGACCCTTATGTTTGTCCTTTTGCCATTTATTCTTTATTTTGGAAATCTAAAGCTCCTTCAAAGATCAAGGCCTGTTCTTTGACTTAGAACCTTGAGAAAATCAATACTAATGATTTGCTTTAGAAGCAAATACCTAAGACTAGTCGCCTGATGTTTGTGTCCTCTGCTTTATGAGTGGGTAAAACTGCTCTCACTCGTTTTTCTATATTGTCCCTTCACTTGGACTCTTCTAAGTAATAAATTTGGGATTTTTGGTGAAAATTGGGTGTGCCGCTCCTCTTTACAGAGTTTCATACTATTATGTTTACAGGTTTTGGCAAAAGCAAAGGGAGGAAGGCCTTGTAGCATTGTGATGTTCTAGCTAACATTTGGTTTATAGAGTTTTCATAGCCACTTCCAGTAGCATGCTCTAGAGTGGACTGCCATTCCTTGCATCTCTTTGGTGCTAGACAAATGGATTCATTTGTCATTTTTCTTTTGAAGAATTGCATCAGAATTGGTTGGCACTACTCTGTTAGAATTGTCCCATAATTACTTTCTTTTTGTTTAGCTGCTCCCCTTTGGTATTGGGACGATATCTTGTTCTCCAAATTTTTTTTTTTTTTTTAACTTTCTTGTTGTACTCCTTTTTTCCTTTAATATAATTTTTTGTTTTTCAAAAAAATATTACTAGTGTACAAATGAGGTGCACATCAGAACTGTACTGCAGATGGCAATTGTTTCGGAATGGCATGGTTTGACTACAATAATATGCAAAGGAAGCCGCCATTTAACTCTTGATAGATAGCTTTAGACACTTGAATTCTTTGAAGACCACATCAAGTAGTACTCTAGAGCCCCATTTCATAACTTAGCACCCTGATGGGGCAGGTGGTTAAGAAGGCTCAATAGCAGAATTTGTATTCTATATTGGGCCAGTCTAGGGAGGAGAAAATTCAGTTGGGTGATACGCAGCTAGGCCAACCAAAAGGGCAGGCCCAACTGCTTATCAGATTTCCAATCAGAAAGGTGGTCTTCTTATGAAAACGGTACAGAAGACTTTTTGGAAAATTGAATTATCTTACAGTCATTTGACTAGATATATCCTTCGCAACAAGTGTTGTGAGTCAGATTCTCAATCCCCCCAAGAACAAGTCAGTAGGATACAGTAATTCACATTTTCAGATATCTCAAAGGTGCACCAGGGAGAGGCCTCTTATATCAGGATCGAGGTCACACTCATATTCAAGGATATACAAAAGTAAATTGGGCTGGATCACATTCTGACCGAAGATCCACAACTAGCTACTGCATCTTTGTCGGTGGTAATTTGGTGTCTTGGAAATGAATTGTGGTGCCCAGGTCAAGTGCTAAGTCAAAGTATAGGGCTATGGCGTACACTACATGTGAACTTGTTTTATTGAAGAACATGATAAAAGAATTAGGTTTTCCACATTCTCAACCCATGGAGTTAATGTGTGATAATCGAGTTGCTATTCATATAGCCTCCAACCGAGTCTTCCATGAGCAGGCAAAGCACATTGAAGTTGACTGCCACTTTATTCAAGAGAAACTTGTATAGAAGCTCATTACAACCACTTATGTGAAGTCTGAGTTTCAGCTTGCTGATTTATTCGCTAAAGCCTTGGGAGGTGCTCATGTGAAATTCATTTGTAACAAGCTAGGAGCATATAATATATATGCTCCAACTTGAGGGGGAGTGTTAGTGATTATTTAGTCATTTACCATTATATTTATGTGTTGTTATGTTAATAAGTGTGAGTTAGTAAGGGTATTATGGTCATTAGAATTGTACTTAACATATATTATAAATAGAGGAAGAGATCTATCATTGATGTAAGGCCTCCCATTTTACCCAATTATTCAACAATTACCAAAACAACAAATAACTTATTCAACAATAACAAAACGAAAGACACATCAACAAAATAGGCAACAATTTAAAAGTCAAGAAAGGATGTTAAGAAAGACATACACTCGGGAACATCTGTTCTTGTTGGGACAGCAATTTGCAGCAAAACTACTTTGTCGCGCCAATTTGGGTTCTCCTCAAGAAATTTTTCAAATGCAAGTATTTTTTGGGGAATCCCTTTAATCATATCAAGACGATCAACACCTAGCATTACCTGTCAAGTGAAAATAATAATAAGCAAAATAAATCAAAGTAAAGTCATTATATATTTATTATGGATGAAGTCAATTGTTTGACATATCAACTTAACAAAGCAAAGGATGATGAGAACCATGGTCCTAAATTTCCATGAAATTGTTGAAATTTCCAGTTTCCACCACCTTAGAAATTGACATGGTAGTTGATTTCTGTCTTACAAAATTTTCATTGAAATTTCTACTAATCATTTGAAATTCATCAAAATCTCTAAATTTTAGCAAAATTTGTCAAAACTTAAAACAAAACAAATTTTCCTTTAATTTAAAATATGAGATTCAAAACCGAACTAAAATTTCACTCTTAATTAATCTTTTTTTTTTTTTTTTTCTTTTGACAGTTGAAACAAAGATTAATACAGCAAGGATATGAATTATCGCATTCAAACTTTTGAAATTCTATGAAAATTAAACTTAGATATTAGATAGAACATTTTATTTGACTATTTATGTTCAAATTTTCTATATCTGTATAAAATAAAGAATATTAAATTACTTTATGAATTTAATGTATATTAATTGTATGTACTAAATATGATTATTATATTACATTATTGCACCTTATATCAAAATCGACATTGACATCGACATGAAAATTTCCATAATGTTGTAGCCCTAAAATTTTACTCGAAATCGAAATTTAAGACCTTGTTGAGAAAAAGACCATTCAGTCACTCTGCATAGAAATGCAAGTGCTCAATAACGAGAACATTCCACCAAAAAGAGAAAAGAAAAAAGAATATGTTATATTAAATGACCTCGTTAACAAAAAGTTTAAGCTGTTTAAGTTCTGGTTTAACAACGTATATCAAGCCTTAAAACTCACAGGGGCGGTCTAGACGCATGTGAAGAGAAGCGACAATGAATAACAATCATTATAGGGAATAAGATACTTTTTGTGAACAATACAATAACCAGAGAAAACAAAACTAGAACTCAAGACCTCATAGGAGGGAGATAAAAGCTCTTTGGAGGTATATGGTTTTTGCAATTATTTGTGCACATAGTTTGAAAGGAATGCTAGAATCTTCAAAGGCATTGTTACTTCACTTATGTCGGTTTGAACTTTGAAGTAAGATTGCTTTTTGTGCATCACTTTAGTGCTCTATGCATGGCTTCCTTAGGGGCATCTCTAACTAATTGTAGTGAGACAGGATAATTTGGCTTCATTAGCTTTGTACCACCAATTTCTTCTTCTAATCTTGTAGCTAATTTGTTGGGCCGGAGGAATTTGTCCTTCATGTACCATTTTTTTCTCTTTCATAAAATTCTATTTTATATAACTGTTAATGGTTATTTTAGCTATTTATCATTATTAGTGTGTTAGTGTTGTGTTAATTAGCGAGCGTTAGTGAGGGTATTATGATTATTGGATGTACTTGACATATATTATTAACAAAGGAGAGACCTATCATTGTGTTAGGTCTTCCATTCTACCCAATTATTCAATGTGGTATCAAAGCAAGATCCTACCTAAACCCTAAGTTAGTAAGTCTCATGCTAAACATGGGAATAAGAATGGAATGGCGATTAATTTTTTGAACCTAATGGAACCCTCTTTCGCATGCTCTTGCCGGCATTGCTCCGACACTGTCCCAGCAGTGTTCCGACACTGATGCCTGTATGCAATTGATGGCCCTATTTGTCTCTCTCCCTCCCCCGCCACACTTTCCCCCTTGTGATACTACTCCTCCCTCCCCCTTGTGCATTTGCTGCTATGAAGATTGGATTAGGTTTTGATGAGCCAAGGGATTCAGATCGAAGGAAATCCTTCAATCTGCATCTGCATAAGGACGAGGGGAGATCATCATTGCTCATGGTCAAGCTTTCTCTAAAGATCAAGTTATGGAAGCCGTTTAGGAGGACAGGTGTTGTAGGTGTGGCAGTGCAGTTCAGATGAACAAGGTTGAGCTTCCAAAATCAGCAGCAAATGTCGTTAATCTGCTGGAACTAACCATAGAAAACCAGTTGTCAAACAGTCAGCAACCTCCAAAGGCTGCAATCTTTGTCAACCAATCAGAATTACCTGAGAAGGTAGCTAGGGTTCCGACAGAGGAGTCGTTTGTTTCAGAGGCTTCTAGGGCTGCATTCAGGGGGGGAGGAAGCAAAGAGATATGGGCCGCAAGGCATGATTCTTGTTTTGGACCTGGCCTGACTTATTGATAAGAAGGGTATTTCTTTTTTATATAAATTGCGCCATTTACTTGAGCAAGCCCGAGACTTAGGTTTATCCAAATTGGACTCTAATGAAGAGTCTAGGGCAGGTTCTCATTCCTTGGGTTCTATTCTGAAGGTAAATGGCGAAGGTCATGATGCTGGATAGGGATAGCCGGAATCAGACAAGTCAGAGCCAGGGTTCAACAATGTGAAGGACCAGATTTCAGTCCTTAGAGCTTAGGAAACGAGCAATAGGAAGGAGGTTAAAATTCACCTTTTAGAGTCCATCACTCCAAACTTCAAGTCGGGATGATCAAACTCTGGTACATACCCAGACTACTGACAGTTCTAAGCTAAAATTAGACTATTGAGATTAAAAATGTAACAAAGCCGGACGCGTGTTTAGAAAATAGGGAGGTAAGATGTAAAATCCAGGAGCAATTATGGGGGAGATTGATGGTATCTTGTGCCTGAATCTTGATAGATTTGAGAGTAGTAAGGTGTATGCACACCGGAAGTTAGTTCATATGAGCGCCAAGAAAAGGAAGGTATTTGATGAGAAGAGAGAAAATTTTGGTGTAAGGTGGACAAAGCTTTTAAGGAGAGACTCTAGATGAGAATTTAGCATAGTGGAAGACTCTCTTACAAAGAAGGTTGGGTGCAACAATACGAAAAGGAAAGAAAAGGAGGTTAAGAAAATGGGGGGATATTTCGGATTCAGAAAGTGAAGATTTGAGTGAATTTGACTGTGGTGGGGTTATTGTTGGATGGGATTCAGAAACAATATGGGTATGCTTATGATTATTGCAACGAAGTAGGGAATTTATCTTATGTTAATCCTGCCCTTGTTAGGGTGTGGCTCGTAGAGTAGGCAGCCACACCACCCAACAACTAATGGAGACCTGCAGTAAATGGAGACTGGCAGCCCTCCACCTACCTTGCCTACCATGGCTGAAAATTCAGCCCCCCCTGCTTGACTTTTACCCCCCATCCATGTATAAATACATGTGATGTGTATGTGTGTGTAATCGGCGCATTGTGTTGTGTGATGTGGTGTGTGCATAACAGAGGGAAGTGCAGAGTTGTGAGGTGTGCAGAAGCTGCGTGCGTAGTGTGAGGCAAAGAGTGTGTTGTGAGAAAGAGAGAGAGAGAGAGAGAGTTAGACTTGAGGGTAGTAGCCTCCTCCTCCTCCTTGTAATTCTCCCGGTTATAGTGAATTGGTGTGTGCTTTGTGGACGTAGGTCGATTGGACCGAACCACGTAAATCCGGTGTTCCATTTTTGGGTTGTTTATTTTGCTCGTATGTGATTGTTGCTCATAGGTCCACCCCCAGCAATTGGTATCAGAGCAAGGTTGGAGCAAAATCGCCAGATCGGAGCAAAATTGCCAAATTGGAGCCTCTGTCGAGTACCTCAAAACCGAGTTTGAGGCCACCATTGTGTTCCTCTCGTTCACACGAAGCCAATAGTGGAAATAGGAGCTCAAACAAAGCTCAAAAGACGCCGCACGCGCCACCGACATTTAGATGACGCGCCCTCAAGCGCCAGTAGGAGGCCTCATGCGCTCCCACGCGCCAACAAACGCCCGGAGAGCGTCTGAAGGAAGAGGACGACTAACGTCAGCTACCACGTCAGTAGCGAGACCCACGGTGAGCCCCACAATGCCACGTCAGCACTCCGTGTCAAGTACTGACGTCGGTGATCGTTAATGGCGTCAGGTATATTTTGTTAATGAAGGGAATATTCCGTTAAGTTTAACGGAGAGTTAACTGGAGTTTGTTTTGACCAAAAGTTTGACCAGGCTTGCGGAACCATTTCAGGTCGGTTTTTCGAACGAATTGAACCATTTCTAAGGTTTTCAGTTGTTCTGAAGCCATTGGCGGTGTCCATTTTGTGAGATTTGGAGCAGAATGGTAGGTGGTGGCATTTTAAAATTTGAGGTGCAGAAGTTTGATGAGCAGAACAACTTCAGCTTGTGGTAGAGCACAGTGAAGGATATTTTGGTTCAACAACGCTTGATCAAGCTGTTGATCGGGAAGAAGCCAGATGATATCAAAGATGATGTTTGGACCAATTTGGAGATGAAGACGGTTAGCACAAACCGATTGTGTCTAGCAAATGAAGTCAAATATTTTGTGTCAAACGAAACCTCGCCGATGGAGCTCTGGAAGAAATTGGAGCAGAGGTATATGTCGAAGTCCCTTACTGATAAGTTGTTTCTAAAGAAGAAACTTTATTAACTCCGAATGAATGAAGGAAGTAGTTTTTTTATCACACAAATGATTTCAACAAGATTTTGACCTAGTTATTGAGCCTTGGCATGAAAATTGATGAAGAAGATAAGGCACTTCTACTTTTGTCGTCTCTACCAGCTTCATTTGATGGTCTGGTAACTGCATTGCTCGTGGGGAAGGATACCATGAAGTTGGACGATGTGATGGCATCACTTCAAGATTCAGAGACACTAAAAAGGCCGGTTTTGACTTCTCATGATCAGACTTTGGTGGCTAATAGTGAGAGACAAGGAAGAAGCAAAGATCGAAAGCTCAGAGATAAACAATGGCATTCAAAATCAAGAAGACGAGATACGAGCGAGGTTGTATGCTATTGGTGTGATAAAAAGGGTCACTTCCAAAGGGACTGTGAAGATCGAAAACGATATGAAGAAGAAAAGAAGACACGAGATGGTGTCAATGTATCGGAGCATGCCACATGGCATGATAATGATGAGGTCCTTGTAATGGCAAGCAGCATGCATCGACAAAACAATCAAAATAATGTGCGGTGTCGATACTGCAAGAAGTACAGCCATATGAAGAGTGAGTGCCAAAAATTGATGAGAACAAACATGAATGCTCATAGCAGTCCAAACAATGATGGATGGGTTTTGGACTCTGAGAGTTCAGTTCATGACAGGATGGTGTCAATGTATCGGAGCATGCCACATGGCATGATAATGATGAGGTCCTTGCAATGGCAAGCAGCATGCATCAACAAAACAATCAAAATAATGTGCGGTGTCGATACTGCAAGAAGTACAGCCATATGAAGAGTGAGTGCCGAAAATTGATGAGAACAAATATGAATGCTCATAGCAGTCCAAACAATGATGGATGGGTTTTGGACTCTGAGAGTTCAGTTCATGTTTGTTTTAAAAAAGAATTTTTCCATTCTTTCAAAGAAGTTCGCAGTACGGTATCACTCAGTGATGGGTCTTCATGCAATGTCAGAGGGATTGGATCTGTGAAGCAGAAGATGCCTGTTGGAGCGGTCCATATTTTGGATGGTGTAAACATCGTTCCAAAGATGCGAAGAAATTTGATCTCCCTTAGTCAGTTGGATTCTAAGGGTTGTCAAATCTTTATCGCAGGTGGAGCTATGAAGGTGCTCAACGTGACTCAATAGTTTTTACTGGGAAGAAGTCTCGTGGGCTGTATCATTTGATGGGAACCACAGTGGTTGATGGTTTGACCTTGGATGATGACAGCTGCACATTGTCAAGAATGGACAGACGAGTTTGGTTTGCCAATGGAGAAGGTGGTGCTCTTTGCATGGTTTAGACATTTGAACCAAGCTATGAAGATTTGCCTCAATCGAGTTCGTATCAAGGTGGAGCTGCGGACTTGGGAGTTGATACTCGCCAAGGTGGAGATTGTTAGGGTGTGGCTCGTAAAGTAGGTAGCCGCACCACCCAGCAGCTAATGGAGACCTATGCACTAAATGGAGACTGGCAGCCCTCCACCTACCTTGCCTACCATGGCCGAAAATTCAGCCCCCTCTGCTTGACTTTTACCCCCCATCCATGAATAAATACATGTGATGTGTATGTGTGTGTAATCGGCGCATTGTGTGGTGTGGTGTGGTGTGGTGTGGTGTGGTGTGTGCATAACAGAGGGAAGTGCAGAGTTGTGAGGTGTGCAGAAGCTGCATGCGTAGTGTGTGAGGCAGAGAGTGTGTTGTGTGTGAGAGAGAGAGAGAGAGAAAGAGAACGAGACTTAGAGTTGAGGGCAATAGCCTCCTCCTCCTCCTTGTAATTCTCCTGGTTATAGTGAATTGGTGTGTACTTCGTGGACGTAGGTCGATTGGACCAAACCACGTAAATCAGGTGTTCCATTTTTGGGTTGTTTATTTTGCTTGTGTGTGATTGTTGCTCATAGATTTACCCCCCAACAGCCCTGTTGGAAGGTTTGGAGGGAGTGTATTTTTGAAAATGATGGTTTAGTCAATAATTCATAGTATATGGATGGAATAATGCCTACTTCTGTTGAAAAAATTCCCAATGATTTAGAAGCCCGAGATCTTTTGGATAAGCAAATTTAAAGTTGAGTGATATTGAAGGAAATAAGGTTCGCTTGGATGGTGGCAAAAGTCCTAAATTGAAGGGTCAAAGAGAATTAGCAAGTTTGAAGGGTTCGGTAAATTGTGATGGAAAGGGTCTAAAAAAGGGTTTTCTGGGTTAATTTTATCTAGTTTCATGGTGTGATCTTCGGTTTTTTTGTTTTTATTTTAAATTTTTTTTCTTTTGTCCTGTTTTTTTGGCAGACTCCTTGTCCCCGCACATTGTACCTTCTTTTTTCGCCATCTTATATACTCTCTTTTATTATACAACAACAACAACAAAACCAAGCCTTAAGTCCCACTAGGTGGGGTCGGCTATAGGAATCATTTTCCGCCAATTTATGCGATAATGGACCATTTCTTTTGACAGATTCAAGGATATTAAATCCTCACTATCTCCTCCCAAGTTATTTTAGGTCTACACCTACCCCTTCTACTACCCTCCACAGTAACTACCTCACTCTTCCTCACTGGTGCACTATGTGGCCTACGTTGCAAGTGTCCATACCATCTGAGTCGTCCCTCCCTTATCTTATCCTCTATAGGAGCTACACCTAACTTACTGCGATTATATTCATTCCTTAATTTATCATGTCAAAACTAAACTCTAAACCTCAAACAAAAACCAAACCCTAAACCTCAAACCGGCTGCTGTAGAAGGATAATCCGCACCACCAAAGACCAGAGGCAAAGTTCAGGAGCTGCCGAAAAATACTGTAGTCACCAGAAAAATCCTGGATGCTTCTGTCCTCTCAGAAACTCAAAGAAACACTTTATATTAAACAAAAATAACCGCATAGCCACTCTCAGAACCTGACAATCTGCTGCCCTGTGAAATTTCACAGCTAGAGTGTCCCACGCATCACCAAGCAGGGCCGGAAGCTGGCAGCTCTGACTCCACTTTCTGGCTCATTAGAGCGTTTTAAGCATATTTCTGCTTCCATATGCTCCAAAACGTTCAAAATACCTCCTTACATCATAATACCAAGTTGTTCATCATGTATTTTGTTCAAAAAATTCAACATTTTTTTATTGTTCACTCAAAGAACTCTGTAAATGGTTGTTTGGTATGTTAGAGCTCTGTGTTGGTTTCTAGGGGCTGTGTGTAAGCTTTTTGGTGCTGTGGAAGCCTTATGCTGATTTAGTCGTCACTCCTACGCGGTGGGTCACCTTGCCCATGGTTGCTCCAATTGTTCCACTGCTGTGTGTCAGTTTCTTCAGGCTATGTCTAAGCTTCTTGGTGCTATGGTTGTGCAGGTTGATCTATGACTCATTCATGATGGGTCACCTTGTTCGTGGATGTTCTGATTGTTCCAAACTTCCAGCTACTAATCTTGTTATCATTAGTCTAAGTTTGTGAGTGTTGGGATGGAGTCCTCAAATCCCAAAAGTATGTTTCTCTCGTTCATCACTTGTTTGAGTGAACCATGTATTATAACTATCTCAGAGGAGGAGTATACAAGATTTCTGCAGCATCAATCATCTCAACAAGCATCTAATCAAATTGCGTATTTTTCTCACAAAGGTAATCGAACAATCTGTATGTCATCTGCTACCTCTCCCACTAATCCTTGGGTTATCAGTTGCTACTGACCATATGACAGGTGTACCCAACTTTTATCCTGCCCTCTAAGATCCTTAAAATCTACTTCAAGTTACCATTGCTAAGGGTCCACTATTATAGTTAAGGTGATAGGAGCAGTAAATCTCTCTCTCTCTCTCTCTTCACCAACCATGAAATTGTTCAACAGCCATAATGGAGAAGAATCTATAGCGACTAGTACAAATCGTAGATAATCCTTCTATTTAAGAATAGAGAAATTCCCTCCCTCCCTCTCTTTTCATCGACCATGAAATTGTTCAATAGCCATGATGGAGAAGAATCTCCAACAATTAGTATAAAATCAAAGGTAAATTAAGAATAGAAAGGCTCCCCCCCCCCCTCCCCCCTCCTCCCTCCCTCTTTTCATCGACCATAAAATTGTTGGAAAGCCATGATTGAGAAGAATCTCCAGCAATTGGTACAAAATCGGAGGTAAATCTTTCTATTTGAGAACAGATAGGTTGAGGGTAGGAGATTTTGTGGTCTTGATTGAGAGGAACGAGAAAATAAATTGATGGATTATGTCAGCAATACAATGGATTTGCAGAATGTGACTTCAGTCTAGTCTCAGTTGAGTAGATTTATTGAAAGAAAGAGATTTGGACGCTTCGATTGTGTAGTGGCAATAATGCCAACCTGGCTTGGCAGATTTCTCGAGTTAGGAGTCCAGAAATGTTTGATTTTTGTTCCCGAAGGGTTGAAAGGAGGTAATTTGAGACGCTTTGTGGAAGGGCTACAGGATTTGGCAGGGAGAATTGTATTGATTGATTCTAAGCAAGAGGGTTGATATAAAAGAGGCAAAAAAAAAAGGGGAAGATTTTGTGGAGCAAAGTCGTTCAAGGAAAATCTCCTTTGGAGTTGCCAGCGCATTGATGGAGGAGCGAATTGTGGGAACAAAGAAGTTGAAGAAGAGAATAATTGCAAGAGTAGTGTGTTTAAGATCATCAGTGTTGGAGCATGTTCAGTCAGCATCAGAGCAGCAAAAGTCCTGTGGGAATTGCTAGTAAGACTGAAAAAATTATGAGAGATTTCTTGTAGGCTGGAGTCGTCATAGGGGGCATTTGGTGAGTTGGGATGTGGTGTGCGGGTTTAAATTGGAGGATTGGTTGGGTCTTGGAAAGTTGATGCCTAGAAACACTGCTCTCTTAGCTAATGGCTTTGGCATTTTTCCCTAGAGGATTCTTCCCTTTGGCATAGAATCATTAGAAGCAAGTTCGGGTTGAGTGAGAAAGGGTGGATACCAATGTTAGTTTTAGATGTTCTTTGGAGAGTCCCTGGAGATCTATCTCTCAGAGTTTGTGGAGGGAAAGGGTTCTCGGATTTGTTTTTGGAAAGATCTTTGATTGGGGAATGTTGCTTTATCCACCTCCCTCTTTTTTTTTTTTCTCTTCCGTCTCTTCACATGAGTGGAGAATTTGTATTCTCCTCATCTAAGATGCAGCTTGTAGATTTATTTACTAAGGCATTAGTTGCAGGCAGTGTTGAGTTTTCATGTGACAGGTTTGGGCATTTGGACTATTTTGATATTCACAGTCCAGTTTCTGGAGAATACTACCAGGAAGTGTTTGGGCTTTAAGGGGTAGTTCTTGTTAAAGCTTGATATACATTGTTGGCCAACAACCTAACAGCTTAAGCTTCTAGTTGATGAGGTAATCTAACATGGTATTAGAGCTGGTTACCAGGAGCTCCTGGGTTTTAGTCTTCTTGCCTGCATTTATTGTGTGGGGTTTAAAAATTACTGTATTCCTTATAATGGATGTTATCTACCATTTGTTGATCTCTCCATGTGTTGTCAGGCTGCACGTACGGGGGAGTGTTAAAGCTTGATATACATTGTTGGCCCGCAATCTAACAGCTTAACCTTTTAGGTGAAGTGGCAGTCTAACAGTTCTCTTTCATGTAAATATAAGAGTGAGAGACAGAGTGGGTAAGTTTCTCTCACCCAAGAACAGCTAATTTAAGCTATTGATAAACATATAAATGAGCTCATACAGGCTAATGTATTAGCCTGCCAATAAGCTCCTATATAAGCTTATGCACAAGCATACAAGCAAGATAGCCAGAAAACCTCAGCAAGATGAGCTTAATCTAGCTCGAGCTTGTGTGGTTGATTTTTTTATTTATTTATTTAGATATAATAAACAAGCTTTATAAATAAGATCAAGCTTGGCTCATTAACCTTAATATACAAGCATAAGCGAGCCCGTACTGAGCCACAAGTGGCAAAACTCATTTGCAGCCCTGGGGTTTGTTGGAATTTAACTTCAAATCAAAATCCACTAGGATGAACAGAGAAAAGACAAACTATAAATATGAAATTGCCTCAGAATTTCCATTGCTTTTCCAATGCCCCAACTCATACGATTAAATGCAGCCCTGACAATTTCATAAAATGGAACATCTCATAGAAAAGGCGATGCCAGATACCTTCCGGTCAGCAAATCTTTCCTTTAATTCTTTAATGTGACGCTGAACTTCAGGAGCATCAAGTGCTCGAATGAACCTTTCTGAATCTATCCCAATAGGAAACTGAAGTTCAAGCATATTAAAAAAAAGATAAAATAACCATAAAAGTTTGAATTAGTACAGTACTGCAATGCTTAACATGGTCAACACTTAATATGCAGACAAAAGATCAAATGGATAGTTGGAATTGTACATACTGCAGCCACACGAGTCAGCCTCCCTTGGTCTTCTACACCTTCAGGAGTACCCTCAAGCCCAAGAATACGAGTACAAGCACTAACAAAATGCCTTGCATAATCATATGTATGGAAACTGGCAAACAAAAAGAAAATTATTGCCGTTCACAAGTTTCAGAAGTGGCAATTTTAGCAAGATGGAACAATTGCAGAAACAAGATACGAGAAGCAAGAAAATAGAGTCAGAAATTACTAATAGTAATACAAAGATCAGTGCAAGAACTGCGTATAATAACTGCATAATAATAAGAATCATTATAATAACAGAATTTCAACGAACATTTGATAATTTATGCTAGGGCTTAACGTACATTGTTGGCCCACAACCTAACAGCTTAAGCATTTAGGTAAAGTTGTAATCCAACATGGTATCAAAGCAGGTTGACAGGAGGTCCTGGGTTCTAGTCTTGTTGCCTGCATTTGTTGTTAGTTTGTTAAGAATTACCTTATTCCCTATAATAAATGTTGTTTATTGTTTGTTTATCTCTCCACGTGCTGTCGAGCTGCACGTGTGGGGGAGTATTAAGCCTTGATATACATTGTTGGCTCACAACCTAACAGCTTAAGCTTTTAGGTAACGTGGTAATCTAACAATTTAGAATCCCCAAATCCGTCAACAATAAATCATAGCAGGACAAAGCAAAAGTGTTGAAAAGTGCAAGTCAAAGGGCATTGCTGTCTTAAGGTCATTTTGTCTACTGCACATATTTACAAGGCAACCATATTGATTACCTCATGTTTTCCTCATAACTTCAGTCTTCAGCTTTTCAGCTAGTTGCATCAACGACACAGATAGGTGCTCCTATCCTGGGAAACCAAAATCCTTCAAAAAATTTAGGAATTCTAACTGTCTAGGGCTGTCAATTTGGAGTTATTGTGGGCTAGGACTTCACCATCAAGTTTTCATCTAATTCAAATATGAAACAATCCAAAGCTTTTTTTCTGCAACTCTTCCACTGATTGAATTCGTTTGGAGTTGTAGTCTGAATCCCTACAGTGTTTTATCTTGAATCAATCACAAATACGAAACAGCTGTACAGGAGATCGGGGCCAACTGTATTGTTCTGCTTGCGTTCTGGTTAGGTTCAAGTGTTTGTTCAAGAAGTGTTTTTTTTTTTTTTTCTAATAAACAAATAAATTTATTAGAGAGAAGAAAGATACAGTAAAAAAAGGAAAAAAAAAATACTACAGGGAGAATACAATATCCTCCCAAAATATAAGAAAAAGATCAAGACCAAAAACCAAAAGACAATAATTGCAAAACAGCTCTACTGGAGCAAAGCACTCCAATCCCTCTGTAAATCTGGCATGGGCAAATGCCGAAAGAAGCCATTCCCTCAAACCCACAACGATGCAAGAAACATCACTATAATCCAAAGCAAGTTAAGATAAGTAGCCCATGTTCTTAAAAATTCTGGCATTTCCCTCCATCTAAATACACCAAAAGATAGACATAATTGAGCACCACCACAAAGCCTCTCTCCTTCCCAATCCCAAACCCACTAAATATCGTAGCATAAAAGACCTCCAAAG
The DNA here is from genome assembly GCF_029873635.1 of Malania oleifera. NCBI lineage: Eukaryota > Viridiplantae > Streptophyta > Magnoliopsida > Santalales > Ximeniaceae > Malania > Malania oleifera. The sequence continues at coordinate 126,170,121 of NC_080417.1, forward strand.
AGGAAGGGTACACCCAATTCTCTCAAAAAATACCAAAAAATTTACTCCAGAGGGTCCAAGAGAAATGATAGCATAAGAACAAATGCAAACATGTCTCTCCACTCTGAAAACAAAGGACGCACACACCAAGCAACAAAGAGTTGTCTAGTCTTCATTTCAAAAGCAGGTCATTAGTATTAATTTTTCCACGATCACTGTCCACATAAATGGTTGAATCTTTAAAGGAACTCTGCCTGACCAAAATGAAAAAGTAAAGGGAAAAAGGAATAGCATTAGGATCATGAGTCATATGAGAATAGAAAGATTTACAAGAAGAGTCTAAACTCCCAACTCTTTTGTCACTCCCTGACTGGAACCAAAAAGAATGAAGCACATTAATCAAAGGGGAAAGCTCGTTGGTCTCTCGATTCCTCACATAATGAGAAACCCAATAATATCCAATCTTTTGCAATAGGAAGAAAGCGGAAATAGGGGTTATCGTGAAAAGAAGATAACAAAGGAGATGACAATACATAATAGCCAAAGGAGCCTCACCAATCCAACGGTCGCCTCAAAGGTGGATTCTCTCCCCATTACTAATTCTATACCAAACATGAGGGGAAAAACAAAGTGATAAATCTGAGACAAAACTTTCAACGGACTTAGTGAAAATAATCCTAACTTTAGCATCCCTCCCATAAGTCCAAATCAACAGATGCACCAAAAAAAGAGAGGTTCTAAATTGAAATGCCATAACCACTTTCGCACCAAGAAAATGTTTTTGGACACAAATTACCTAAACCCAAATCTCCATCCCTTATGGACCTACTCACAATCACCTATCATATTTCTATCGCACAGTTCACAGTCACCTACTCTTGGCCACGGAAAGTCCCTCATCATGATCACACAAAGCCCCTCACCAATTTCTCTAATCTCTGAGCCACACTCACAAGGATATTAAAAAAGGGACAAGTAATACAGGGACAGAAGAAAGATGAGCATGAATAATAGAACATTAAAGCGCCCCACCGTCTCCCCCCCCCCCCCCCCCCCCACCCAAAAAAAAAAAAGGTGAAAAAAGCTCCTTTTCACCCATTCAACCACCAAAAACTCTCTCAAAGAACTGGGTCTCAAAGCACTAGGCTTACCACCAATGGAACACCTTAATAAGTAATAGCCCAACTCAAAAGAGATTGGGGAGACAGCTCTATTGTAGTTTATTTCTTCATACTTGTTGGACATCATGTCTTCTAGCTCTTGTACCTTTCCATCTTTCTTAATAAATTCCTTATCCAAAAAATAACTAGTAGCAGCACCAGTCTCACATTCTTTGTGGAGTGAAAAAGCATGTGATTTATGAGCTGTTGAGTATACCACTAGCAACTACACTTAAGCTGCTGACAACATTGTTCTACCCCCCTCCCCTCTTCTTATTGGACCAACACTGCTTAGGAAATTTCAAATGGAGCTACATAATCTATTTCCATATGAAGCTTAAAACGGCATATCAAAGAACCCCAGAAGTTAGTAATCGAGTATAGACTAAGATAGAAAACAAACCCATCACAAATTAGATTTGGCTTTTTGCTATATCTGTTTACCCATATACAGAACCATGGCCATTGGCCACACAGATTCAACTCAAAATTCAGGTTTGATTGGCAACAAACAAATTTAGAGAGACTATAGAAACATAAAAAACTACAAATTCGAACACTAGGGACCATTTGATTTGTGACATCCAAATATTCCCATAAAACGTAGGAACCCACCTAGAGGGAATATTTTTGTTTGGTTTACATTGTAAGATTTCAAAGAATGCACAATTGATTCTTATGTTAATGTTTGGTTCAACGTGGGATTTTAAGTAGATGACTATTGTACCCTTGACATGTGTGTAACCAATATATGAAGAATAATTATATTTTCAGCACAAAAACCTATATTATATATAAAACTATAAACAATATAAATCATTTTGTCAACAAAATTATCCTTGTCTTTTAAAAATAAGATCTCTAGAAGTACGGATTGTTTAATTATTATTGTGGGCAAAAGTATCTTAATCTTTTAAAAGTAACACTAACATTCCTAAAGAAATATTTTTTTTAACCATATGCAGATATATAAATTGAGCAAATTATTAAAAGAAAGAAAATGTGAGCATCAACACTTAGTAAATACGTTTTAACTTTGTTAGTTTACAATATAAAACTCACTTGCAACTATTATAATTAATAAATTTACTAAATGAATTAAAACTTATTCACTACATGTATACACATTCTTTATATTTAAATATATCATGATAACTGTTTGCAAATTATACAAGTTGCACAATGACATTCAAATAGGACATACCCACACTAATCAAATACAGTTTTAGTATTAGCAAATTATACAAGTCGCACAATGACATTGTGTATCATCTTATATATATATATATATATATATTTTTAAAAAAATTTTAAAGCCTGATTGGAGAAATAGGAAAAAAAGAAAAAAAAAAATTCACAGCTATAGAAATATTGTAAACCAAAAGTAAAAATATTTAATTATCACAATATCTTCTCATGCTATTAAAATTTGTACATGTAAAATGTACTTTTTTTTTTAACAAGTGCATTGAGTGATTGTGTGCCAAGCTTTTGAGCACCACAGATGGTTGATAAAATTAGATAAAATTATTTAAAATTTCTATAAGTTATTGTTTGAAGATAGAAGAAAAACTTATATTTTGTTAAAAAATAAAATAAACTAACAGTATACATACATATCAATACGATAATATCAATATCTATATTATAAATTAGTAAAGTACAAATAGGATAAATTTTTTATTTAAAATATCCTTATATTTTAAAGGTAAGGCAAAATATTTCTAAAATAAAGTATATTCAATCAAAATTAGATAAAATATATTTATAAAATATATTTTGGATAAATTAAATGTTTAAACCTGAAAATAGAAACTTTATTTGGTTAAAAAAATAAAATAAACTAGCGGTGTATATAAACATCCTATATAAAATTACAAATTGTATAAATTATGTTGTGGATAAAAAATATATTTTCTTTTAAAATTAAGACAAAGTATTCATAATTTATAAAACAAAATTAAATTCAGGAAAATTAGATAAATTTACATTTAAAATTTTTTATTATAAATAAATTAATATTTGACCTAAAAATAAATTTATTAAAAATAAAATAAATATAATAGTAATATAAATACTAAATAACATAGGTATATCTCCAAATAAAATAGGTAAATTCATCTAACATATTCTAAAATTATTGTGAAGTGTCTTACATTATTTAGATAACTAATAATATAACTTTTGAAAAATAAATTACTTATAATATAAATTTTGAAAAAAACATTTTAGAATTAAAATTATAGACCTAGAAGTATCCCAAATAATAAATTCTAAATTTATTTGAAATTTAAATACTCCTTAATTGATCATTAAGTAAACAAAATAATATTTATAAAAATTTTAGGTAGGAAATCACAATAAATTTATTACTATTTTCATTAGTGGAAGTCATATATTAGAATTTTATGCAAAATAAAAAAATAATAATAATGGGATATTTCTCAAATATGCAAATACTAAAATCTAATACTTTGCATAATTTTCATTAAAGCATTCTTATCAGATGATATCATATATTTTTACCATTTTATTTCTCCTTGTATCTAAATGATGTCATAATAGTATCTAATATCTATGTTTATATTTTTATATTTTACAGACAAAGTATAATTTTTTTATAAATAGCTTTGAATATTCATACTTTAATATTTCTAAACTAAATTATGATAATATATTATTTACTTTTTACTTTATTAAAAATTATAAAAGTATTTTACTTAATATTAGTTATGTAATAACATGCAATTCAAGTCACATATTAACTAGTCTTCTAAGAATGCGTACTTAATTAAATCCATGACCTAAAATTTTCAACAATCATAAATTTAAAAATGTTGAACACTTAAATAATCAATTAAACACTTAAATAATCAATTAACCAAAATAGTTGATGGCAATATGGTGTCTAATATTTAACCATTATCCTTCCTCGGACCCCGAATAAGCAGGAGCTTTGTGCACCAGGCTGCCCTTTTTTTTTTTTATATTATAGTATTATGACACAATAATAATATTATTTATCAACAATATACTGTTTTATGCATAATAATAGAGTCTGATAATGCTATATTATGAGGGCATTGTTATCCAACCCACTAGAATAAAAGTAGGACTCGCATGGGAAGGGGAGGGGGAGAATGGGATGCTCATGTTTTGTGTCCAATTCCCATGCTCAAACAAACAAAGAAATAAAATGCCATGGGCATCACACTTCGAGAAATTTTGAAAGAAGCCGCAAACCAAACAACCCCTTAGAAGATAGTTGCCTATGTTACTAATCAAAAAAGGGAAAATAATAGTTCCCTAAGCTACACAAAATAGGGCGTGAAGTTTGAATTGGTGTGTAGTGTGATTGTAGGAAACACGGACACAATCGAAGCAACAAATCCAACTTGCTGCTTTCTACTTTGGGGAAAATGAAGTATATGAGAAAAACACAGTTCAATATATGCAATCTACTTGTGCAGAAACATAAAAATATAGCAATAAATTTTGAGCAAGCTCAAAATTTATTACTCTTTCTTTGATAGTATACCCCCATCAGGCACATACTTGTTGAAATGTTGGTTAAATGTATACAAATATCAATGTCATTGGCATCACACATAAGAAATCAAGAAATATTAATTCTTATATTTGAGAAATTTTTTATTTTGTTATGATTAACCCATGTAGAGAACCCATCACTAGGGTAAGCTCTAAAACCATGTTAGATGACCAATTATTTAAAAAGCTTAAACTAATAGATAACAAGCCAGCAAACACCTAGACTACAACAACAACAAGCCTCAAGTCCCACTAGGTGGGGTTGGCTATATGAATCATTTTCCGCCAATTCACCCAATAGAGAGTGTTTTCCTCCATTAGATTAAGGGCTATTAAATCCTTCATCACTACCTCATTCCAAGCTATTTTAGGCCTCCCCCTACCCCTTTTCATGCCAAAAACAATAACTAATTCACTCATCCTCACAGGTGCTCTACTAGGCCTGCACTGCCCCCCTTTATCTTGTTTTGAACCGATGTTATGCCTAAATTATTACATATATGCTCGTTTCTTACTTTACATTCTAATTTTATACCACTCATCCACCTTAACATTCACGTTGCAGCAACTTTTACTTTTTGTGCATGTTGTTTCTTAGTTCTCCAACATTCTGAATCATAAAGCATAGCCGGACTTATAGCCGTCTTATAAAATATTCCTTTTAATTTTAACGGTATTCTACAATCACACAACACATCTAACATACTCCTCCATTTTACCCAACCTGTTTTAATTCTATGTACTACATCTTCTTCAATTTCTCCTTCCGCTTACATAATAGAGCCAAGATACCTAAATCTATTAGTGCTATTAATCTCTTGATTATCAAGTTTAATCTTCTCTCTGCTGCTACTCCTTACATTACTGAAATTACATATCATATATTTTGTCTTATTCCTACTTATCCTAAACCCTTTATACTATAATGTGGCTCAGCAAAGTTCCTAACTTAGATTCCACTCCGCTCCCATTATCATCAACCAACACGATATCATCTACAAACAACATACACCAAGGGATCTAATTTTGGGTATTCCTAGTAAGTTCATCAATCACTATAAGTAAAACGATAAGGACTCAAAGTAGAATCTTGATGCACACCTATTGTGATTTGAAAATCTCTAGATCCCCCATCCTACAGTCCTAACGCTAATCACTACTCTATCATACATATCCTTAATGACCTCAGTATATCTATCACATACCCCCTTATTTTCTAAGATCCACCAAAGAACTTCCCTAGGTTCTCTAACAAGCACCTGGATCGGAATAAATTAATTCAATCCACATCAATAGTTTCTCTAAAACCATGCTAACGAAAATCTACAAAATGTCTAATCACCATTAACAATCTGATGTTGATAGATAGGTGATTACTCAAACTCAAATCGTTCCCAGGACAACACTATTCAAGGCCATCATTACAAATCGACATAGTAGCATCACCACAAGTACTCTCTGTAGTTCAATTAGCTTTGTCCTCTTCTTGAGTTCCATAACACCACTTACCACATGGATAAAGAATCAATAGGAGAATTTTCTTTTTTCCACCATGGCATATCAACAAAGAGTTATCTTGGGGGCATTTTGGTTCACAAAATCAAAAACATTCCCATGGAATGACATTCCTAGGAATGGCTAGGAATGTCAAGTCCAGCTTCAAGGGAATATTTTTATTTGGTTCATATTAACAGCATTATAAGATTCCCTGGAAAGTACAAAAGATGCACATTTGGTCCAACATGGGAATGCACTTCAAAAAGATTACCCTTATAAACATGACTTTAACAATATATGAAATTATGAATAATCATATTTTCAACACAAACTACTAATCATTGGTACAAATTAAATCCATGTCCTGAAAATTCAAACCATAGATTTAAAAAAAAAAAAAAGTAAACACATAATAATAAAATTAACCAAAATAATGGAAGCCAACATGGTTTCAAAATTTCAACTATTATGTTATATTATTATGGCATAATAATATTAATTTTATTTTTTCTTGATTTCTATTTTTGTTATTACAATAATTTATTATTCTAAATATGATGATGACGTGTAATAATACTAAAATATGGGGGTATTAATGCCAAACCAGCCAAAATAGTGGGGGCAATTAAGTCCAATAAGAAACACACGGGAGCGGGATTCCCACGTTTTGTAGGAATCCTTCCTTCGCAAGGAATGTGAGATTCTTGTGACATCAGGTTCTAACCTCAAGACAAACATGGGAATCGGACGCTATGAACATCACACTCTCAAGAATGTTGTAAGATGCAACAAACCAAATGCTGTCTTACATTGGCCAGCTCTGTCATATTTTTAGGTTTACAATAAATGCTCAACTAATGGAATAGAAGTCGAGTTTTAAAAACAGCCAAACATTTCTTACGTCTGATCATAACCTCATTATATCTCAAAGATCAAGATCAAGAATAAAGATACAAAAAAACATATAGCATATATATAATGTTAAACATAGAACATGAGCATGACTCAGATTAAGTGAAACTTGAGCTTTTAGACTGAAGTGTCAACCACTCACCAAAACTCATATGCCCCAAATAAGTATACATACACTATCCGTCTTTATACAATACCAGAAGGAGCACAACACTCCGCAGTGGACCATTTTAGGCCAAAAAGTTATAAAAACATAGTTGATAGCATGGTGTCCTCTTCAATATTTTGAAACTAATATGAACCCCAGATTGGAGGAAAGGAAACAAATTAAGGGAGAGGAGGAGAGGCATAACAATCAGAAAGACCAACCTGCTCAACCAAACCAATCAATCCAAACCTGGATCCTCACCCTGTCTGATCCAAACACCCAGGAGACCAACCTGCCCAACCGAACTGGTCAACCCAAACCTGCCCAGACCCTCATTTGGACCCACCACATGTCGAGCTAGTCAACTAACTCAGTTTAAATACGGTATATAGATGTTATAGCTCAGTCAAAACCAAAATAATTAGGTTGATCAGACATGAACAAAAACAAACAGGAAGTTAATCTTGTCAACTCTACATCCAGAGATTAACTAACAAGAAAAGAGGCAATGGTTCTGTCCCACAGAGCTTTGAAGTCTCTTCATAAGGCCAAGATTGTAAATGTAAAGTGCATGTACAAAGATATTAACATACCCTTGATCAGAATCTAGCAAAGTTCTAATCAACCAGCATATAGAACGAAAAACTTCCCCAAAAAATCTTAAGCAGTTACTTAGAAGCCAAAACCACAATATTCTGATCAAGGGAACTCCACAGACCATATAACTATATAAAAAACAAGAGTAAACCAGTACAGAATATGCGTAGCTAAATCTGCATTGGCAAAAAATTATTGAAAATTAATAGGATTTTAACATCCAGTAAAGTTAGAGTGCCATACATTATTGGTGCAACGCCAATCATTAATACTGGACATCACTATGTGCTACTTAAAGATGAATAGCCAGAAAATGTGCGTGTGTGTGTGTGTGTGTATTAGGCAGTGTACATGGTGCAACAGGATAAAATTAGCACTCTGCCAGTTTGCCTTACTGTAAACCGATAGAAAGTTTCTCAGATTTTCCATTCTAATGGTTGATAATTTAATTAGTTGTGAATGAAAGCTTCTAATCAGATTATATGGAACCAATGGTAGACAGTTTCTTGTGATGGATTATAGCCAATAGTTTCAAATTTCAGAAAGATTGAATAGAAAAACTGAGTTCCCGTAATTTTAATGATACTTTCAGTACACAAGTTAAAATAGGAGGACAGTCAAAAAATATTGAGACGGGGAATAAATAACTCACCCAACTAAATCAGCACAAAGAACCGAACGCAGCAGCTCTGATCGAGATGGCAATGTCCTATGGATTTCAGAAGAAGGAAATGGGGTGTGAAGAAACCAGCCAACTTTCATTTTTTTGTTGTATTCCTTGAGGCATTTCGGAAGAAACATGAGATGGTAATCATGGCACCAAACAACATCTCCATCTTGATAATGCTTGTTTACCACATCAGCAAACATCTGGTTTGCCCTCTTATAAGCAGCAAACTGAGACTGAAAACTGCGAGTTGTGGCCAGGCGATCTTCTTGTGGAAGTCCAAGATAATGGAAAAGAGGCCATAAGATATTGTTGCAGTATCCATTATAATACTGATGAACAACGTCCTCATCAAGGAATACTGGGATACACCTCTGCAATGAAAAAACTACAGCACGATTAAGAAGTTCAAAAGCAGAGCTTATGAGATAAATCATAGATTTAACGTATGAATGTCAAGGAGCTGGAAGCCTGCAATCAGCAACATATAATTAACAAGTTCAAAGATAAATGTTTATCAAATCAATCATACATTTTCAGCCAAAGCTTTAGTCAGTGCCCTCTGGCCAGGCTCATCTGGCACATTCACACCAGCCCATCCAATCCATCTAGCCTCAAAGTCATTCACACCTGTGAAACAAGTATCAAAATTAAGCCGTTTTCCTCTTTGCTGGTAACTATAATAAATGCAAAAGGCAGAAATACGAAAATAAAATTACCCCATAGAAAAGACAGAACACCGTAAACAAATAAAACAAGTAGACAAGAAGTCCAATTGAAATGGCAAGGCATATGAAATGGAGAAACACATTAACAGACAAGGGTCGAGCCACCACTTACCAAGAAGAGCACTGACTAAACCCCCAGCACTAATCTCCAATGACCATGACTCCTCGCCTCTCCTAACAGCAGAGACAGGAAGCCGGTTAGCCACCACCAGCAGCCGTTGCCTGAAAAGCTTGCCATCTGATCGTTCACATCGCTCACCACAAGCCCTTGCTGCCACATCCCCTTCCGCCACATGGGAAACCCTTGAGTTACCAACTTCTCTTAAATGCAGTTCTTGCTCAAAGAGCTCACTCCCCCTGTTATTATCAGTCACTTCACTTGGATGAGCAACCTTACTGTTTCTCCTCAGCTCTCTATCTCTCAAAAGTCTTTCTAGTCGACTTGTGGGGATGGCAGAACTACCGTTATAGTTGTTCCCAGGCATGCGCTCAGTCTGCAACCCAACCTTCAATAAGAAATTTATGAGCTTCAGAATTTTTCAGGACAATTGTCCTACATTGTGTTCAAATCATATTAAGCAATCCCCAACCCAACCAAGCCCCAAAAATAACAATATGATTTTATTTAGGGAGTTAATTAACATTTCTACTGCAGCGGGAAAAAATCTCCATACACTGAATGCAGTACAAAGGGAAAGCTTGACAGAAGAGCAGAGAGAAAAGGATAACAGAGAGAATGGGATCCACAGAATATTATAAGGCAAGAAACTGGGGTCTACCACGAAGTCATTGCTATTTGAGCCTAGGACACCAAAACCAAACCTTTACAAAACCCAAATGCACAATCCTAAAAATAAAAAAGCACCACAATCCCCAGAAATGCAAACCAAAGAAAGAACACGAATCGAATGAAATCTGAAAAATACATAACCCAGGCGTGTCTGAACCAAAACAAAACCAAGCCTGCGGTTTTTTTCAGTCTAGAAATCTGAAAAGCAGACGACCCAGATGAAACAAACAGCAAACACATTGCACGAACGAGTATCCAGAAAGTTTCAGCAAGCCAAGCTAAGAACCTTATTAAGGCACAATTTAGTAGTTCCATCATCTTCAAAAACACAAAAACTAGCACAAATTTCTGAAAACAAGATAATATTTATAAATAAAAAAACAACCAAATAAAACCAAAAAAAAACAGAGACCCGTACAAGAAAAATGTCAAAAAAAAACGCCACCCACATGGTCTCACCTAAATTCTTGATCCAAAATGCGATTTCCTGAGATGGGTTTCGATTAAAACGTGGCCACGGAGTTGGGGAAGAACCTAAAAGCCGAGAAAGCAAGCGAGAAAGGTGGGAGTTGGGGAAGATGGAGTGAAATCGGAGACAGGGGAAGGGGAATAAAGGGAGAGTGGGGAGCAACAGCATCCCCGTGTAAGCTTTATAGGGTACAGAAGGCCTTCGGCCATGCAAGTAGCCAAGTACCATCAAAAGGCAGCTTACAGAATTCGACAACCATTGCCTACGCAATACCTTAGTATCCCCGTAATCTTAGGAACTAAATATGGTGATGTTTAAGTGTTTGTGGAGTGAGATTAGGATTTAATGACGCAGAAGGGGTGGTTCCTGGTGTTTCTGGTGTCGGCAACTTCTCAACCAGCGAGGGTTGATTTTCCCCCCGCTGTTTAATTTCAGAAGAGAAGACACACCAGCCCTCACAGAGCCAGAGGAGACCCAAGCGCACTGGATTTGTAGTTGTTGCCGCAGTTAACTCGCGGGGACTCCTGAGGATTAGAGTGTTAAATGAATTGAAACATTTTCAAGTTCTATTTTTATTTTTTGAGGTAAAAAAATGAAAATGCAAAAAGGTTTTGTTTAATTCTAGGAATTTAGTAATGGGCTTGGTTTGGAAAAATTATATTGCATCTCTCCTTCCACGTGTCCCCATCTGTTTATTTTCTTAATTATACATTTACTGAAAATGAATTCTTTTTTTTATATTAATGAACTAATTTATCACATGTCTAATATTAAGAAAACAGTCACACACACACACACACACGTAAAAGGAAAGGTTGGGAAATAAAAATATTACTTTTAAAAATAAGATAATATATTTTATTTATTTATTTTTGTGCATCAAATGTTAAGTGAGAGAACATGATGAATGTAATTTTATTTAATTTGCATTTTGTATTTAAAAGTCTAAAAATACAATTGTGTTTAAGAGTACCGAATTTTTTGACCTTTGATTTACATTTATATGATTTTGAACAAATTTAGTATAATTTTATATTACATTTTATCTACATTTATACGAATTTAAAATCCAAATTATACATTGTAAGCGACATATAAAAATTTAAAGAGGTTGAGATCAATTCCACGTTTCTCTCATGATAAGTCAAGTATTAATTTTCGTGTAAAATCAAATTTAAGACCTCCTATTACAAAAAGTCATACAAGAACTAACCATTGATGGCTAAATTTTCTATGTATTAAATATTATTACTCAATTATTTTGCAATAATAATTAACTTAAAAATTCTTGATCTAGTGGGTTTGATCTCGAACTCTACAATATCATAACAATGGCTAGGTTTTGAAAAAAAAAAACCTTTACTTGTATTTTTATAACCTATCAAAAGTTAATATATCAGCCCTATTATGTTTTAAGAAATTTAACAATGTCTCGGATAATTTTTTTCTTCTTTAACGTTTTAACTGTAAAAACATGAATATTTTATAAAATTACAATTACTTGAACAAAAGATAAAACTTCACAACCATCTTCAAACAATATTTTAGTTCAAACAAAATGTTAAACAACAATTAATGATCTCGTGTAGTAATTATATAAGAACGGCAAATCAAATGAGAAATTAAAACGGGAAAAAAAAGAACTGCATGCAAATTTATTCCAAGAATATCATCAAATACTCGAGCTATTCACTATTTTTATTTTTTTTAATTAGTTTGCTAATGTACTACTAGAAATAAAAATAAGACATGAACTTCTCAATAAAAATATCTTTCAATAAAAATAAAAAAAAAGAGAGGAGATTGACTAAGGGACATCTCTTTATCCCCTTACCAATTATGGTGTGCATGCCCAGAGAAGCCTCGTTAATTATTACACATGCAACTCAAACCTCATATATATATATATATATATATATATATATATATATATATATATATTAGCATCTCATTTTTGTGGTGGATATGGAAAGAGAGAGAGAGAGAGAGAGAGGTGGGGAGGCACAGAAAAGGTTACTGACTAGTCTGACTCCAACACAGACCATCCTTAATTCCTGAGACTCTGAGAGGCCTCTCTCTTTCTCTCTCTCTCTAAAGAGATAAAGAAGGGGTCTGCAGGTATATTGCAAGTTGTCCATTTGGTGGAGCTGCAGCCAATCATGGCTGTTCTGAGCCGGTTGGCTTCAATCACTGTTTACTAAATCATTGCAATGCTGGCGTGAATCTGCCCCCCACACTATCTAAATATCCCAAACACATACATATAATGTGTATATGAATGAATCTCGTCTTATTAAAGTTTAGGGTTTAGGAGGAAATTAAGACACATGCATGAGACCCCCCCCCCCCTCCCCAAGCTTAATTTGCCTATGCAGTTTAGATTTTCTTGTGTTGAAAAACGAAATAGGGTTTTGGGAATTACTTTGCTGCTAGGTGAACCTAATTAAAAGATGGGTGTTTTGGGATTAGTTGATTTGGAATAGTGATTTGGTTATTTAAATATATATTTTTTTTATTTATAGGTAATTTGTCAATTCAAACACATGGGTGAAGTATAATTTTAATGGGTTTTTCAAATCTTGGGAGACATTATTCCGACAAAAATTCTAAAGAGCGAATATTACTTTGATAAAGATATCTGTAAAGTCTTTTCTTTACAATTCCCGATAAAAATGAGGAAAGTTTTTGCTAAAAGATCCTCAAAAAAATAATCATGATAATATTATCATTAAATCAAAAAAGAGACTTTGTATTAAAGGTTTACTACCTAAAAATTATCCTATAACTACAAGTAAATCTAATCATATTCATAATTTTTTTTCGAACAAATCATATGTGCTCTCATGATTACACCATGTATGCTAGCCATCATCAAGAAAAATAACTTAAGAGGCCTCAAGTTGCCTATAGCAGACCTCTCTCTAATGCTTAATTAGTTAGAGGGAAATTCAATAATGTAGGAAGCGAAATAAAATACAACGGCGTAGTTCCCTCATATTCAACGATGTGTTTATATAAGGTCAAGTGGTTTGTTAGGATTGTCAATTAGGTCAAAGTTGGATCATTTAGGGAAACTTATTATATACGTCAGTTATCTTTACACTTTATTGTAAATACATCTAATTTCGACAAATTTTTAGTTCCATCTTATATTAAAATTGTCAATTAATGGATATCTACAACCCAAAACCTAATGGGCTTTGGCCCACCCGAAGCTAAACAAAATACTTAGCATTTACCTTCTATATATTATTGTCATATGAAGTGCCTTGAATCCTTAGAAACCAACACAACTTACCCTTCTTAGAGCATAATTTGCCGTTGGGACACAATATTTAATTTGGTGATGATTTCTACATAAGTTTCGAATCCACTTTGTCTGTGAACAAGGAAGTTAAATAGACTATGTTGTCACGAAGGCGTTTGCATGCATGAAGAAAGTGTTGATTTATTGCATTTAAGTTATTAACTTCAAGATTAAGGCACACTAATAGGCGCCCGATGCCTAAATTTTCTTGGATCCTTTGGGCTAAGCAAAGGATAACCTAAATTAGGTATTCTCGCAATAAATAGAAATTCATTTAGACTTCATTTGAGACAAGCTAATTAATTTTGTAAAATTCATATTACATTTAAAGATTGATTACTTTCTTTATTGAAAAACACAACAAATCTTTAACTGATCAATGGAAGCTGCAAGTTATAACGAGTCATCAAATTACGTCATCTTATTCAAAATCTCAAAGTAATTAATGTTACAAATAAATTGCATAAAATAGAGATTAAAAGTTAATTTTGGAAACAACATATGCTCCAAACTTGAACACTCAACTATAGGCCAAATTCATGTGTGTGTGTGTGTGTGTGTGTGTGTGTGTTGGGTTATCCCATATCGATTGTGGAAGGGGCTGGTGGTTAATTATTAAGTGTGAGGAAAAGTCTCGCCCTTTAAACTAACTTTTGGGGTTAAGAAGACTTTAAACCACCAAACACTGGTATCAAAGCCTTGATTTAACATTCTCCCTTGTATATATGTCGTGCCAAGGGAGACCTCGATGCCTTGCCGAAGAGAGATCCCGATGTGTGAGGGGAATATTGTTGGGTGGTCTAAGGTCTTCTCAACCCTAAAATCTAACTCAATGAATGAGACTTTCCCTCATACTTAATAACTTACCACTAGCTTCTTCCACAACTGATGTAGAAATTTATAGTGATAGTATAAGGGTTTTAGTGACGGTTATAATCTGTCACTAATATTGTATTATTAGTAACGAATTTAAAATTTGTCACTAATAGTTAGTAGTAACGGTAGATATAGCAACTAATTTAAAATCATTACTAATACTTATAAATTCGTCACTAATAACCTGATTTTTTGTAGTGCCAATAGTATGTCCAAACACAATATTATTTCAAAATCATTGATGAATTAATCAGCCTATCAATTAAGTAGTCATTTTTAGTACAAATTAAAGCTTAAATATATTTCTTTAGAAATTTAATTATGTTAAAGATAATTAATTTAGTCAAAACACACACTCATGCTTTAAATATATTGTAAAAAAAAAGATTACACACACTTATATATTTAAAACAATTAATTTTAGAAGAAAGATGAAGTTTGAGAAGCTAACTAAATCGATTAGATACCTTACAATCTCACATTGTATAGTTTTAACTTAATAAACTTTTCAATTGATAAAAAAATAAAAAATCATTTATACCCGACCTAGCAAAAGGGATTTAGCACGAAATGCATGTAATTAATATACAAATTCAAGGCCTCACAAAAATTAATCAACTGAAACATTTTAAACACATATTTGGTCAAAAATGAACTAATTAATTACATGTAATTTTCTTCTACAGACAAAAGGTGCGAGTCAAAGTAGGCTAGAGCAGACATGAGAAAAGGAGAAAAGGGGAAATGCTGGTGTGGCCTAATTTATCTGTATATGACAGCACATAGACCGAATCCCCCAAACATTAATTAATTAAGCTATCTATATATACATTTCTTCAAAGTGGGTCACCCATGGTTTCCCTTTAATTAATTACTATTCTGGTTCGCAAAATATGTTGAAGCTACCCACCTCGTGTGTAAATTGAATTGTTCCATTATATATATATATATATAAAAATAGTTTATGGAGTTAAAAAATTGTGTCTAGCTGATTCGATTTTTTTTTTTTTTATAGGACTGTTCGGCATGATTTTTAGAATTCTTTTCTTTATTTTTTGGTGCGGAATCGAAGCAAGACATGTGGGTACAGTGAGTGTGTTTATGTTGTTGATTTTTAGTTATTATGGCGACTTTTTGTATGGTAGTAGTGTGTGTTCAATATCTTCAATAATTAGTTTGAATTTAAATAATTAAATGTAATGAAATTGACCATTAATTAATTCATTTTTATATTACTAATATATAATAAATTCATGACATCCTTGAATAATAATTCAGGATATTGGAAACCGCTAAAAAATATAATTAAATTAGTGAATTCATTAATTAATTCATATCAATCTAGCTATATACGTATGGAATTCTGCACAATCCAATTCATTCTCTCTCTATATATATGTAAATAGATGGAATTAATTATATAGCAAATTTAAGCATTAATCTTGACACAGATGGATCATGATCGAGACAGCAGAATGTGAGGGGAAAAGATATATGCTTATGGTGATGAAGACAGCCAGACAGCACCGTTCATACATGTGCATGCATGTTAATTTGTTGGCATTAATTAAAATGCTATTATATGTGTATGCATGTGTCTTTTAATTGTGTGTGTGTGTGTGTGTGTGTGAGAGAGAGAGAGAGAGAGAGAGAGAGGATAATATGGAATGCTTACCATTATTGGAGAGTACTGGTGGTCGGAAATATTTGAGCAGCGGCAGGCGGTCGATGATGGAGACGGAGATATCAGTGATGGAGAGGGCAAGTGGGCTACCTGGCTAGCCTCCACCACTATTAATATTCACTATTACTTGGACGATCTCTGTGCAGCCGCCCAACGAAGAAGAAAAGCGCAGGCACAGAAACCCAGCCCCGCTGGCCTCCACCCGCCCCTGCCCTTTTGCCTTTTCTGTAGATCAATATGAGAGAGATCAGACAAAGACAGACAGAGAGAGAGACGGAGAAAGAATCAGAAGAAGAACAAGCAGGATCCGCAGCGGCTACCGCAGATGTATTTATATGGATGAGAGGGCTGTACCAAAAATGTGAACGGAGGGAGGATATGATGATTGATGCGGGTGATGATGAATAAATGGACAAGGAGGGAGTGGGAGGTGGAATCGTAATGATAATAAACGCCGGCTAGAAATTAAAAGTATGTGGCAGTAGTGGCCGGCCGGCTACTATATATATATATATATAGTAGAATACAGAGGATCAAATAGAGAAGATAGCTAGAGGAAATCAAAGCTTAGCTTAGCTTTGATCCCATGCAATAATTAGCACTGCACTACTGGCCTCAACCACGCCCCTCTTCCCCCCTCGTTAATTTGTTCACACCCATCACCCACATACATACATGATGCATCCACACACATACACACACACACATACATACATACATACATACATATATATATATATATATGTATGTATGTATGTGCATGCATGTGTCCTTTTGAAGGGTATACAGCCCTTGATGAGAAGGGAAGGGGATGGAGAGAGAGAGAGGACAAAAATAAAAATAAAGGGGAAGGGGGGTGTATCGTGTACAGCCCTAATCCATGGGTTCGGGGTTTGGGGTTTTGGGTACCCACCATTTTCGTGGGGTCCGCTCCTCCAGGGGTCCCCCAGCTTCTATATATGTCATCACTCCTTTATTTAAAAAAATTATTAACATTACAAGGGAAAAAAAAAAAAAAAATGCCAGTTTGTTCTTCAATTTTGTGTCAAATCAATACTAAAAATTAAAGTTTCTTAAAATTAAAAATAATTAATGAATTCCCTAAATTTGTAGCTTGATTGTTCAATTAAAAATTACAATGAGGAATTCAATAAATGAAGGACCATTTAATTTTAATTTTGTGACGAGTTTATGTCACACAATTTAATTATCTAATTGACTAAGTCATTAGTTGATTAAGTACATACTAATTAATGGTGGCAATACAATACAATTTGAATTCCACAACTCATTTTAGGCTTGTTTAGGAGACATTTTATTCTTCTTGAAATTAAAAATATAATTTAAAAAATAGTTCATCGCAAATTTCAGTGTCACTTAGTTGTGGAACATATTTTTTTTTATTTTCAAATTTTTAGTTTTTCAAAGAATTATAAAATTTTATTTATTTATTTATTAATTTCTAAGATTCATTTTAAAAAGTAGAAAACAAAGAGTTTTGTTTAAACGTGCAAAATGACTTTTATTTTTTATTTTTAGATTTTAAAATAATCACAAAAACTTGATTTCTAACTTTTCAAATCTAGAGTTATGGATATTGAGACACAAATTTGAACTTGTGCGGATTTAGAAAAATTTTTATGCACAAATTAAAGTCTAATAATGAAATTCTATGCTCCCATATGTAAAGTGAGAGTTATAAATCTTTAATAATAATAATAATAATAATAATAAGATTTTTTCTAACTTTCTTACACAAATTTAAAAAATTGAAATACAAGGTGGCACTATTTAATTATTTGAAAAATTAGAAATGGGAATAAAAAGAAAATAGCTAGTATCAAAAGTATATATTGTTGTCTATTTATTTCATACAAATGTTATAAAAATAAAAACTATTTTTTTAAAAAAATTAAAAAATTAAAATTGAAAAATAAAAACGATTTTCCAAACCTCATGAACAAGCCCTTACATTTTGCGATAAGGTACTATGTCATTGTCCTAGCTAGTAACATCTAACAAATAGCAATTAAAAAGACAGTAGTACCAAATATTTCTCAAATTAAAGAAAACCAAACATACACGGAACAATAGTACCAACGGTACACCTCCTACGTGTTGGTTGAGGGCATGGCTGGCGTAGGTGTGAGATTAGTCTAACGCGTAAGCCTAGGACACCCTGTGTATCCAAAAAAAGAAATAGTACCAACGGTACATGTGGTGGTCTGACCTTGTCTCTAATATCTTCTTGTGGGAACACAGTACATTTGTTATCTAAAATCCTAAAATTTAAGATATTGATAGAGTTTCGAGCTACATACTTTTCAAGATATAAAATTTACTAATACCTATTAGCTGATGATTTAAAAAAAAAAAAAAAAAATTAAACTTGACGAATAAAAGTATTTTAAGAATAATGATAAAAAAAATGTCAATTGGAAACTGCCTTCTTTGCTTTTAATCAAGTCACTAGAATGCTTAATGCATGAGCTTTTGACAGTCATGAATAATAATTAAAATGGACAGTATGTATATACAGAAATTTTAAAAAGTTGTGGTAATTAGTGGCATTGATATAATTTGTATTTATTAAATTATACATTAAGTAAAATTCTTATTTTTATTAAATATTTATAATAATTTTAAAACAAAAGGGACAGAGAAAAAAATAAAAAATAAAACAGAGACTGAAAACAATCCTCCAACCAGCTGTTAGCTCACAATGGATGCATATGTGGATCCCACAAAAGACATTTATTTATTTATTTATTTTTTAATTGGAGGGAAGGTTGGTAATCACCTTAGGAGCATGGTGTGGTCGCCCGCACTGAATGATTTCCCGTTGCTTATTCCGAGTTCTGACGGCCTGCGGATTTCATTTTTAGCATTTTTGCAGGATTATTATTCTGTTGGGCTCTGTTTGGGGCCCAGCGTCCTCCTTTCCACCCTTAAATTTTTATTGTTCATTGCACCTTAACATTCCCTTCTATCTTTTCCTTTAATTGCTTCACATGATGCTTCAACTTCTTAAAAATAAATAAATAAATAGGCTTTCAAGATTTTTTTCCTTTTAAAAAATCCATGTTCACATGTAATTGTGGCACATAATTTATTTTAAAAATAGTTATGTTAATGTGATTTGTTATTGGTGCGACTACAATACATATGGTGTGTATTGTAAATAAATAAAGGGGATATGTTGATTTGAGTTTAAGTTATGAAAAAGTATAAGGAGCTAAAAGAACGGTTAAGAATGAAGATAAAAGGAAAAGTTTTTTCTTTTTTCATAGAGGTAGGTGCAAAAGTAATTGGTGACTTCTTTTATCATATCATACATTTGGACTTTTGGAGTGATCGGGTGAAGTGGATCTTGCCTGCTAGAAGTGGGTTTTCTAGCATGGGTGGTTGGTCATAGTGTCATGTTTTAGGTTCCAAATGGGCTTCTCCTTAAATTTACGTGGCGCAATTTAAATATACCACGTCACATGATGCCCTACTCTTTGATACGAACTTTTTGTGTAGCCTAAAGGAGCTAGTGGAGTTACTTTGGACGCCTATTGTTCTTCAGGTGTTTGATGATGTCCACAATATTTTAGTTTATTGTGAAGTTTTTTATACTCTTCATTTTCTTTTGAGTCTTAGGCCAAGGCCTTGAGGGAGTGGAATCTCCCTAGGCCTTATGATCCTCTAGGTGTCCAATCATATATTCCTCCTCATTGTAAAGTCGCATAATCCTTCGAGTTTCTAGTCATGTCTCCTTTATGTAAATCCTTTCTCTTTCTCATTTTTCTTCCATATTTTAGGCCAAACATCTTACAATTTATTGAGGAGCAACCAAATCATTGTGCACATGCATGTGTCATCCCCCTGTATGCTTTTTGAAGTGTTGCATCATTATTTGACGTTGCTAGCTAGTGTGACACATGGAGGATTACTTGGTGGCATGTATTGAAACATTTTGTTTACTTTTTCTAAGAAAAATGAATTTAAAGAGTTTAATGTGTTATTCTTATAGTTTTTCTCCTCCAATTTTTCCCTTCTTCATTAACATGACTTTCTCTTTATCTTTCCCTTTCTCTTTTTCACTTTCACTTTTACTTTCAAAGTTCCTCCTCTACAACTGCTTGCCCTCACTATTGCCCTCTTCCCTATATTTTGATCCCCCCCCCCCCTCCCAAAAATGGTGGCTAAGGTGTGTCTTTTTGTCCTTCCCTCCTTTGGGTTCAGCATGCCCTAAATAGGTTTATAAAGATATAATTTTCATCCACCAAGTATTTAATTTGAGTATTTCTCCATTAGGAGTTTTTCATATTTGTTTCTTTCTATAATCATGTCAAAGTAATCTTCTTCTTTTACTCCCTTTCTATTCCCTAGGATCGCCCCTACATATGATGGAATTGTTGTGAAGACCCACACATCTAAGATTCCTCCAATCCTAGAAGCCCAAAGCGAGTCCCTCGTAGTTAAGTAAGTCTAAGAAAGCACAAAGGTCCCTCCACTACTCTCGAGATCCCTTATCTTATGGTAGGGGACTTGAATAGCCTAAACGAGGCCTTTGTTAATTTGTTGATCTATGACTAATAAAATGCCTTCTAAGTGAAAGCAAGGTTTGAGAGTAGAATTTCTCTAATTCCTTTTTTACTTATGATAGGGCAAGTATAATGTTGTGCATGTCAATTGACTTTTACTTACTTTTATATCAATCTACAGCTTGGCCTATTTCCTCATAAGGATGCTCTCTATCTGAAAACAGGCTCTACGAATAGATATATGTCCTCAAAGTTCTTTTTCCCAAGTTGGAGTGACAATAGGCCTTCACCAAACCCTCTGTCTATATTGTTATACAAAAGTAATTTTTTTGAATTCCTTTTTAAAATGAGAGAAGGCTTAAAAATAGGTCTTCTAAAGGACCTTTAACCATTTTGGATCAGTATAGAATAAGAAAATGTTTTTTTTCTCTTTCAATCTAATATTTAGACATTTTTATGCATGCCCTTTGAAGTGGGAGTAAGGACTGAGAAAAGGACTTCTTAACGTTCATTAACCCTTTTAAAACTAGTGCAAGGTTAAGAATAGGTCTAAGTTGGCTTTTCCTTTGGGGCATCTAAATTGTCAATCACCAATTTGCCTTGGTCTTATTCATCATCATTATTCCATAAACACTATCAGGTTACTCTCTGTGTGCTTCCTATCCCATTCCTTATAAATGAAAACTAAGGTGTAATCCCAAGAGGGGGGATGAATTGGGTTATTAAAATTTTTCTTTTAAATCTTTTTAATTAATTCTTGACTTCTTTGTTTGATTTAACAATCACACAAAAACTTATTTCTTTTTATACAATCCACAACATAATTAAACAATCAATCAACCAAACTTTAAAACCAATCAATCAAATCCACAAAATATTCAATCAAAATATGCTATGCAATTCTTTTAACTTTTTCAAGAATTCAAGATGTTTAATTTGTTTGCAACCCTGTAGTGAATAAAAGTTTGAATCAACTCCTGTATTTGTGAAATTTATTTCTCAATTTAATATTCAACAAAACATCTACACTCTTCCCAAAATTCAGAATTCTAATAAACTCTTAATTAATTTATCTTTGGGTGTTAACCAATCAACGTCTTTTGAGGTTTTCACAAAGTATTGATCAACTAACAAACTCCCTTTCAGTTTCTGCAATTCCAAATCAAAATTAAACTTTAAGTTTACTTAATTTCCAAATTTACGTAATATATATGATTAAGAAATTAAATCATCCACGCAGTTTATATGTGTTGAAAATAAAGAGCAAGGGAAAGAGAGAGTAAGAGCACAGTTTTTACGAGGTTCGGCTTATCCCCAACCTACGTCCTCGCTTTTGGCAAACCACCAAAGGATTCCACTAAATAAGTTCCTTTGTCGGGCGAAACAACACTGTTACACACTCCTTCAGTAGGCTAGAGCCCACCTCTCCAAGTAATATCCTCTCACTCAGTCACTCCTTCAATTAGGCTAGAGCAGCACCTTTCTAAGCAATCCCCCACGCTTAGCCAATGATCCAACAATCTTGGAATCGTCAAAAACAATACAAGAATACAAAATGATAGCTGCGAACAAGAACACTCTTTTAAAGAGCAAATTAGTACAAATTCAGAGTTATATACTTCAAAGTAAATCAAATATGAAATTCAGATTAAAGCTCAAGGATTGTATCACCGAATCGTTATTTCAATAGATGAAAGAATTCAGAATTGTAGCACAAGATTGGTAATTTAGAATCAGAAAAACCTCAGCACATTTCGTGCAAGATGAGAGTGAAAGTGCCCTTGAGAGTTTGAGAACAATTGAGAGAGATTGAATGTTGAATTTGATTCTTGGTTATTGAATTAATTGATCTTGGGTGTATTTATAGAGTTAGAAAAGTATTTAACTTGATCCCCAAGTTTACTTGGACTTGTTTCTAAGTTTTGAACAAGTTTGAGATCCAAGTAATTGATTTTTCAAAAATATGTTTGTTATAAATTTTAAGTTCTACCGCGTGGCAGTAGCCTGAGGGCTTCTAGTCAATCGCATGTCCATGAATTACACAGATAAAATACACAAGCAGTAGGGTGGCAGTCGCCTGTCACCTTGGGGTTAGGCGCCTGTCACTGAAATTCCCTATTTTAAAAAATGGGTAGAAGGGTGACAGTAACCTAATGAAACCTTGTCAGGCTTCTCATTTTACACCGTCAGGCGCCTGTCAAGACCCAGACAGTAGCCTCACGACCTTCTGTCTATATATTTTAAAAGCCTTTAAAGTGGCAGCCTACTGACCATGTCCAGTCAAGCGACTGTCAACTAAAAATCCTTAGTTTTGAAATATGATTATTGTCTCTCTATTTTCTTATCTATTCTTGGAATGTTAATTTGTCTCTTTGAAAAATATGTTCCAAGGTTTTTAAAATAAGGTGTCTAGGTCTCTTCATTCCTAATGAGCTTCAAAATGAAATTTCATATATGAGATACACTTGAAGTACTTACAAAGTGTGTCCTATTAGATTCTCTTCATTTCTTTTGAACTCTTTGAAAAACTTCATCAAGTTGTTGCTTTGAGTTCCTGAATATTCAATATTGATCAATTGAGTTGATATAAGCTTTCAATGTTCTTGTGATCTTTGAGTCTTTCCATGTTGATCTTGATTTTTGAGTCTTTCCATGTTGGTCTCTTAAGCTTTCAGAATTGAAGTTGTTGTCTCCATGAAGTATGCTTTTGTTTCAATATCTGAAAAATCACAACTTTCAAGAAGATTAAATAATCTTACTTTGTTATCATAAAAATCAAGAGTCATAAGCCCTGTTTAGGCCAACAGACTTCATTAGTAGCAGATAGGTAGAAGCGACAACCCTCATCTGGTTCAAATTAACTAGGTCTTTCTAACATGATGTATGTTGAGATTCCTTTCCTAACAAGAAAATATTTACCATACCAATGATTCACCTTGGACTTAAACCTATGATTATTGGAAATATAGTTGGGCTTTAATATAGACCCTATAAACCTTGTAAGTGAAGTTCTTATAAGTTTTGGGATGGTCTTCATTAAGCTTTTTCAATCTAGTACAATAAAAAAATCATCACTAGAACTATCATTAACATCCATGAGTATTTGCTTCATGCATATGGGGGGTGATTCATTGTTGTGATGCTTAGTGCATCATTATGTATGGATATGACGCATTATTTATATTGATATTTAAAAGAGAAAACACCTAATCTAATTAGATAACCTAGCATTTTCTATCCATGCTTGTTCACCCCCACCTTTTTTTGTTAGAAGACTAAGCTTTCTCCCCTAGCTAGGTCCACTTTTATATTATTAGAAATACTAAACAAGTATTATTGTATTTCTTGTATCTAAGAGTATACATGTGTGCCTATTTATATAGGAGGCACGGAATGATGTACATGTAAATAGGAGTGTAGTACAAGTAATAAGAGTATAGTACAAGCAGTACAAGTGTAGTATAAGTAATAAGAGTGTAGTACAAGTAAATAAGGGTTGGGCTTCAACCGAAATCCCAATACACGTTAATAGACCCCCTCAAACTCAAGGTGGGTGGGAGAGCAACTTAAGGTTGTCAACCAAACACGATGACATCTCTTAGGATGTGACTTGGTGAAGATATCTGCAAACTGATCTTTAGAAGAAATTGAGAAGAGCTTGAGAGCACCATGGACAAGATGATAACAGATAAAATGACAATAAATCTCCATGTGTGTAGTCCGTTCATAGAAGACATCATTGTGAGCAATGTGAATGACACTTTGATTGTCACAATAAAGAGGAGTAGTAGAGGATGTAGACAAACCTAAGTCCTTGAGAAGCCATCGTAGCCAAGGAGCTCAGATGTGATATCAGTAAGGGCACAATATTTTGCTTCAATACTAGAGCAGGCCACAAGGGTTTGTTTCTTACTTTGCAAAGAAATTAAAGAAGTGTCAAGAAGAAAACAATAACTAGTAGTGGACTTGCGATCAGTGGGATCTCCTGCCTAATTAGCGTTAGAGAATGTACGAAGAACAAGTGGAGACTCACCAGAGTAGAAAAGACCATGGAAGAAAGTGCTCTTTAGATATGGAAAAATGCGCAGAATAGCAGCATAGTGAGTCAAACGTGGAGCAATCAGATACTGGCTCACCTGGTGAACAGCATAGGATATGTATGGACTAGTGACAGTGGGATAAAAAAGGCTGCCAACTAAGTTTCTATTAGAATAATGCATTAAGTTCCTCTTTCATTGCAATCTACCATAAAGGGTTAGTGGAGGCCTTACGATATGTGTGAGGCTCGTGCAGTGTAGCAAGGGCAGTGTAACAATGATAGTCAAGTAAGTGAGTAGGAATGGATCTTAACTGAGCTGAGTGACATGGTGGAATGTCTTCTACAAGATCTTCAGGTGGAGCAGGAGCAAGAGACCCAAGCTCACGATTAGGTAGCCCATTGCCGACTTGTTCATCTTCCACATATTCATGAAAGGGTGAATTGGGAAGGAAATCATAAGTATCTGGTGGTTGGACAGAGAAGTTTATAGGAGGATCATAAGAATCTATAGAGGAAATAGGTGACTCATCTGGAAAGATTTCTAACACAGAGGAGGTAAACAGGGAAGAACGAAAGTGAGAAAGCTCAACAAAGGATCGATGTTCCCAAAAGACAACATTACGAGAGACACGAAGATGATGAGAAACAGGATCATAGCACCGATACCCCTTTTGAGTTTCGTCATAACCAAGGAAACAACAAAGTCTAGATTGAGGCTCAAGTTTGTTGTGCTCATGTGGCTGAATAAAAACAAAACAAGTAGAATCGAAGGAGTGAAGGTGATGATAGTCTGGAGGTGACCCAAAAAGATGCTCATATGGAGTTTGATTTTGGATGATAGGACTGGGAATGTGATTGATAGTATAAACAGCATGAAGAGCAGCTTCACCCCAAAAAGGAACAAGAACTTTGGCAAAGAGAAGGAGAGCACGATCAGTGTCCAGAAAATGACGAAGTTTTCGTTCAGCTTTACCATTTTGCTGAGAGGTACCTGGACAAGTTAGGTGATGTACAGTGTCATAGGAATACAAAATGACTTGAAAAGTATATTGAATATATTTAAGAGCATTATCAGATCGAAAAATCTTGATACGCTTGGAAAATTGTGTTTCAATCATTTTTTCAAAGTTACTATAGATTGGTAGTAATTCAAAATGAGATTTCAAGTGAAAAATTCAACTATAACGAGAATAATCATCAATAAAGATAACAAAATATCGAAATCCACCAATACTAGTAACAGGAGAATGGTCCCAAACATCAGAATGAATTAACTCAAAAATGCTAGTAGTGACATATTCACTACTATTGAAAGGTAAATCTGGTTGTTTCCCTAACTGGCATGAAGTACAATCAAAATGGTCTTTGAACACAGAACCTAACAGACCCCTAGAAGCTAATTGTTGTACCCGAGAAGAGGGTGCATGACCAAGATGAGAATGCCAAAGTGCAAGAGAAGGTAAAGAAGAAACCGTAGCAGCTACAGTAGCAATAGAAATAGGAGCAACATGTGGAAGATGAAGGTTGTCCACGGGAAACACGCGCCCAACTCTAGGACCGGTCCCAAGCTCCTGCCCCGTCCTTGGATCCTGCACAATACATCCAGAATAGTCAAAGGTAAGGCAATAACCTAGTTCAGCTAATTGTCCCACAGATAATAAATTATAGGATAAGTCAGGTACATGGAAGACCCTAGAAACTAAAATGTTGGAGGTCAAAATAGACCCTAGACTATTGCCATGTAAAGTAGAACCATCAGCTATATGAATATTTTGAGGGTGTGGTGCAGGATCAAGTTTAGAAAATAAGGATGAGTGAGGTGTCATGTGGTTGTAATAGGCAAAATCAAAGAGCCAAGATTGAGACTTACCAAGTAAGACTGAGTGAGCAGTGGAAAGAGATGCATTACCAGTTATACGAATAACTTGAGTTATTATGACCTGTAGTTCAGTTAAGGAGAGGTGGATAGAGGATCCAGAAGACTGAGACTCAATAGAGACGAAAGGCATTGGCGAAGTAGACTCAGAATTGGCAACAACTGTAGTAGATTTGTTGCGATGGTAACAAGTCTCAATAGTGTGTTTAAGATGCTTGCAATAGTTGCAGAACTTTTTGTTAGACTGCTTGCGACGATTGCCAGAGCTAGAGGCATCAAACCCTGATTGCGAAGGTTGCTCTGTGGGAGTAGAAGGAGCAATAACCAGAACATTCAGCATATTTTGGGCTTGAAGGGTTGCAAGACAAGCTTCTTCTCCAACCAACTCATTTACAGCAGTATCAAGAGAGGGAGGAGGACTGCGATTAAGAAGTTGACCTCGAATGGTATCATAGGCTTTGTCAATTGACATCAAGAACTCATAGCGACGGAATTAATCTCGAATAGCAACATATTGTTGAGCATCTTTTGAGCATGCCCAAGTTGGATCAGAAAGGTCAATTTGGTCCCAAAGGAAGTGAAGTTGATCATAGTAGTCATTGATAGATTGCCCTGGTTTTTTCTGGAGTTGATGCAACTCAACCACTAATTGATATTTCATGGATCCATGAGAAGTGTAATATTGTTTGGCCAACATATCCCATGCAAATTTTGCAACATCAAAGTTGCCCAACAGATTGGAGATGGAAGGAATGGAAGTGTTTCAGAGCCAAGTAAGGATCATATGGTTATGACTATACCATTCAACTATGCGAGCAGTGAATGCAGTAGCTTCTTCAGCTACCCCCTTGATAGGAATAGTGATTGCACTAGCACAATATTTCCAAAGCATGTGACCCTTAATAAAACTGTGCATAGCTTGAGACCAAGATAAATAATTCCTAATCCCCTCCAATGTAGTATTGATGGGGCGAAGAAGAAAAATGTCCTTTTTATCCATTTAGAGACACAATATGCAAAAATATATTGCAAAAATGAAATCTACGTGAAGAACAAGGTAAGAAGAAACTGGCTTGAAAAACTCAACCCTAGAAAAGTCAATGATCAACGGTCTATAGTGCTGACATGGCGTGCTGACGTGGCAGGCTAACGTGGCGTGATGACGTCATCTAGGTCTGAAGTGGCAGGATGAAACAAGCGCGTGGATTGCATGTAGGTAGCAGGCGATTTGTGCGTGAGGTATGTGGACTCTGAAGCAAAACACAGCGGCGGCGCATGTGAGCTCTGATAATGTCCTGGTTTCCACCTGTGAGTAGATCGGCGAACGACGATCTTGATGGTACCTGTAGAAGCTTGATTGGAGTGATGAACATAGCGGTGACAGAGGATGCAGTGGTTTGTGGTGTGGTTCCTTGATGGTGGCGGAAGCGTGATAGGGAAAGAGCAACACGAAGAAAACAAGACTGCTAAGTAAAGGTCAGAGCAATGACTCTAATACCATGTTAGAAATATTGAACAAGTATTATTGTATTTCTTATATCTAAGAGTATACATTGGTACCTCTTTACATAGGAGTGCAGTACAAGTAATAAGAGTGTAGTACAAGCAATACAAGTGCAGTACAAGTAATAAGAGTGTAGTACAAGTAAGCTTCAGCCCAAAGCCTAATACACATTAACATATATGGTGTATCGGATTTTTGGTTTGTTGTCATAATTATTGATTTATGATTATTATAAACATCTTTCGTGCATGGGGGCTCATCAAGAATACCTGAGCTAATGTTTTCATCCTATTTTTGCAATTAAGTTGTGTTTTCCACTTCCATCCTATTTCTTCTAGTTTTTTCCCCCCATGTAAAATGATCATATGCATCCTTGTCATTTACAAAATGACCAGTATGATGTTGCATTCAGAGCATGCCACTCATTCTACTCAACCCCATGAAAAATGGGCAGCATCTCATTACTCATTTACATGCTTATATCCCATGTGTTGCTTGACGAATATATCGTATGTGGCTTGAATCATAAGGAGTGGTAGAATTTCCTTCCAAGTAATAGACTTAGTTGCTTGGGAAATAAACCACAACGTGGCTTAAATCTTAATGAGTGATAGAATTGCCATCCAATTAGTAGACTCAGATCCTCTACTACGCAAGGTTTGACGAATTTGGGTTATGCTAATTAATGTTTGCTAAAGGCTTAAATTTTTGGATGTTGACCTATGCATGTGGTTAGGTGACTTGATTTTGCAATGTCATATAATTTAACTGCTCTTACGTTGTAAGGAGCCCCTTCACCTGATTGGCATATTGTTTTGCAAAGTAGCTATGACTTATTCAAAAGTTTTACAGAGGTAACACTAGTTTATGTTGCAAAAATTGAGTGACTCAATTCTTTGATTTATTGTCTCTAAGTTCTTTTATAAGCATTTAGATGTACCTTGTAAACAAAACTAGCCAAAGCATGCTCTAACATTGAATTTCTAATGCCCAAGTCGAGATGAGATTAAAGTAGAATAAGCATGAGTTATAAATAGTCCATCCCTTGCAAACATGGACATAAGAGAATTCTCTCACCTTTATGCTTGCCTTGTATCCTCCTACAAGCTCAATCTTGGACACAACTAGCATAGTCAATTATGATCTTACAAAAATTGAGAAAATAGTTATTCTCTTTCATTTAAAGAAACGGACTAGTTGCTTACAATTGGCATGTCCCCATTTGATAGGCCAACCTAGCTATTTGGTTTTATCTGACCTTAGTTGGTTCTAATGCTCAATAGGTTGGAAATTCCAAAACAATTTAGTTTCAAAACTATTGTACTATTATAATGATCTAAACTCAATTTTTATTTTATCCTCGTAAAAAATCGAAAGTATGTTTAGAACCCCTACACTGATAAAGATGACACATGCATAAATTAAAACTGAAAACGCACCCACATGTCTTCAACAATAAAGAGCATCAAGTGTCGAAGCTGGCCGCTAATTAATTTATACTCAGTAAAGAAAACTTAATAATAAATTTTTGCAAGACATCTTAATAGCAAAAGTTTAGAACTTTCACATTAAAGGTTTTAGATTTTATTATTGGGAAGAGATTTCGAATTATGGTTGAACTACATACCCTTCTTCGTGTATCTCTAAACTTTCTAACACCACAAATTATAAGTAACCAAATCAAAATTTAAACTTTTCGGTGTTCTCAAACTCATGACGATATCTATTTAAACTAATCAAATTGTGCCATGCAGAGTCACAAAAAATTAAAAATTTGGATAATTGTCCAATAAAATGGCTCTATTAAACAACTTAACACAATAATTTTTGGACAAGTACTAGAATATATCTGCAATCTACTTAAATTTTTTTTTTTCTGGATTGTTCCATACAAAGTTGTAACGCAGTAGCTAGGATTCCCTTCTCCTCTCCTTTGCAAAAAGCTTGCCTTTTCACTTTTTCAAGACCAACTTGCAAAGGCTTGGGATTCCAATCCATTTTAAAAGAAGGAATACAAAATTACTATGCAAAAAGCTTCTCCCATGGTGTCTTTTTTTCTTCTCTCTCTCTCTCTCTCATGCAAAAAGCTTCTCCCATGGTGTCTTTTTTTTCTCTTCTTCTTCTTCTCTCTCTCTCTCTCTCTCTCTCTCTCTCTCTCTCTCTCTCTCTTGTTCTCTACCAAGAGATTGCGTTTGATCCGTGAATCTTACTATGATCCCTATTCCCTCTGCACAGCCACTGCCCTAAACAAAAAAATGAAGAAAGAAATATTCTTTTGTTTCTAAATTTATTTTACACTGCATGGTGCGATGCACGGGTTATAATATTTATTTGATTTATATTTAACTACTAAAAAATTTATACATTTGAAGTACAAAAACTACTCACTCATTTAAATTTTTACAGTTAGTAAAATGTCAATTTTACGATAGTGACCATGCTCAATGATAATTTTAAACATGCATAATTCATCTACAAATTTTAAAGCTATTGTATGACAAGTTGTTGACAGGTTAAAAGGGTAATTGTCATATAAATTGCCTAAAAAAAAAAAATTGAAGTGGGTTTGTGTAAATAACTTGGAATGGTTTATGACATTTTTTGTAAGTCTTATTGGTATCACATGATGGAAAACTCATAATTTTAGCTAGCGAAGTTTAATTAATTTTGGCAAAACCTTAATTTATTTATATTTTATTATTATATATAGTTATTAGATATAGTCAATTGATATAGTTAAATTTTTAGATAAATGGTTTATTATATTATAAGATTTTTATGTTATAGAAGTATTTTAGATGTTATTTTTTATTTTATACAATTTACTTTTTTGATTCATATTCTATATATTTATTATTTTGAAAAAATTTAAAAAATTTAGTGTAATAAATGTATAATTTTTATACTTAAACATATAATTTTATATCCCATTTTTTAAAAATATTATTTTAAAAAATTATCAAATTGTAAGAAAAAAAAATTAATTTTAACAGTTTTTATATAATTCATATTTTTTTTTTTATCAAATCAATGCCATATTATTATAACTGAATTTATAAAAAATGAACATTTGAATTAATTTTATTCTAGTATAATTTATTCTATTTATTTTTATGCATGTAAGATACTATACTTTGATTTATTTATTGATGAAATATGTGTTAGTATAATTAAAAATGCATTATTTATTACAAATTTGGATAACTAAATACTAATTATTTTAAAAATACTTATAATTAGTACTTATTTTTTTGGTATAGTTAAATATTGTTTACGATTTCAATACTTATTGAATTTAACAAAAAAAAAATTCCAGTTAAGCATTTATTGACAAGTGATTATAAATGATCCTTATTCTCTTTAGCAATGAAAAGGATTAAATAAATAAATAAATACATAAATATTGGTATATATAATATATATGCTAAAAATCATATGTTATTATAAAGAAAAAAAAAAGAGGTTAATACAACATTTTTGCAATTGTCACTTAACTCTTATAATTCATGTCAACAAAAATTTTGTTGTGCAAATTAATGCGTGCGGAACCGTGATTGTGCAATGTAGCAACTAATGATGAACAATACAGAAAGCACAATCATATAGATAATAAGAGTAATAAACACATGACACAAGAATTAACGTGGTTCGACAGAATGTCTACGTCCACAGGAGCAAATGGCGGATGAAATTCACTATCTATCAAAACGAGGGTTACAACATTGTATTTATGCTAACCCTACATGTACTAAGGGATTAGAAACTTCCCTAAATACCCCTGTATCAATCCCAGGAGGATTTTCCTCCGTATCCCCAACCTATTGATCTAGCTAATTCAAAATTCAAAAAAGCACCAAACAATACCGTCAACGGTTTCCTTCTAAATTAACTTCTATCTGAAACCATCAATGTAATTATCGATGGACTATGCAAAATTGTCGATGGTTTTCTTCCTAACTTGGCTTCTGCCTAAATCCGTGGATGTAACAATCAACTCACTATGCAAACCGTCGACGGTTTTCTTCAGACCCGCTTCCTTGTTTTCGTTAGCATGCTTCCTCTGTATATGTGTTCCACTTGATATGAGTCACATACTACAATAATATTTACCTTGGTGAATATTCACCCCTTAGGATAAAATGAAAATATAACTCATAGCTCCACTTGAGATAATAGGTTGGGACGCCTCCCATCTAACATCTGGAGACGTTAATAAAGTCCAAGCAATGCTTGAACTCATCCGTGGCAATAGGTTTTGTCAACATATTTGCTACATTCTCAGAAGTGTGAACTTTATCAAGAATTAGGTACTCACTAGAAGAAACCAATTTATTGATCCTGTAAAATCTCACATCTATGTGCTTGGTCCTCGCATGATACACCTAATTCTTCGCCAAATAAATGGTACTCTGACTATCATAATGCAACTAAACTCCACCTTGAAGAATACCCAACTACTTGACCAATCTTGTAAGCCACAGAGCTTACTTGACAGCCTCAGCCACAACTATATACTCTGATTCAGTAATAGATAGTGCAACTAAATATTGAACCATAGACCTCCAAAATATGGGCCTTCCCACAAGGGTGAATACATATTATATGGTAGACCTCCTTTTATCCAAATCCCCTGCATAGTCTGCATCCACATCTCCCATAACTGAAGGATCACCATGTTGTCTGCCAAACATGATGTCATAGTCAATAGTACCCATCCAGTATCTGAATATCCACTTGATTGCATCTCAATGTCGTCGTCCCAAATTTGAAGGAAACTTGCTCACCACACTGACAACTTGTGTCAGATCCGGTCTTGTACAAACAATAGCATACATCAAACACCCCACTGCACTAGCATATAGGACCTTTGACATGTCATAAATGTCATTATCTATCTTCGGGCACTAGGCGGTAGACAATCTAAAATGATTTTCCAATAGTGTGCTTACTGGTTTTGCATTATCCATGTTGAACCTCTCGAACATCCTCTCAACATAGCTACTGAGATAACCGTGATCTCTTAGAACCTCTATCCCTGCGAATCTCCATCCCAAGAATCTTCCTAGATACACACAAATCCTTTATGTTAATTTTTTTTCCCAACAAGGTTTTCAAACTCTTGACCTCACTCATACTCTTCTTAACAATCAACATGTCATCCACATAAAGCAGCAGAAAAATAAGTGAACCATCATCAAGGATCTTCACATAAACACAACAATCATACTCACATCTCCTGTAGCCAATCCAGATTATGTAAGAGTCAAATCGCTTGTACCACTGCCTCGGAGATTGCTTCAGCCCTTAAAGTAGTTTCCGCAATTTACAGACCAAGTGTTCCTATCCAAGCTGATTAAACCCTCATGGTTGTACCATGTAAATTAGCTCCTCCAAATCATCATGAAGAAACGTTGTCTTTACATCCATGTGCTTCGAATGCAAATTGAAATGAGCCACCAATCCCAACACTGCCCTAATGGAAGTGTGTCTGACCACAAGGGAAAAGATCTCATCATAATCATCCCCTTTCCTCTATGGGTAACCCTTTGTTACTAGATGAGCCTTTAATTTTTCTTCTTATTTTTCTGATACTGCTTCTTTCTTCCTATACACCCATTTGCATCCTATCGCTCTCTTCCCCTTTGGAAGCTCCACCAACTCCCATATTTGGTTCTTATGCAAAGACTCCATCTCCTCCACCATAGCACCCATCTATGTACTTTTTCTTAGTTGTGCACCACCTCTTGAAAAGTAGTAGGATCCTCGCTACTAGTAATGAGTGCATAAGAAACCAGATCATCAAATTCATACCTGGGGGTGGCTTGATAGTGCGTCTGGACTTGTCTATAGCTATAATTTGATGTTACTAGTCTCCTGAGCTAGAACTCCCTGCATTCTCAATATTGTCACATCTACCTTGAGTCTCTAACTCCACCTGCACCATATGCTTATTGTTGTTGCAATTTTTTTATCACTTGTTTCTCTTCTTCGTGAGTACGTTACAACATGACTTTTTCATCAAAATTCACATTTATACTGATCACCACCTTGTTTGCCTTCGAATCCCATAGCTTCAACCCTTTCACCCCTTTCTAATACCCCAAAAAGACAAATTGTCTAGACTTTGCATCAAGTTTCGATCTCTCCTCATTAGAAACATGCACATAGGTAAGACATCCAAATACTCTCAAACCATAGTAGTCTACTGCGCTTCCTGTCCACACATCCTCTGCTACTTTCCCATCTAGAGCTGCCCTTGGTGATTTTTTAATCAAGAAACACACCATATTCACTACCTCTGCCTAGAAGTTTTTTGCAAGCCCTGTATTCAACCTGAGACACCAAGCTCTTTTAGCTATTGTTCTATTCATCCTTTCCACCACACCATTCTATTGTAGTATCTTGCATACTGTGAAGTGTCTCCTAATGCCATGTTGCTTATACAACTCCATGAACTTTGAATTTGTGTACTCAGTACTATTGTCAGACTTGAGGCATTTGATCTTCCTCCTGATCTAGTTTCCCACTTCAGCTTTCCACAACTTGAATTTGGCAAACGTCTCTAACTTGTGCCGCGTGAAGTATACCCTGATCTTTCGTGACTAATCATCAATAAAACTCATGAAATACATATGTCCTCCCCGTGATGTTACCCTTACTGGCCCTTAAACATCTGAATGAATATAATCAAGAATTCCCTCCATCTTGTGTATGGATGTCTTGAATTGCTCCCTATTTTATTTCTCAAGCACACAATACATGTAGAAATTCAGCTTGCATGTTTTGACACCCTTCAAATGATTTCTCTTATAAAGCTTCATCATCCCACACTCACCCATATGCCCTAACCACATATGCCACAAGATAGTACTATCTGACTCAGACTCTACAGCTGCAGCTCCACCTACAATTGTGGTACCTAGCAGTGTATAGATATTTCTTGATAATTTCTGCCCCTTCATCATGGTTAATACACCTTTAAGCACCTTCAGTACTCCACTTGCAGAGTTGTAATTAAACCCATTATAATCTAAAGTGTCCAATGAAATCAGATTCTTCCTTAACTTTGGAATACGCCTAACATCACACAATGTTCTAACGACAACACCAAACATTTTAATTCTGATATTTCCTATTCCAACAATTTTGCATGAAACATCATTTCTCATCAGAATCGAACCAGAATTTACTAACCTGTAAGTGTCAAACCAATCTTTGTTGTGTGTCATGTGATTGGAGCACGCCGAATCCAGGATCCAAGAATTTTTGAGACGATCTGGACCGGATGAAACCGAAAATATATCACCATCATCGCTCTCCGAGCCTCTTTATTCCACTACATTCACATATTTTGATGAACCTTCTTTATTTTTTGCATTCCTTTCCTTTTTCTCTCGACAATCTAGTTTTATATATCGCTTTTTCCCGCACTTAAAACACTGTATGTCTTTCCTCTTCTTGAAATTTGACCAAGATTTATTATTACTCAGCCCGCTCCGGAACTTGCTTCTCCCACGTTCCTGGTTGCCCTTCACCACAAGTCCTTTACCTTGTAGATTCTCATCGTTGGCTTTCTTCCTCTGATGAAAACCTAAAAAGCACTTGTGATCTCCTCCAATTTGAGAGTTTCCTTTCCTCACATTAGAGTTGTAACCAAATTTTCATATATAAGAGACGTTGTAGGGAATTCAACAACATCAACGCCTTGTCTTCATCTTCGAAATTCACATCAACTGATGATCGTTGAACACGTTGATATGTTAGTCCAGATCCAAACCCTCTGACATCTTAAGCTCATATAGTTTTTTCTTAAGATAAACTTGTTCATCAACGACTTTGACATATACCGAGTTTCTAGTTTTAGCCAAACTGCCATCGGTGATTCCTCATCCATGACATGATACATCACATTATCAATTAGAAAAAGCTTGATAGTCGCCACAACCTTCGCTTCCAATTCCTTCCAACTAATGTCATCCATGCCTTTCGGCTACCTTTCGTATAACGCCTTCACCATACCCTATTATATTAACAAATCCTTAACCCTCCTCCACCATAGTCCGAAATTTCTCGATCTGTTGAACTTGAAAATATCGAACTTTGCAGAAAAAATCTCAATCATTGTAACTACCAATAGCTCTAACACCAATTTATTGTGGAAATTAATGTGTGCAGAATTGTGATCATGCAAAATAGCGACTAATGAAACACAATCACACAGATAATAAGAGCAATAAACACACGACACAAGAAGTAACATGGTTCGGCAAAATGCCTATGTCCACAAGAGCAAGCAACGACCGAAATTCACTATCTATCAAAACCAGGTTTATTGTATTTATGCTAACCCTACACGTACAGATGGATTAGAAAGTTCCCTAAATACGCATGTATCAATCCTTGGAGGATTTGCGTCAGTATCCCCAACCTATTGATCTTCCAAATTCAAATTTCAAAAACAGCGCCGAACAAAATTATCGATGGTTTCATCAAACCGTCAACGGTTTCCTTCTAAATTAGCTTTTGTTTGAAACCATCGATGTAACTGTCGATTGAATATGCAAAACCGTCAATGGTTTTCTTCCTGACTTGGCTTCTACCTGAAACCCTTGATGTAACCATCGACTCATTGCGCAAATTGTTGATGATTTTCTTCAGACCAACTTCCTTATTTTCGTGAGCATGTTTTCTCTGTACATGTGTTCCACTCAATATGAGCCACATACTACAACAAATTTGGACTTAACTAACTATTCATGACTCATATTTCCTTTACATATCTACCGCATGTCTCGCTCATGCCACTATTAAGAAAACAAAAAGTTTAATTTGGAAGATATTGCCAAAATATTAAAATCAAATCATTGAAAACTTTGGTGTCTACCTTGATGTCATCAATTTTTCATATTATTGTAAGCATTAAATATATCGAATGCTTTTTTTCAAAACATCAAATTAATATATGTACGAACATTATTGCCAACGTCATCACAGTTCACGACAAAAGAAGACCTTATAAGTTACAATAACATTTGTAGATTTTGTTAAAAAGTATTGAGACAATGTCGTTTTCTTTATGTCACAATAAATAACTTCTGGTAGCATGAACTTTATTGTTGGAACTTTTGCCTTCATTTGACAATTCGTTATAGTAGCAAATCTTTAACATTTAACGTCATAAAAAAAGTCATAAATTTAATAGTATAATCTTTTTGTGTTAATTAAAGAATAATTTTACAATTAATGCTTCTCCA
This sequence comes from Malania oleifera, assembly GCF_029873635.1. Lineage (NCBI taxonomy): Eukaryota > Viridiplantae > Streptophyta > Magnoliopsida > Santalales > Ximeniaceae > Malania > Malania oleifera. The sequence continues at coordinate 126,207,686 of NC_080417.1, forward strand.
AAGCGTTAAAGAGGAGCACTCCTATATATATAGGTTACTTGATTCTCAAAAGAAAAAAAAATTATGTTGGATCCTATACCATTTCCAAGGCAAGAATGATTTTTTTCCTAAAAAAAAGATGCAACAACATTATATTCATAACATAAAAGATGTATAACATGTTATTTTTCTATTTTTTATAGTAAAAAGGCTTCCAATAAACTTTACACTCCCATGTGAATCCAAGTCCAAATTGGTGAGACTTCATTTATAGGTGCTTGGCTGGTGGATTCTTTCATATGGATAAATACATGCCATTAGTTTTAGCCCAAAAATTTAGCTTTCATTAATTTCCTATGTTTTTTAAGGAATCAAAGAGTATACAGTATTCTTGCTAATCAACTAGAAACATAAATAAAATTGTAGGCCAATACAATGTATGTATTGCAAGAAAAGATCAATTCAAGTTATTAAAAATATCATTAGCGTGAACAATACTTATCGCTGGAAAAAATAAATCCAAGTTGCTAAAAAATCTTTGAAAAAACTAAATCTAATATGAAATATTTAATGGGTTGAAAACATAGACACGGATTTTAACAGATCATTAAGTGTAACACAAAAAAAGTCGCAACTTCATCACCTATAAATTATGAAGTCAACTCTATGATTTGAAGCATTAGTTTTATAACCTATACACTTTCTCCCAAAAATAAAGCATAAGGGACAAACTATTGTTGTGACTTCAGGAATTTTCTAACTTTTTTTAAGAGACGGAAGATGAAAGTCCATCACATACAACTAGTATCAATGTTTTTGCGAAGTCAGAGTAAACTAATCCTTGAGCATGCAAAATGTTTGCTCAAATAGAATAAATAGTTGTTTTATTTGATTATTGAAAAAGAATTCTTAAAGCACAAGATTACTTGAAGCACTTGCAATTGACCTACGATGAGCACCTAGTGATAAGGTCAATATTATACTTCACATTACCCCCGAGTGCTGGCTCAGGTGGCAAGGGCGGACCTGGACGTGCCTGTGACCCAGGTAGGCATCCCGGGTTCGATTCCTGCTTCACTGAGCAAATCCTAGTTTACCTTCCTACAGGACCTTGGGGTGGGAACTATGGGGCGTGAGATTAGTCTTCGTTGTGGTGCATCCCAGGGCTTGCTCTAGTAGATGCCGATGAAGGACACCCGGCGTTACTAAAAATATATATATATATATATATATATATATATATATATATATATTATACTTCACATCCCATTCTATTACTCCAAATTTTTGTTTGCTTTTAATAAAATTCAAATTGGTAAATCTCATTCCTTCTTTTATAGTTACCACTAACTAATCATCAATGCATGCACCTAAAATATGATTAAGCAAAGCCTAAAAATATTCAGATTGTTCAAAATTGCCCTCTTGTTTTAAAAACCAAAAAAGAAAAAAAAAAAAAAAAACAAAGGTCATGAGGATACATATCCTCTTGAATGTTGGCTTAAATATAGTTTGCTCCAATAGAATATTTAGAGCAATGCCACATAGGAAAGCTCATTATAACCATTTTCTATCATATTACAATCAAACTTTTACATTTTTAGCTATCTCAAATCTTTTTTGTTAGACCGTAATTGGGGTCAAATGTAGAGCTAGCAAAATATCTAGGTGATATTTGTAGCATCAATGTTACAATTATAAAAAATCCCTCATACTAGGCAATCATCTCAAAGTTGTATTTTACATAAAAAGAAAAAAAGAAAAGGAGTGGGTACTCATCTTTATGGGTTTGGATCTATTACTCTATGCTCTTGTTTTTGAATCGAGGCTTGCAAAAGAAGAAAATTAAGAAGAGAGTTACAAAGATCAAAAGAGAGAAAGCAAAAAAGAAATAGAGATAGAGATACAAATTCGTGCGAGAGTTAGAGAGATCAAAAAAGAAAGAGACAAAGAGTGAGATTTATTTGAGAGAAAGGGGAGGAGAGAAAAAAAGAGTAAGAGACAAAGAGAGGGATTCATGCGAGAGAGAGAGAGAGAGAGAGAAAAGAAAGAAGGAGAGAGAACAAAAGCGGAGAAAAAAAAGAGAGAGGAAAGATTAGTTTTTATATGTATTAGTGGGACACATCTCACCGAGCGGATGATGACACGTGGCACGCTCAAGATTGCGAGTTTGGGAAGTGATGTGGAGCAATTCTGGCCGTCCAATCTATGTTTTCTCTAGACAACCGAATAGTTGCCATGCCAGCAATCCATGGCAAATTCCCAAAATCAACCACATGTCCCCACTATTAGCTGACACATGGGCAACCACCTTTGTCCCAACCAGATCAAACTGGTTTGACCCGAGTCAACTTGAGTTGACTCATTAACCCGGTTCAGACTAGTTAAACCGATTTGACCCGTTCGAACTGCCAGTTTATTTATTTATTTAAAAATTTATTTTTAATTAATTTTTTTAAAATTAAAAAATATATAAAATTAAAAAGTAATCATAAAAATATTTAAAAATTTTAAAAAATAAATAAAAATTATTTGAATTATTTTGACTCATAAGAAGAAAAAAAAATAGAAAAATAAAAATACTATAAATAAAGAAAAGTTTTTAAAAATCTCAGGGAATTGTAGAAAAATGTTGGTGTTATAAAATATGCAGAAAAATAAATAGAGATGAGACAAAAATTTTACGTGGTTCGGCTTTGCCTACTCCATGGGCGGATGAGATAAAAAACTTCACTATCTCGGGACGAATCACAAGTATATTTTTTTAATGAATTGACCCCTCCTCTTGGGAATACACCAATTCCAACAGTAATGAATTGAGATCTCATTATTATTTCCAAGTATGTGTCCATTTTCAAGGGATGTCTCTTCAGGAGTTTTCTCTTCAAGAGATTCCTCTTTAGGAGGTTCCATAATAAGGATTTCATTTTCAGGAGAAACGAGTTTGTGAACGTCAAATGAATTATCCACCTTTATAACCTCTTCTGGAGTGTTTACAAATTTCAATTTTCTCCTTATGGGAGTTTTATCTTTTGCACCAATAGGTCTTCCACACTTAAATTGCGGTTTAGGTTCATTAGTCGGCTGTTGTCCTTCAGGAATATCAATACGTGCTGGAATATTTGCAGCAAGTATATGAGATTTTAATATGGCCATGCTATCAATAAAAGAATCTGGTAATTGATTTGCAACCCCTTGTAAATGTATAATTTTTTAAACTTCAAGTTTACTTTGATTGTGCGAGAATCTAGATAAGATAAACTCATGGCATTCCATGTGATTTCATGTTGTGCTTGAGGCACTAATTTTGCTCCCCTTAGTGTAGAGAATACTGCTTCATAAAAATGACAATCTTGAAACCGTACTTTAAAAAATCACATATTAAAGGTTCAAGATATCTAATAATATAAGGGAAATCAAAACAACATAGATACCAAGTTTACGTTGAGGAACCATTTTAGTTCTTTGAGGAGGGGCAATAGGAACATAAATTGCACAACCAAAAGTTCTTAAATAAGGAATATCAGGTTGTTGCCCAGAAACTAATTGCATGAGTGAAAGATTAATGTAAGAAATTGGCCTTATACGAACTAAACGTGCAACATGAAGAATAACATTTCCCCAAACAGATAAAGGTGATTTGGTTCTCATAATCATAGGTCTAGCAATGAGTTGAAGTCTCTCAATAAAAGATTCAGTTAAACTATTTTGTGTATGAGTATGAGCAATGGGATGTTCAACATCTATTCCAAGTGACATGCAATAGTTATTAAAAGTTTGGGTTGTAAATTCACCAGCATTATCCAAACGAATTAATTTAATTGGATAATCAGTAAAATGAGCTCGTAATCTAATCAGTTGAGATAGAAGTCTAGTGAATGCAATATTATGAGTAAAAAGTAGAGAAACATGTGACCATCTAGTAGATGCATCAATTAAGACCATAAAATATCTAAATGGTCCAGATGGTGGATGGACTGGTTCACATAAATCACCATGAATTCTTTGTAAGAAACTGAGAGATTCAAAACTTACTTTTGAAACAGATGATTTGACGATTAATTTCCCTTGAGAGCAAATAGTACACATGAAATCATTTGATAAAAAAAAATTTTTGGTTCTTTAGTGGATGACCACGTGAATTCTTAAAGATTCTTTGCATCATTACATTTCTAGGATGTCCAAGACGATCATGCCATAGTGTAAATAACTTTGGATCATTGCACTTCTAATGCAAGACATTATATGATTCAACTGTTTTAATCTTTGTATAATACAATCCAAAATATAAAGTTGGCAGTTTCTCTAAAATTTGTTTCTTCCTAGAAACAATAGAAGTAATATAAAGGAATTCTTTACTGTCTTCATTTGTTATTTCAATGTGATATCCATTGAGTCTTAAATATTTAAAACTTAACAGATTTCTTCTGGATCTGCTGGAATATAAAGTTTCAACAATTTGTAATAAAGTAACATTGGGAAACTTTATATTAGTTCTTTCGGAGTCTTCAATCAAATTTGTAGAACCAGATATTGTATTAACATTTGTTGAAGATATATTCAAGCAATGAAAATATTTCCTATCTCGAAGAATTGAGTGTGTTAATGTAGCATTGTCAACTAAACAAATTTCTTCCAGAGACATCTTAGAATTGATCAAAGCTTTAAGATAATTCACATTACAACACATATTTTAAAAACTCATTATCATAATTGATCATAATAATAATAAATACAATAGATTATTTATTAAAATCAAAATACAATATTGTTTACTTTATATCTTAAAATATTGCACCATTGTTTTGATCTTGATTTACAAGAAAATCAACAACATCAAGATAAACAAAGTTGGATGGTCCAACATTAAGATCTATTGGAACAACATTATTAGCAAAATTTGTTTCAACTTCTTTACTCTTTTCCTTTTTTTTTTTTTTTTTTATAGAGGCTTGGTATAGATCTACCTAGTGTTTGGGCGTATGACAGGTACGCGACCAATGACATATAACTCCGAATTTGTAACATTCAGTTTCATGCTGTATGAGTTGCTAATTTTGATCATTAACCCGCTACTAGGGGTCATCCCTCTTCTGGGGGGATTGTAGCCTCACGTTGATGCTAGTGTATTTCAACCATGGCCACGACCATGCTTGAGGTCTCGTCTTCGATCACGAGATGTATTCATATTCGTTTCAGGGAATGGGGTCGAACCAGTTGGACAAGTTTAGTAATTTTTCATCAAAAGCTCGTTATTTTGCTCAACGATAAGAAGACATGATATAAGTTTTGAAAATTTAGTAAAATTCCTCTCCTTGTATTGCTGTTGCAGGAGCACAATAGTAGGATGGAAAGTAGTAAAAGTTTTTTTCTAACATGTCTTTATCAGTAATATTTTTATTACATAATTTTAGTTTCGAGCTACTCTTATGTAGAGCTAAGTTGTATTCGATGACTGTTTTAAAGTCATGCAATCTCAGGTGTAACCATTCATATCAAGCTTTTGGTAAAACTACAGTTTTTTGGTGGTCAAATCTATCCTTTAAATTTTTTCATAGGATAAGTGGGTCTTTAACAGTGAGGTATTCAATCTTTAATTCTTCATCTAAATGATGACAGAAGAAGATAATAGCTTTTGCGCAATCTTTTAGGGATGCGGTATTTCCATCTAAAATAGTATTTCTCAAGTTCATTACATTTAGATGGATATCAACATCAAGAATCCATGATAAATAATTGTTATCTTTGATATCAATAGAACAAATTCAACTTTGCTTAGGTTCGACATCTGAATAAATTAACAACAGTAAGGCAATTTAGAAAATAAAATATAAAAATTGAAATAAAACTGAGATAATTATATTATTTTCATCCTTCCGGGATGCTTAAATATGTTTTTTAATGAACATTATATTATTTTTTTCAATTTGTACTCTTCAGGAGTATGATTCAAATTTACAATATTAAATTGGGTAATAATTTACCACCTCTTTTAGAGTTTAAATGTACTACCTCATCTCGAGAATAAACGTTTCACCTCTTTAGGAGGTCGAATTTAACATCTCTTCGGGAGGTTAAAAATATACTCTCTTGAGGATGTAAATATTTACTATCTCTTTTGGAAATTAGATATATAGTCTTTTTAGGAGGTCTATCTCTTCGAAAAATTAAACGAGATATTTAAATATATTGCCTCTTCAAGAGGGCTATCTCTTCAGGAGATCTAAATATATAGCCTCTTGAGGAGGACTATCTTACAATATCTTTTGAAGATTGGTACTCTTTAAATTTTAAAAGATATATTGTTTTCTGGAAAATATTAAGCTTTTGTGGATTAAAAGTTACAAGAAATAAATAAATTAAATAGGAATAAAAAAAATATCTAAGTTGGTTAGAGTTTTGTGTTGATAACGTGTTATAAAATATGCAATAAAATAAATAGAGATGAGACAAAAATTTTACGTGGTTCGGATATGCCTACTCCATGGGCGGATGGGATAAAAAACTTTACTGTCTTGGAAGGAATTATAAGATGATTTGGAACCGACCTTATACAAAATATCTCCTCTCTCTTTATCCCTTATACAAAATATCTCTTTTTCTTTATCTCTCATCTTCTTTTATCCTTACTATATATCTACTTACATGAAAGCATACAATGTATGTGTGTTCCAAAAGTAAAGGTGAGAGTGCCATTTTATAGGGCAATAAGGATAGTTAAGCATTTGTTGGGGTGAAAAACGAAGGGGTGGAAGTTGTGGTGACATTCACACTTTTCATAATAGTTGGAAAATTTTTAGAAAATTTATTTTAAAAAAATTTAAAACTTGGGAATGTTTTAAAGATTCTTTTTACTCAAAGTCGATGAATTTGTTTGATTATTTGTATATATTCTATCTTTATGCATATGCGTCCTATTGATTAAACAAAGGGTAAAAAGGTATTTCAGACCTCACCTATATTAGTTCTGAGAAATTTTTTTTTTTAATCTAATAAGATCCCCTCATTTGGAGGTCTTATTAGACATTCTTAAATCGCACCTTATTTTACATTTTTTTTAAAATTTTAAAATTTATATATTTTTTAAAAAGAGTTAATTAAAGACCATTATATTCAATTTAGGAATAATTCATAATTTATTAGGTACCGTTCGTAGAGAGTGTGTAGGAAATGTTAGTACCTTTCTCTCGTAAAATTAAATTCTCGATCCCAACTTTAGTAAATGTAGACCGAGACTACTAGTTTCTTGGCCTTAAAATTAGTAAGACCAATCAATGAGTAACAATCACCTAGGTAAATAACAACTTAGTAACGCGACTCCATCGAACTTTTATTATTATTATTATTATTATTTCTCGCCATTTGAACTCTCCTTTAGGATGTTGCCACAATCATTAACTTCTATGAGTTGTTGCTGCCTTTGAAAGTGGTGCTCAACATTGACACCCTTTCTAGTTCCTCTAGTAACTAGCGACATAGTTGGTCCCACCACACATGCCAAAAAAATTTTCATTATTTTTCAAATGCCTTTTGAGATGGGATGATGATTTGGCAATTGAAGAAAAAATCTTAAATGATAACAATGCAAGTTGTAGTGAATACGAACAATATAGAGAGGTAGAATTGGAATGTTATGCATGTCCCTTTAGAGAAATATGGTAGATGCCTTGTCTAACAAGGGGTGCCTTACATGATAAAGGTTATTATAAGTATGGAGTCTTAGAAAAATAGAAACCGTAGAAAGAGGAAGAAAGGGAGGAGATGTAAAGACTCATATTAGAAAGGAAAGAAGAAGAAGGAGAGAGTCTCAAGAATGAGTTTAAGACAATAGAGTTAGGAGAGGGGGACTATTGAGGCCAAGTTGAAGTCTATTAGCTGTAGGTTGAAATGTGTGTCAAAGACACTTCTCCAGCTTGTCATAGAGTTATGTATATCCACACAAAGTCAACTTTGAAACCAATTCTAGAGATTATAATAACATTGCCCTAATTGATCACCCTTGCCTAATTAATCAATGTGTGGATGCTAACATTACTTCTTTTATTTTCCTTTAAATTATTGGATCATATGGATTCTACCATTTATTGCATTTAATCTTTCTGACTTGTTTCCTATCTAAGCCGACCATTCTCCCCTTTTAGGAATGTTTGTGTTGTCAAGTCTTCATTTTGTGCTGAAATTACTCAATCATGTATCTATGTTGTCGAGTCTTTCATTTATTATTTTTTGCTGAAATTACTCAATTATGTATCTATGTTGTCGAGTCTTTCATTTATCATTATCATGTATCTATGTTGTCGAATATTTGATTTATCATTTTTTGCTGAAATTACTCAATCATGTATCTATGTTGTCGAGTCTTTCATTTATCATTATTATGTATCTATGTTGTCGAGTCTTTCATTTATCATTTTTTTTGCTGAAATTACTCAATCATGTATCTATGTTGTCGAGTATTTCATTTATTACATTTTTTATTTGAAGGACATAAAGATGACACAAACAATTAAATAGATTGGAATATAGTTGTTTCATGAACTATACAACGAATGTTAAGTGATAATATGCAAGCAAATTAATATTGTTCATGAAATGAGCGTTTTAAATGTTTCACTAGAATGAAATAGAATGAGAATAAATAGAATGAAAAATTATATAACGAGTTTGTAAAATTATAAAGATGAATTCAATCCCATTTTTGTGCACCAATCAAATAATGCCTTACCTAAGCAAGATCTTTCTTCTCAACCTAACCCAAAACCGAAAACAAATACCTAACCTTTTCTATAGGTTAGAATTCAAATATAATAATTAAGTGACCAATTAAAATTGGTGGGGACTCTAATATATTCTTCAACATAAAACCCCAATCAATCCATTCAATATATTCCTTCACTTCCAATTTCTCATAATTTAATTTCCTCCAACTAGTATTTGAGAACATAGGTTTCAAGATTTAATTTAAATTTATTTAATTTTTTTTAAAATATAATATAATTTTATATTAATTCCTTTTAAATTATCCCAAATTTAAATTCAAATACAAAAACAATACTTCCAAATACTGCATATATAGGGGTGGCAAAACGAGTTAAATCTTGACGGGTGACCCGTGACTTGCCCATATAAATTAGATTCGAGTTTAATACAAACTCACCCGTTTATAAACGAGTCAACCTAAACCCGACCCATTTATTAAACGGGTTAGGTAGTTTGGGTCAGGTGACCTGACCCATTTAAAAATAAAATGAAGGAATTTTTTTAAAAAAAAAATATATGTTATTTTATATGAAATGTTTAAATTTTTTAAAATAAATAAATTATATTTTTTAAATGGGTGGGTTTGAATTTACATAATAATCATCCGTTAATAAATGGGTCAACCCAAACCCGAATCTGTTTAATTCCGATCTGTTTATGACCAGTCCGAACTCGATCTATTAACCCGTTTTGTCACTCCTGACTGCATACAAATAAACAATGACTAGATAGAATTTCAAAAAATAAAAATAAAAATAAAAAATAAGATCACGGGGTATGGTGGTGTATGATGAAATCATTGTCATATTCACGAGTAAATAATGACATGATGATGTCTAGTTGATTACTCTATACTACTTTAACCAAAAGCATAAAGCAAAGATCCATCCACTTCCAAAACACATATATTATATAACATTTTTGTGATAGAAATTAGGCCCGCACGTGCGAGCGGCCAAGTTAGTCAAAGCAGAGATTACCGACATTTTTTTTAATTCAATTTTTCTCTTTTACATAAGTCGTTTTCAAAAAAATAATTGTTAAATTATTGGATATTAATACAATTCCTCACAATTATTAACCAATTGTCATAGATATTTAATTAAAACTTAATTGGTGTATGTATTATTTAATAAAACGAATTTGGGGATTATAAAGTGTTCAGATTTATGAGTTATCAATTTGTGACATCAAGTTCGTGATAAAAAGAGTATAGATCTTACGTTATTGATTCATTATATGCACATTAGTCTGAATTTATTTAATTTATTTATTAAATGGGTAAAGTTCAGATTGACTTATTTATCAACAGATCAACTTACATCAAATTCAAAATTAATTTAAACGAACGAATCACGAATCAACACCTCTCATCAGGGCTTGCATAACAAAAATTTTTGTTAAGGACAAGATAGTGACTAGTGAGGACTGGAGTGAGTGTTGAGGTGGCACAAAGTTAGGGGAGAGGACAAAGTCACAAAGGGCATGATGACTTTTGGGAAGGAGAGGGGGATGAGTTGGACGTCACCTAAATTAAACTAGCCCTTCAAAGCTAGGGGCTCCCCTGTCCCTACGTGTCTGTCCCTCAAACCCCAAGGGCCTTGGGTATGTTTCATTCTGCGTAAGCGATAAAAGAACGGCAAGAACAAACCGAAAGAAAAGAAAAGTAAAGAAAAAATGCGAACTACAGTCTTGTGAAATGCCAGCCTCATGCTTCCATTCCAGCCAGGCTCAGGCTTTCCTGATTGGCAGAATTTCTTTTTCTTAATAATGGATTTTCCCATTTGATTTAGAAGCGTAAATTATGATATTTTCTTTGTTTATATTATTAATTTATTTTTTTATTATTAATTTTTTTTAAAAAAAATTATAATTTTTAATATTTGTGTTGATCTATCAGTATAATATTCGATCTTCGGATGACTCTCTCGAGTGACTCAAGTCTTTCTACGCAACAACAAATCGAAGAGTAATTATTTATCCCATCTTTGTTTCAAATGCATGCAGAGATTCAAGGTTGTCTAATCGTTAGAGGCATTATGATATAATACTTTAATATTATTAAATTATTTAGTTTATATTAAAAAATAGTTCAATTTGAAATAAAATTACTGAAAATTTTAAAATATAATGAAAATATTAAAAAATATAATAAAATTTATTCAAAAACTAATTTTAGCATTTTTCAATTGTCATGCCTTTCCAACACTTAAAGTGAGTTTTAAGAAATATAATAATTAAATAAAATAATTATAATTGATTTCCTTTTACCGTAAGATTGTTAAGTTTTGTAATATTTTATGTTTTATTATCTTAATTATATTTCTCAACTATTATCATATTTAAGGACAAAAATAAATATGATTTTCAATGAATTTTCAACTTATTTTAATTTTAAAAATATTAATCAAACATACTGCCAATTTTTAGTTTTAATTTTAAAATTTTTTAGGATTTATGAAAAAAAATTTTCACAATAAATATGCGATGAGGGTTCAAAAACTATAAGTAAGCTGGGTGTTAAAATTGGCGATCTAAAATAAATTCCTTCTTTAAGTTAATTTGTTGTCTTGAATATAGGATATGGAGAAAATGTGGACTTGAGCTACCCCAACATATAGAGGTAAAATCCTATTTTATACTCGGTAGGCCTAAACTTTGGGTTTAAAACTTGTACCACTACAGTTCCAAAAGTTAACTAATAGAATTCATTTTCCATAGAGATTACATCTAAAACCCATTCGTGACTTTGGTAATACCAAGGTCACCCATTTTATTCCTACTTGAGAGTTTACCCTGGTGAATTATTAGGGGTGCGTCAATGGGCAGACGACTTTCACCCCCAGAATTTGGTATCGCACTATGGTGTCCAAAGTGACGCGATAGTGGTTGGAGTGTTGAGTGGTATTGGACATTCTCAACCCCAAAAGCTAGTTTATGGGGTGAGCATTTCTCTCACACTTAATAACTGACCACCAAGCCCTTTTCACAATCGATGTGGAACAAACCCCAACAATCTCCCCCCTCACACATTAGGCTCCAAACTCCTCACGAATTGGGATCGGGCTCCAAACTCCGCACGAATTGGGCTCACCAAATTGACAACACCACATGCCCAGGATCCCAAGGAGAAACCATGGGCTCTGATACCAGTGTTGGGTGGTTTTGGGTCTTCTCAACCCCAAAAGTTAGCTCATGGGGTGAGACTTTCCCTCACACTTAATATATGACCACCAAACCCCTTCCACAACCAATGTGGGACAAACCTCAACATGGAGTCCCCTGATTATGAAAAAATAAAATAAAATCTAAAACCCATTATTGGGCTATAAACTAAAAAGCATCATATTTTCTAAATAGCTCAAGATGCATGTATACATATAATTCTATTATATTATCACATTATATTTTTAAATGGTTCTAAAAGATACAAATATTTAATGGGATTTTAAAGAATTTAACTTTGACTACTTAGATTTACCCTATTGATTACTAAGTAAAGTTAAGATCCGATTAGAAAATAGAGTCCGATGTAAATTTCATTTCTAATCCGTTCAATGCTGGATCCCTTATATATGTGTGTGAATAAAAAAATGAAATCTAGAAAATTTTCAATTCTATGTCTTACACTTTTTAACATTTTCTCAACTTGTTGATAGAAACTAAAAATATAATGGTATGAAAATAGTAATCACTTTAAGTTATAAACTCACATAATTTTTCATAGATAACTTATCAAAGTTTGAGCAAACCAATTAGGATTTTGGGTTGAAATTTTTTTAAAAATAAAATAAAATAAATAAGGAACCCTATCCATCCCTACCAAGTATCCTAACATATCCTCCTCTGTCCTAGTCCTTGTAGAAATTTAAAAACAATGTTTAAGCCTCGGGGAACCAACTTGTCTTAGATTCATGAATCTTGATTTGATTAAGTACTGATTTCTAAATTCTTAACCTAGCTAAGAACTAAGAATTAAATAATTAAGAAAGGGTGTTTTCCTTGATTAAGAATGATTAATATAGGATATGCTGCATGCATGGAGTCAAATCTGAGAATGATTGTGTGGGGTGATGATGGGATAGAGAGGGACGGAGATTTGATGCCATGTGTCGCAATAGGGAGTCAAAAGAAATTAAAGAACCCTAATTAGTGGACCACCATACACCCTACCAACAACACCATCCATCCATTCATCATTGTATCCTCTGAATTCTTTTCAATTTGGATTTGGGTGTAAAATAATATTAATTTTGTCTTTTTAAACCCTTAATTTTGTATTGCTTAAATTTTAAATAATTACAAAAAAAGATTTCTAAGTCAGTGTCTTGCTGCATTGATTTCGATGACGTTTGAGTTTAAGTTTATATAAATTTTAAAAAATAAGAGTAACTAAATACAATTTATATGATTAGCATCCCCACGAATCAAAATGCAAATTCTGAAATTTATAATTTTATATGTATGGTACACTAATTTGTTAAAAAAAATAAGATAGTATTTGAAAGTATAGATTTAAGGTTTTGAATTTAAATTTGTGTGGATCGAGGCAGGGGTACAAAACCAGTCAGGAGGTTTGCCTAGAAGCAGCCACCCTCTTCCCCAGTGTTCTCAGATGAGGAAACCCTAGGAGAGGCGCCGACTTAAATTCAATCGAGAATTGGGAAACCATACTTTCATATGCAGGGTAAGCGAACATGGGTTGTTTTTATGAATGAGATTATAATCTGAAAAGGTTATTTTGATAATTTGTACTTTATCAAAAATTCAAAAGGGTCTTTGATATATACTTATACTGGGTAGAAATTGAATATCTTTGAAATATATCTTTTGGGATTTGGGGAGAAAGTGTATGGATGGATATTGGATAATCAATTCCTCTATATATCCTGCTAGCTAGAGCTAGAGCTAGGGTTTAGCCTGCATGTATGCATGTTGTTGCCTCAACCACAAGCATGCATTTGCCCATTTTTCCAAATATCTGGTCATCTACATGCATCATTATTTCAAATCCTTAAGTCAGCAAGGATATGAAAATGGCTTTAGTTGTCCCTATATATGGTTTAATTATTTTTTTAATATATTTTTTATTTTTTGGTTCGAGGGCTCTAAAATATTTTTCAAAAATAAAACAAAGTAAAACATGGGTTGTGAGTGCAGATTAATTCTTTTAATCAAATAAAATATTAAGATCGATTTAGTTGTGAAAAATATTTTTTTATTTTTTAGTTTTTAGTTTTTTAAAGAATTGTAAAATTTTTATTTTTCGAAGGTTCGTATTAAAAAGATAGAAAATAAAGCGTATGTTCAAATGTGCAAAACAAATTTTCATTTTCTATTTTCAAAATTTAAAATTATTACAAAATAGAAAAATAATAGTTTTAACTTTTTTAAAAAATTATATAAGGTAATACTTGGGCTAATGGATTTTGGGACTTGAATTTTAAATTTTTAAAAATTTTTAAAAAATTCTACACATAAATCACACAAATTAAAGTGCAAAATTTGAATTCCGTGCTCCCATACTTAAAGTAATAGTTGAAAATTTAGAAAAAAAAAAGAAAAAAAATATTCTTATTTTTTATATAAATTTGAAATTAAAAAATAAGATAGTATTTTTATAATTATTTAAGAAATAGAAATAGAAAGTAAAATTATTTTCGCAAGCAAATGCTGCCTAAATTGTTTATGGTTGTTCATTTATTTTATACAAATATTGTCAAAATAAAAATTAATTAATTTTTTTTAAATAAAATTTAAAATAAAAATTTTTTCACAGCTAAAAAAATTCTCATTTTTTGCCTCATAATAAAACATTTATAGAAGGGGTTTAAGTGATCGATTTTGGGTTACTTTTAAATGAGATTGTTTATTTGTATATGATGTGATTGAAATTTAGCATACATGCAAATGTTGATTATCAACCCAAAAGAAGAATAGAAAATAAAAGAATATGTCAAATTAACCAAAGAAAAAGAAAAGAAAAGAAAATATAAGAGAAAAGAAAAGAAAAGAAGAGAAAAGGGGTGGAGAAAGAAAGAAAGAAAGAAAGATAGAAAGATATGGTAGTGGTAGTCCACTAATCCATTAACCCACACACCGGCCTATGGCTACCAGAAGTCTACAGCAATGCCATCTACCCAAAACCCTAAAAAGACATTGCATTCCGGAGAAAGCATTTCAATGAAAAGACCATGCATTATGCATTATGCACGTACTGTTTGGAAAGTGAGAAAATTTTCTATATATACACAGCCTACTTTTCCCATTTGAAAAGAAAAAAACAAGAAAGCAGCATTGGAACACCATGCATTATCCATTAATTATTCAAATATGGAACCCCACCCACATGACCAACTGATATGTTTCAACTTATGAAAGTTGAATTGGAAATTTGAGCTGGTATGCTCCCTCAGCGTGCGCGTGCGTGTGCGTGTACGTGTGTGAGAGGCATCCATGTTCTTTGTCGGTGATGCACCTGCCTGTCCACTTTCAATGTTTCTACATAATTTTTTTAGATAAAAAAGTAAATAAATTTGAGTCGATACCGTTGAAAGTTTTTAGTCCTCCCGTTCGGAACCTCTTAAAAAGTAAGTATTTTTTTTATAAAAAAAAAAAACTTGTTTCAAGTATTTGTGTCGACCAGAAGTGTTTGATTTCCACTTGACTAAGTACTTTTTTTTAAAAAAAAAAAAATCTAAATTATATATATTTTTTATGAAAAATAAGAATTTTAAAGAATATAAGTGATTCTAAATGTCACGTTCGATGTTTTAAGTTCGAGTCTTGTGAAGATTGTAAGCAGTATGCAGTAAGAGATGAGCTACTTCAGGATAAGTAATTTACTGTTACCTGCAAATATATTAAAGTTCAACGCAAAATAAAATACAATTCATTTAATAATTTAATATATATAGTCACTTTGTTCTCGTACTTGTAAACTCTTTCAACAGAAAGTCGTCGTGTGCTCTTTAATAGAGATATAAATTTAAATAAATTATAACCCCTTTAATTTATTTTTTTAATTAAATAATTTCCCTAATTCGCTCATCATCAGTTAACAAATAATATTTAATAAAACAAAAATAAAAAATAAAAGTCCAAGCAAAAAGCCTATATATGCATGAGACTAGTATGTATTAGATCTCATTAGGCGAAATATGTAACCTAAATTCTTTTTTGTTAATATATAAAATTTTGAGTAATATTCTATGAAAAATAGAAGTTGCTGACTCTTCCCTTCCAAATTTTTGAAGTCTATCCCGTTAACGTCGCTAACGTCGGTTGGCTCATTACGATTCACTAATTCCCTTATTTTATCGTTTTTAAGCATTACGTCTAGCTTACGACTTCGTGTTAATTTTTTCTCTACCATTTTTCCTAAAGTGAATATGTTACATTTCACCTATTTCCTCTTATTTCTACTACTTTTAAAACCTTCGAATGCTAAAACATTTGCCTATGTTAGTAGCTCATTAGATTTTACCCAACCTTTAATTTTATCAATCAAGACATTATCATTTAAGAACAACATGCATTATGAGTCTCGTTTCATTATTTAATCCATATCGATCCAAATGTGTGTGTGTATGAGAAATATATAGGGAACATAAAAGAAGATAAAATTCACTTAATTAATATTTATATTTTAAAAATATATATGTTTTCTCAATTAAAAAATAAAATAAGAATTAAACAAGTAAACAAATAAATAAAAATATTTTGTAGAGTCTAGAAGAAGGGAGAAGAGATGACAATCAAATCAGAGAATTGTAGGGGCAGCAGATACTCCTAGATCATAGGAATTTGCCTTGTTGGTTTCCCACTGCGTTTTATTGGGTTTTTCTTTCTGCTCATAGAAATCCTCACTGATTTGATTTTACATTCCTCCACCACCACCACCCCCCCCCCCCCCCAACCTTTTATTATATCTCTTTGCTGTCCTCTGTTTCCTTTGCTCTGTTCTGTTCTGCTTCCTCTGTTCAATGTTCATCATCTCTCTCTCTCTCTCTCTCTCTCTCTCTCTCTCTCTCTCTCTATATATATATATATATATATATATGTATGCTTCAGGATGATTCTTTGGTCCCGAATCTTTAAAACAAGTGGGACCTGGGGAGTTTTTAGGCACTACACACGCATCCATTGTCTCATGGCATTTCAAAAACAGGGGGAATGATCTTCCATGTGTGTTTAAATTTAAACTTGTACACGGCTTTGAGTGAATTGTTTAACCATATATATTTGAAGGGATTTAAATACTAATATTCTCAAAAATAGTGATTATTATTATAAAGTAATTTTTCACAGAAATTATCTGTATCAAAATAATTTTGTAAATAAGTAAGAAAAAAAAAGAGAGAGAGAGAACTTTAGAAGACAGACAAGTGAGAAGCCAACAGAGATTTGAGAAATAAGCAACTAAAAAATCGAGAATAAAAAGAATGGTAAAAGAATTGATCTTTTGTGTGCATTCGACAATAGGTTTTTATTATCTCATAATTCTATTTGTAAGATAGATGACAGCTATAACTTTAAAAAACTTATTTGAATCCATTAGAACTTTTTTCAAGATAGCTATAATGCGAAGAATTGAAAATATACAAATTTTTAATAGGCTAAACATAATCACCCCCCCAAAAAAAAAAAGTAAAAAAAATTTGACTTGTTACTGGAGAGCCTCGATTCTTAGTTTTCAATAGTTCTTACTCTTATTTATTTTGGGTGTCGGTGAACTCAAACAACACTAATCCAAGTTAGGGAATCCTTCCTAATAGAATAGTTTAATTAACTTCTAATTAAGCATACCATTCCTGTTTGTTCATGCAAATCGAGGAGAAGAGGGAATCTGCATGCCAAAGCTCAGATCTAATTTTCATTAGAAAGATCAAGAAAAAAAAATCTTAATGGAAGTGCAACTGGGTTTGTATTTGAGAAGAATTCAAACACTGGGCAGCCTTAGCGTGAATGAAAGATGTATTAAGTTTGGTTGAATTATTGAAATTGAAGGTGCACGGTCCAACATCTCCAAACACAGTATCAATCTTGAAAGAATAAACAAACACTTGTGGTATTTGAAAAGATTAAAAGAGATGCCAAAGCCCTTTGAAGGGCATATGCCTAATGTCACGGCTTGAATTCATTTGTTTAGTTAACAAGGGGTAATGGGGACAGAGAATGAAAAAGGTGGGTAGGTAGGCTGCATGCATGTGTTAATGAAAAGTAGGTCAAGTTCATACAGACCTCTGCTTTTTTTGGTCAAAAAATTTATAATCAATCAAATCCCACCTCGGTTAGTCTCCTCTCCCCTCATTTGGATTTGAATGGCCCTCCCTTAGCCTAGATTAAGTCCCTCAAATGTCTATTCTTAAATATAAAATATTATAAATTTTATTTAAGAATATAATAATTTCATGTATTATTATGAAATAAAATAAAAGTAGACATTCTTATGCTGTGAAATTTTTAAATAGTTAATTTTTTTTAATTTAATTCTATATTATAAATGCATAAAAACTATTAAGAATATCATAATTTTAAAATAAATTATTTACTGTTCATCACAATGTTTGATACATAAAAATAGAATAAAGTCGAATTTCTCAGTTGTTTCATTAGGCTCTCTATTCAGAATTTCGTTTCATTGGGCAGGCATGGTGTATAAGTAACTGTATTGTTGGGTTTAACTTGATATGATACTGTGAGGCAAAACTGAAGTGTCATGTCTCACTCAACTCACACTTGCGTGCTCTTGAATTCACACGTTCTTTATTAAGATGGGTTCTCCTCCAGCCCACAAATTCTTGGGCCCAGTTTAGTCGAGCTAGGCAAAACAGCCCACACCCAATTGCACCACACAAGAGAGAGAGAGAGAGAGAGAGAGATCCATTAATAGATTTTTACTTAATTTTAAGTTTGGTTGCCATGAAAATATAGGAAAAGAAATGAAGAATTCAAGGCTTTCAGGCTTCAATTCTCACCTTTCTCAAGAAAGGGGGAAATCGATTGCAAATTTCGAAGTCTTGTCTTCAATCAATTTCTCAGCAACCATATGTGCTTTGCCAAGGAAAACAGAGAAGAAAAGATAGCAGTTGGGCACTCGTCACCTTTTGCTCAAAGCCAAAACAACATATGGGTCGATAAATTTCCAAATTTATTCTGTGCCCCAAGACGAAGTAATACATATTTCCTCCTCTCAATCATCATTTTTCTCAGCAACCAAAACAGGAGAATAGTATAAAACCCATAGAAACTAGAAGAGTGTCAGGAGTTATTCAAACAGTGGTTATAGAAGTAATTCTTCCAAGCAGCCACTTCCAAAGCACTCATCTATTACTACCAAAAAAGTTCCAAGCTTGCATGCGAAATGACATTATCAATGATGCCTATCAACAAAAGGGTAAAACAGAGGGTCCTTTATGACGATCAATTAGCAATCCTAAAATTTACATTTAAGCTTCTTCATAAAAAAACTGTAAGCAATTAGCCTCTTCCTCGGAGTGTAATATATGGACAAGCAAACTAAAACAACGGTTTATTCAACAATTCCACTCCAGCTTTGCAAGTAATCCACCAACCTTGTATAACAAAACCAAGAAAACAAGTAAGTAGATTACCATAATTGAAAAAAGAAAATTAGGCATAGTTTGGACATTCTAGGAACCTCAAATTGTAAATGAAGAAAAACATACTGTGAACGTATCAATTTGTTCCACTGAACTGGGATATAGCAGAATGGCTGGAGGGCAGATTGGACTCTGATATTTTGGGAGTGAGATAGAGAGAGAAAATCATCAGGAATAAGTTACAAATCAGATGGGAACTTAAAACACTAAAATTTTCAATTATAAATTTTAAACAAACATACCCTCTAAATCCACGCGCAACCAATCATGTGCACATATCAAAGCCTGCCGAGTATCTGGATTCAGTGAACTCCGATGATGATCAAGAACTCTGCCTTCAGCACTGAAGACTGACTCCAATGCAACAGTTGACATGGGAATCCCAAGAACATCATGTGCCATCATAGACAAGACAGGGTACCTGGGCGTGTGGACTTTCCACCAATTTAATATGTTGAAATCAAAGTTACGAGGAAAGATTGGTTCCTCCAAATATTTGTCCAAGTCTGATATTATGCTTTGACTTTGGGAGGTCTCATGGAGGAACTTGTCAAAACCTTTCAGTCTATCCCTTGTGTCATTATTATTACCGGGGAAGGCACCGCCAGGCCAAGCCGAACCTTGATCAACTGAAACCGAGGCTGGGCAGACAGTATATGCCTTGAAAAGTTCCTTCACACGATCAAAAACATCCTTGATTCTATCAGGAGCACTACTACCATAAATCTGGGTGTAGTAATACTCTACCAACTTCATCTTGAATCGGGGATCTAAGATGGCTGCTACTGCCAAAGCCAAACTGCATTTGCTCCAATATTTATCGAATTTTTCTTTCATCTTCAATGCCATAGAACTCATAAAAGTATCAAGGCTCTTGCACCAATCATTTAATTGAATATGAACATCACAAATCTCAGGAAAATATATATTTGCAGTAGGGCATTTGTTTCCTGCAAAGCCATTAGTGATTTCAACGAAAAGTTTTAAGTAACCAGTAATGGAACTCGCCCATTCCCATTCTTTATCAGATAGAGCTGTTGTGTAGGCAGAATCATGCTCTTTCAATAGAGAAAATGCATCCTTGTATTCTAAGGCTGTTTCAAGCATAAGATAGGTTGAGTTCCATCGACCAGGGCAATCAAGAAATAAGCTCTTTTGACAATCAATACCAGCTTGTTGAGCAAACTCGTTCAATTTTCCCAATGTTCCATGTGAGCTTTTGGCATACCTTATACTTTCTCGAATCTTGTGGGCTACCTCTCTTAGTGCTTCAATGGCATCTTGAACAATTAACCTCAGAACACGTGCAGCACAAGGGACATCAAATAATTTACCATTACTCAAAAGACGCCTGTTTTGAGAGATCCTCTCTTTTATTCCAGGGACAATATCATCATTGGTGAAACAATCATCATATGTCAAGGAAAATAGTTTATAGTCAACATCCCAGTCCATCAGACACTTAATAACAACTTCTGAAAGAGTCTCTTCAGTGTGAGAAGGATCAAGCGTAACAAAATTCAGTATCTTCTTATGCAGTTTCCAATCCCTGTCAATGTAGTGCACTGTCAAGCACAAGTACCTAGAATTTTCAGGTGAAGTCCACACATCAACAGCAACATTAATTCTGCCATGCAATTTATTTATCATTTCATACAATTTCTGTTTCTGTTTCTCATAAATTTCCATACAATCAAGCTCAATGGCACCATTTGGCAGGAAATCAAACAATGGCTGAAGATTCTTAACAAAGACCTTGAATCCAATATGTTCAACCATGGCCAAGGGATAACCATGTAATATAATCATGTGAACAAGATCCTGTCTACTTTGCTCTTGGTCAAACTTAATACTTCCCAGGTTGATGGTTTCATCTTTTTTCGGCTCTTGCTCAAACTTAAGAGCAGAAGAGTTAATATTTTCATCTTTTCTTTGCCCTTCGTCAAAGCTGATATTTGCAATGCTAAGGGTATTGGTATTTTCTTTTCTCCTCCTCTTTGCTGCAAGCAGTTGAGACACATCATAATTCGATCTTTTCAGACAACGCATTAAATGATTTCTCAGGTGTGTTGTTCCACTGTTACTTGATCCACTAAGCTTCTTATTACAATGCACACAAACGGCATAACAAATATCAGCCTTTCTAACCCTCTCGAAGTGATTCCATACGACAGATGTCAACCTCTTTGGCTTCTTAATAACTGATTCATTTGGCATTTCCATTGCGTGGACTTGAGGTTAAACAAGCCTGCACATCAGATACGATACGATCTGAAGAATGACAAATATCATGAGTAAAACCGAGTATTATAAAAATTTGTTGACTACACAGTCGGTATAACCCAAAAATATCATGAAGAATAAGCCCTGGTAAGTTGCTGAATCAAACACAATCACTAGAATTTCTCATTGGACTAAGCAGTTTGGGCTTACTTATTCTCAATTTTTTTTTAAGGAAATTTGGTGTTTCCACGGACCATTGATGCCTTTAGTCAGTGCGATACACACAGTTATTTGAAGAGTAAAAAAGGAAAAGGTCTTATGGAGAGCTTCGGTTTTTGTTCTGTTATGGACCATGTGGGAAAGAAACGTGTGGATTGAAAGGAATGCAAGGATTTTCAATGGCAAAACAAATCACTCACATCCTTGAGATAGATTTATTTTTTTGGGCTTCTTGTTTGGGTTTTTTTTTTTTAAAGGGATTTTGTCATTAGATATTTAGTGGGTTTGGAAGGGGCTCTCATGTAATTGTTTTCGTTTTTTGTAGTTCTGAGGATTTTTATCCTCCACACACTGTAATTTTCTCTCTTTTCTATTAAAAAATTTCTTCTTTCCATTTAAAAAATAGCAAGAACAGTACAACGTGAAAAGGCTTCCTCTCTTTCCAAAACCCTTGAACATGATAGAACAAAAATTCCCCAAATAGGAAAGGCACATGCAGTTTTCACTAAAAATCCCAAACAAGTTATTCCAAAGAACCCAAGTGAAAATACTATATAAAAAAAAATCAAAGCAATCTTCTCCACTAATAAAACAAAGGAAACAAATATCGGGCAACAGGCCTTGTTAGATCCTTGCTTGTGAAAGTCATTAATATTGAATTTCAAGGATCACAGCCCAAGGAAAGGAGACTTTAAGGCCCATTTTGTTGAGGAAAACATTTTCTGTTTTCCAATTTTTAGTTTTCCAAAGAATTATAAAAATTTTAGCTTATTTCTTAATTTTTCAAGATTTGTATTTAAAAGGTAGAACATAAAAAGTTCGTTTAAATGTGCAAAACAATATTTCATTTTTTATTTCTAGATTTCAAAATAATCACAAAATAGACAAGTTGTTTTCAAATTTTCCAAAATTTTTACAAGGTAATATTTGGAATCATGGATTTTGGGGCTTGAACTTGGATTTGCATGCATTTAGAAGAAGCTCTATACATAATCCACACAAATTAAAGTCCAATATCTGAATTTCATGCTTCCATACGTGAAGTACAAGTTAGAAAACTAGAAAAATAATGATAAGATGTTTTCCAACTTTTCTACATAAATTTAGAAAATTGGAAAATAAGGTGGCATTTCTGTAATAATTTGAAAATTTTGAAATGAAAAATAAAATTATTTCCATGAGCAAATAGTGTCTAAACTATTTATTGTTGTTCATCAACTCCATACAAATGTAGTAAAAATGAAAAATTAGCTAACTTTTTTGTAATTTTTTGGAAAACTAAAATGAAAAATGAAAATTATTTTCCACAACTAAATGTGGCTTTCTAGTAAATAACAAAGGGAAAAAAGAATAAAGTTAGGGTCATGGATTAAATGAGAAAAGGAAGATTTGCAAAAGTCCCCAAAAAAATTGTTTTCCACAACTAAACATAGCTTTCCAGTAAATAACAAAGGGAAAAAAAACTAACATTAGGGTCACAGACTCACAGATCAAATGAGAAAAGCAATATTTGCATTAGAAATCCCCAAAAAAATCTAAACTCCAAAGTATCACTTCCAACTGGACATGAAAAGAATCAACACAATGTCTCACATTGAGTTTCTGACAAAAAATCCCACAAATGACCATCCTCTTGCAAAATGAGGAAGGCAGAATAGGGTGACTCTTTTGTTCAAGCTTCTATAGAGAATATATAAAGCTATGTATAAAGGAAATAGGAAAAAATCTAATTAACCAGAACAAATAAGAGATATCCCATATGCAATTTCAGCCTAGAACATAACAACATCTTTACATCCAAACAAAACATGCATGGTAGTTGCATGACAAGGTCAGAAGCCACATGTCAAATGGCCCAACCACACTTAGAAAGGCAAAATTTTGAGAAATTAGATAAATTTGGACCAACTAGCAACAACTTCGTGAGTTGCCCGATGAAATTTAATGAACAACTTGTTTCAAAAGTCAGATATTCAAGTGCAAGAATTCCATCATAATTATGCAAAAGTCTGCATCATGGTTATCAAAATCCCGATCTAGATCGTGTGAACCTACGATCCAAACTTGCCTAATCAACTAGATCTTAAGTAGAATCTTAATCAAGTAGGATCCCAATAGGACCCTATCTGGATCGTTAGGATCTTAAAATCGCAACCCTACTTGCAATCCTACCGATCCTACTTGTGCAATGGAATATGGAATTTCATTGTTTAGGGTTTGAAAGAAAAAGGCCCAATATATACTTGTATTGGTCCAAACCCTTTACTTTTGCAATAGACACAAAATTTGGTCCAGTTGGTTCAAATGCATCAAAATTAGGGCAAAGTAATGAGCATGTTCTAGGATTTGTACAATCCAAGTCAAAAGAGCAACTAAGCATCTCTTGAAAGCTCTATTCCTTCAATATTGAAAGCTCTCTAAGGGCTTAGAGTTCTTGATAGGCAGATTCTAGGTTGTCTATCAGTACACTCGGACTATTCCTTCTTCCAACAACAGTAGAGGCCAATTGAGAGCTTTGAGATCAGCAGAGAGCTTCAACAAATAGGGAGTTGCATAATCAAGATGAGAGCTTAAAATTGTAGGCTGGTAACAGTAATGCATTATCTTTGTATTTTTTTTTTTTTACTTTCTTCCTCTTTTTTTATCTTATTATTGACAAGCCAGAGACCTATATTTTTCCCCAAAGCAGAAAGCATATAGCTTTCTTTTTCCTCTTCTTTTCTTCATGACTAAGAAAAAGTTCTTCCTTCGACAAAAAGCTTTTCTTTCTTCCTTCTTCCTCTTCCTTCTCCTTCTTCCTTCTCCTTCTTCTTCTTATGGTCTGGTGGCAAAACAACAGAAGCTGAGAAATTTACATAAGTTCACTGAACTAAGGTTAGCAATTTCTTCTTCCTTTTTCTCTTAATTCTTTTTTCTTTTCCTTTTAAGTACAATTATTAAATAAATAAGCTAGCAACAGTCTGTCCTTTGCAGAGCACTTCGCAGTTCGACTATTCAGACTTTTTAGGGTCAAAATTGTTGAAGGAAAACCCTACTAGGTGCTAGCTAGCAAGCTAGCTACATTCTTGAAATTTATTTTAATTTCTTAGGCTTACTACCAAGTTCTTAGAATTATTTTATCAAGAGTTGTCATAAAGTGCCAAATATATAAATTTTTAATTTATTTTACATTGTAAGTAGAATCTTACAAATCCACAATCTGATACTGCAGACCCTCCCAATGATCCCATGTAGGATCCCTATTCTAAAATTCTGACAACCTTGATCTACATGTATTTGCTGGTCACAAAATTTTGAATTGCGTTCAACAATAGGTCCCTTCCTTTGGGCATTAATACAATAAAAAATATTTCCTTTTATCTTTCTTCAAGGGGCCATAAAAACTTATAATCGGCAGGGTGTCATCTTGGGTAGCTGCGGCATAGCAGCCATACAGACAAATTTTTCCTCATGTTAGAAAGAAAAACCAGCAGTGATACCCACAAATTTTTCCTCACGTTAAAAAAATAATAATAATAACATAATAATATTTTTTAAAAAATAACAAAGTAATTCATAATCTTTAAAAACATATGAAAGAGAAGAAACCTGCATACGTTAAGTAGCATTACTTCAAAAAAAAAAAAAATGCAACGACTGAATAACATTCTTTTTACATTTGCCTTCAACAACTTTTCAAGTTTTGGAAATGTAGCATAACATTGCTGCTGCTAATACCATTGAATACATCTTCCTCAACTAATGGAACTAACAGTTATTCATTCATTTGATATCTAAAAGCATGTCTCAAAAAAATATTCAGGATAGATACATGACAATAACATCATTCAATAAGCTACAACGAGAAAAGTGATTTAGTTGAGGCAATATGAGGGGAGGGGCACACCTAGAATAACTTGGACTGCAACAGTAAAAAGGAATTTGGTAACACTCCAGATTTCAGGGATATTGTCCTAAATTATGCTAAATGGAGGAAAGACTCATATCACAGACCCCATCTATTGGAAAATAAGCCCTGGCCATAGTTGCAAGCCAAAGAAATATCTATCACCTTTGAGCTTATAGCTCAAACAGGCACCATTTTTTAAAAAAAGGCACAAATTCTCAACAAACAGTCAAGCTCATATCTAGTCAAACAAAGGTAGCCACATCACTCGGCATACCTTCTCCTTACACCAGCTTCCATGCTGTTTTCACTTGCTAGACATGGTCCTTTTTTTCCAATATACCTAGAAATTTGTTAAAAGAAGAAAGAGAGAGTCCACAAAGAGAGGGATAAGACCTCCTCCAAACAAACAAAAATACACGAAAAAATTAAAAAAAAAAACTAAGCAACACAAAAGATCAATGAAGCAAAGTTATCCAATCTCTTTGCAAGTCACTCAGATGAACTCCTCTAAAAAAATCCATTAGCAAAATGGCAACACAAATCAAGAAAGACCACCCAACTCAAAACCAAATAGCATGAGTGATAATGTATGACTTCAAGATTCTAGCATAATGTTCCAACTAAACTTGATATACATTGTTGGGCAGCAAACTAACAGCTTAAGTTTTTTGGTGAAGTGATCATCCAACTGTTATCAGAGCTCCAATTGATAGGAGGTCCTAGGTTCTAGTCTTGTTGCCCACATTTATAGTGTGATGGTAAAAAATTATCTTATTCCCTATAATGAGCGTTATTTATTGTTTGTTTATCTCTCTACGTGCAATTGGCTGCACGTGCTGAAGAGTGTTAAAGCTTGATGTACATTGTTGGACCACAACCTAACAGTTCAATATTTTAGTTAATGTGGTAACTAACACACATCAAATAACTACCAAAATAGCACACTTCCAAAAAGCCTTCTTCTCCTTCACAAATCCTCTAAAAAAATTAAAAACAAAGGAAACATAAACCATACAAAAGAGGCAAACGAAGAAGAAGTGCTTAGTTTAGCTCCTCTAATCCTATTTGCCATTGAGGATTACAATTTACAATCCAAGTAAAAAATATGAAATCATAGTTTTCCAAAAAAGAAGAATGGTGAACGAAGGGAGAGCATAAGGAAAATGAGTCAAATGAAAAAAAAAAAAAAACAAAAAAAAATTCTAATAAAATTTCCTAGAAGAACCACCCAAAATAAAACCCTTTTTGCCCCTCCTTCAACAAAAAAAAGAATCCAGCCCTTAAAAAAAAAGAGTTAGATTACCAATGTCACCTTGATTTATATTTGTAAAATAAATTGCAAATTGCACAAATTCAGACTCACATGAGTAATAAAGAAATCAAAAAGAGAATCATTATAAGACTAAACAAGCATATAACATGGGGGAATGGCTTTGAAAAATAAAAAGCCTCCACAAAAAATCTTCTCAAAAACCCATTTCCAATTTAGTATCTAAAATTTCCTAGAAGAACCACCCAAAATAAAACCCTTTTTGCCCCTCCTTCAACAAAAAAAAGAATCCAGCCCTTAAAAAAAAAGAGTTAGATTACCAATGTCACCTGATTTATATTTGTAAAATAAATTGCAAATTGCACAAATTCAGACTCACATGAGTAATAAAGAAATCAAAAAGAGAATCATTATAAGACTAAACAAGCATATAACATGGGGGAATGGCTTTGAAAAATAAAAAGCCTCCACAAAAAATCTTCTCAAAAACCCATTTCCAATTTAGTATCTAAAATTTCCTAGAAGAACCACCCAAAATAAAACCCTTTTTGCCCCTCCTTCAACCAAAAAAAGAATCCAGCCCTTAAAAAAAAAGAGTTAGATTACCAATGTCACCTTGATTTATATTTGTAAAATAAATTGCAAATTGCACAAATTCAGACTCACATGAGTAATAAAGAAATCAAAAAGAGAATCATTATAAGACTAAACAAGCATATAACATGGGGGAATGGCTTTGAAAAATAAAAAGCCTCCACAAAAAATCTTCTCAAAAACCCATTTCCAATTTCGTATCTCGCATGGGGGGAATTAAGGAAAAGATCCAACAAACAATTCTAAGAGCCTCGAGTTAGTAACAATTCTTTCAACTCTAGCATCGCACCAACTGTATTGAAGTCCAACAATGCCTCACGCTAAAAGGATAAAAATTCTCAAAAAACTGTCATAACCATTTCCCTAGTCCACCGAAGGAAATATTTTTGGATGCCAAATTTACTAAATGCAACTTCCAACCTCACTCCTAGGCTTACAAATCATCTTCAAGTCCATACTTGCAACAACGCCCTATGCTAAAATGAGTCAAAAGTTCTAAAGAAACCGCCTCAGCCATCTCCCTAGTCCCCCACTACAGAAATGGTTTTGGTCTCCAAACTTCCCAGACCCCAACGGCATGGGAGCCTATGCACTGGGTGTTGCCTTTTGATAATTTTCCTTGACTCAAGGACACAAGTGTTGCACCTAAACCTACCATCTCTACAAGCATGAATGTAAGAAGACTACACACATCTTGTCCTCCCCAAACCCTCCATGGCATGGGAGCCTTGTGCACTGGGTGTTATGGCACAAACTACTCAAACGCAGCCCATGCTTCGCTCTTAGGCTTTCAAATCCAATTCCAACTTACAAGATGATCTCTTCCTCTACACCCCCCGAGGTTTTAAGACCCTATATAATTCCTCATTAAATTCTCTATTTAAGGCCCCTTCCATAGGAATAATCAATATATTGCTTATCTAGCTTCACCCATGCACCTTTTTAAAGAATGTTCAGTACTAAAATGTGTGCTTCCATTGTGGGTAATGTATATGGTTCAAAGTTCTACACCTATATGTTGGGCAGACTGCAAATCTTCCTCCTTATTCTAAAACTTTCCAACGCCCAGCTCATGGTATCCAAGTTAGATATATAAAATTGAACCAACATGGCCACCCCTCATTGAGATTTACTAGGTTATCTACTAAGAACAATAGTAGAGAAGTTTATGAAATACGAATGTCTCTACACTGGAGTTGCCTTTACCAAAGATGATGAGAATGTAAACTCGCAACCATTTATGTATTGGAGATATTGTTTCTTGAATCATAAACAAGGACAACTAATACAATAAAGTAAAAGAGAGGCAGGCCACCAAAGTAATCTGATCCCCTCATGTGAAAAGGGCACTATTTGCCCATCCAATATCATAGACACATTCTCATCCCAAGAAGAAATTACCTTGGGGGAGCCACTTAAAGAAGTACCTCAATAAGTAAAAGGATTTACTCAATGCACCATACTTTGCCACCATAGCATAATGAGAAATAACACTAACAAGTCAACCAACCAAACAACCTTCTCAACTTTCTTCTGCGTCCCTTTCTATGAGACTTGTTTCGTAGTCTACAAAGGCCCTAAGTCAAGTACTATGCTAACATGGGTCCATGCATGAAAGTGATGGGACCATTGAGGAGATCCCAATATTCCTTAGTTTAGTGTGAAATGACACTTCCTTCATAGATTGAAGGAATCCAAACACAGGCTATTTCTAATTTCACTTTAATATATAGCTCCTCATCTTGTAGATGATTAAAAATATTAGGAGGAAAGGATATTCCTGCCTAGTTAATTACATTTAGGTTCTTGTATGTAGAATTGAAGATCAGAAGAGAAGATAATTCCTCCTCCAACTGAAAGCCCAACTATTGAATTACATTTGGTAGTGATTTGAACCAAATAATCTTTTAATTTCATGCACTAAAAAAAATCCAATTAAACTTCAAAATGGAAATCACCTATGTTTGTAGGAATATCAGGCTTAATTAAGCATCAAAGTTTGATCAAGGCCAACCTGTGCATATTCAACTCATAATTAACCTTTAAAATACAACCTAGAGTTTCACACTGAATCTAAACATTTATCTAAGGTTCTTTTCATATGTTTATGACATATGAGCTTACAAATCCAATTCACACGCTTAAAACAGAACAGACCACAGACAACTGTTCAGTTATCAAGTCAAACTAATTCATCTCCAACTGCAACCACCTTATACAATACAATCTGAGCAATATCACATGTGATCATTAAGTTTCATGAACCACATACAAGAAAGTCATTCCTAGCTTATGGCAGGACTTGTTACTCATGAGAGTTTCTCCCTGCACACCCTCATGGCTTAATTGGGTTAACTGTGTATACTCTGGACTCTGGTTAAACTAAAACCTTTTACGACAACCTAGAATTCCATGCCATGACTGGAAAAAAACCATGGAGATAGATGCTCATAGTATGGGCAGTCCAGAGACAATGATAGTTTATACTTCACTTCGTAGGGGCTTGGAGGGGCACTAAAGTTTTCATCACCTTCGTGATTTAGTCTCAAGAGCTAATATCGTTGGCCCAGTGTCTTAGCCCGTATCCAATATTAAGCGCAGCGGGATACAACTTTAACACATTCAGTTCCGATGCATAGAAATAGAGCGCAAAATTGAAGGTCTATAAACGATTAATAAACCAATCTTGATCAACCCAATTACCCCATGTCCATTGTGCAGGCTCATGATCGATCAGAAACGATCATGGCGCCCACAAGTCAATTTGACCCACGTCAGAAAACGCATCAAAGCCTCAACGCATGCGTCTATTCAATTTTATGAACCAAAGTCAATTACCAAGATCGAAACTACAACCATCGTAAAAGAAAAAGAACAAATCACAAACTTCCCCGAGAATATGAGGACTGCATGGACATCACCACGACGAGGGGAAAATAGAAAAAAGTCAAAACAAAAATATACTTTTACATATAACCCCAGCAAGGGGAAAGGTCTAAAATGGAGATAACAGCGACAAGCAAAGACAATTAGAAATGGGTCTTACAGAAATTTTGCCGCAGATGCTCCTCTGTCTTCGTGGATCTTCGCAGAGTCCGGTCGGAGGGTCCGGTAGGGTTTGTTCGAGCTCTATCGGGAGAAGATCTGAACCCGAGAAAGTACCCCGAATTGGGTGGTGCGAGTTGGGTGGGTCGACGATAGGGACAAGGTCATACCGAACTAACCCAAGATTGGGTCCGTTTGGTTAGGGTTTTCCACGACTCAACTGGGTTTGTTGAGTAGTGCTTGACCAACCGGGGTCCGTCGATTGGGAACGGATCTAGGGTTTTGTTGGATTTGGAGCCCCTTCTAAGGTCTTCTATTTACCCACCCTATAATTTTTTTGTGCTTTCTTTTTTTTTTTGAAAAAGACCTATCATCCCTAAATTTAGTAAAAATATTTTAAATATTGAATAACTTATGTTTAGTAAATGTGGTATTGTATGTAAGTGATTTTTATTATTTATTTATAGGATTATTTTAAATGATTTTGTTGTTGCAATAGCATATGAAGTCATTGCAGTATCCAACTAATCCATCGAATTAACAAAACCTCACATTTCTCTTTTCTATAAAAACGTTTAAATCTACTTTTCTCAACTTTATTGAGAATATAGCAATCAAGCAACTCATAAACGCATTTAAATTGATTTATTTGTATACCTATAAGGTTGAAGATGACTTTATTAGGTTGTGAGAAATCTTTTTTGGTTCTTTGCATGGTCATCTAATTTATTATCTAATACTAACTACTTATCGCTTAAAACAAATGATAAATAAGAAAACGATCCTTGTGGAGATGCATTGACAAAAAAAAGTCCTTAAATTCGAAGCGGTCAACCATAGTGGCCCTATCAACACCACAAAAAATATCATTTAATGGCTTGCATACAAGTTATCATGGTGCAACCAATATGCCGAGGTGCTAAACCAACAACATTAGAGACCTTTCCCTTACTCAAAAAAGGGATTAATTTTACGAGAACGTAAAGAAGGGTTGGCAAGGGCAACTTTCTCTTTGAGAGGGACCTAGCGGCCAAGAAGTGGAAGAATTCTCCACTAAGAAGGGACCAAGTTTAGTTAGTCCTACTATTCATCACAGAAGGGGTCATCATAGGAGTGATATGGGAAGAAATAAAAGAAAAGGGGATGGGTAAAGCAGGAAGTAAGGAAGGACAACAGGTAGCACGTGTGGCACATGCATTTGTGTCTTCAGTATATTTAACACCAAGGGGGTGAAACTTGCAAGTGTGAGAATGATGTCCTATATATAAAAGATATGAATTCCAAAGCTAATTTGAGGTCGTTTAGGATTAGAAAATGTTTTGAATCATTGCTCCAATGTTGGCATTATACATGGACATGCATGTGAATGTTGCAAAGAATTGAGCTACATAATAGCCTTAAAAATGCAATTAGCTTCTTTGGAGGGGCAACAACTATAAATTAAAATGTAATGCTCCGGCCCTTTATATGAACCCAGATTGCTACCACACATATAGAATACCTGTACTTGATAAACATACATAAACAACTCGCCCTTAACAGGGACACATGAGTGTATCTCATGCATAACTGTAATCCAAATGTTGTGGAAAAACATAAACATCCACAAGAATTCTATTAGACATATACTAGAGTTCTAACTGTATCTTTAATACATATGATCCATACTTAAAACATAAATTGTATTACATCTCCAAAAGAAACTAACCAGGCTAACAACCCAGTACTAGTACAAAAACTTACTCCTATCAATCAGATTCTAAACTCCAAAGTCTCACTAGAAGACTAGGATCAATGCCCTGAAGGACCTGAAACAAATGTTGTAAGATTGGGGTGAGACACTTCTCAGTAAGGTGGAAAATATTACAACAGCACATGATTACATGAGTTTATTCCAGTTAAAAACAATTGCACAATTCCACATTCATATTACTGTACCATAGGAGATATACAAATATAATTCAGCATCGTTACAAGCGAGAGTTCCTGAGGTTAGGGTAGGGTACAGGCCCATATACTGCACAATCCCTCCACACGATACTCAACCCTATGACCTTGCCCATTTTAGTTTTTAAATCACGTACATGAATATTTAGAACAACAATCAGCTTTGAAATATCATAATATGCCTATTTACCCCGTGGCATGGGTTGTGCATTGATAACTCTGACATGCCCTGTTCGTGCAGGCACTGTCAAGCATCTATTATATAGTTCGACTGCCCCACCTAGTTCATTATTTCACCAATGGTCTCAATACTCCTATAAGCCGACTATCTCTGTACCCACACTGATTCACATGTGTGGTTATATTGTACTTTAGTAGCAATGGAACCGCGCCTTTAGAAACTGGAGTATCTTTCAACTCCTTTAATCTGAAGTATCTTTCAACTCCTTTAGTAATAAGTTGTGGTCCTATTTATCATATATACAATTTACAATGAAAACATAATAATATGTGCATTTCTAGTATTTTCACAATCTCATTAATGAACTAAATAAGTATTCTTTCTTTCTTTCAAGCTGAGGTATCAACCGACACGTACTCTCGGTTCACCCTTTTTCACATATAAAGCTCGATATTTAATCGACACCTATTTTCCACAGTTTCAGATAGTATAATGGAACCTTAGTTCCTATAGTACATAACTATATATACCAATGCATTATAAGTCCATTTAACAACAAATATCACGTTCGTTTCGTCAAAAACCGCTTTAAGGAGTAATCGATTCAAAAAGACATTTAAATGAAAAATGAGGGTTTTAGCATCTCCTACTAGTAGTTTAAAGCAACTAGGTAAGTTTTTAAAACGTTTGGAGATCATATGCAAAAATCCCTAAATTTACCAAAACCGTAAAAATAATTAAACTAACACTTTTACCCAATAGAATTTTGCAAACGAACAGTCATAATGTACATAATAGTAGAGACTGCAGTTTTACTGGTTTACTTTTCAAAATAAACTGATGTAAACAAATCCCCTTACCTCAAACCTGAAACCGAAACACGAACGAATCAATCCAAAACAACGACTCGGGGCCCCCAAAACCTAAAAATCGAAGAACAATACTTCAATATAATTTCCTATACTACCGATCTACTGAATCGAAATCGAATTCAGACCCTTACCTCAATTTTAGGGAAAATCTCGAAATTCCACAAACAAAGATCCATTCTACAATAAACGTAGAGATTCTCCTCTTGATCCATATAGTAACGACAAATCGTGGATTCCAGCAACGAACGACGCGAAATCCTAGAGAAAGAGAGGGTTGGTTCGAGTTCTAGAGAGAGAGAGAGAGGGAGAGAGAGAGAGAATGAGAGTTTATAAAAGAAAACCTAACTTAGCCTTTAAGTAATCAAAATAAATATCTCAAAATATCTCCTTTCAAAATATCTTCTCTAAAATATTTCCTCCAAAATATCTTTTTATTTATTTGTTTATTTATTTATTATTATTATTTTATTTATTTATTTTGGGTCGGGTTACTACATAAAAGCATGCCCATATTAGAAGTAGCCATAACAATTTGTTAGTAGAAGACATATGACCATGGGGGAGATTGTATAAGGTGCAATATAAGTCGCCACAAAGCAGGACTGCCAATATGAAGTTTGTTCCTCTATTATCCACCTTGTAAGAGGGTAGCAAACATACATCATCTCTTGGAGATAGTGCAAAATACAAACTTGCATAATCAATACTATGAATGAGGACATAAAATTCACAATTTAAAATGACTACCCTTTTTTTTTTTTTTTTTATTGCAAACCAAAAAAGTAGTGTGAGTTATAACATTTGAATTAAGATAACCAAAGTAATCATTCTCAGCTAAAATATTAAGGCAAGGAATGTCATTGTCTACTACAAAATGGTTTGATCATATGAAATCGATAATAAATATGGATAAAAAGCCTTCACTAAACATGGATATTTATTGTTGAGCCAAAAACACATAAAAGTGTAAAGCAATTTTGTGTAGGCATATGTCAAATGCTTTGATAAGATACAAATTTAAGTATGTCTTGCTTTTCTTGTCTCCTCAAACTTATATGTGGTCATTTGGTGCACCCATTACACATGGATAGGATCTTGCTAAGTGTGAACTTGATGATGACTAATAGTCAAGTCAGTCAGCTTCCATTTAGTACATGGGTTCACTTCATTGTAAGGGGCAATCTACTACAAGTCTCAAAGGTAGTTGTTGAAAAAATTAGGACCTAAACCATATTTGTAGCAATAGGAGAATGATTTTATACTTTTTAAGAAAATGATACTAATAATCTTATAAAAATGTATATCATGTCTTTCTATTTCACTTATATTCACACGGGAAATGTTTCAAGGGTGACTTCTATATTTTGTTTGAAAGAATCAACAAGTAGGGGACATGTAGTTAGTAAACTACAGTTAGCAACAATAGACTTTATTTATAATGTTGAGTTGGCAATAAGAACCATTACAGTAGAAGAAAGACACTAGGACTGGTGGACAATGCGGAATGACCTATGGCTTGTGGCTATACGTGGAGGAGATACCAAGCATGAAAGTAAGCAAAGAAAGATCATTAGGAAACCATTTAAGGAGATGCAATGTGAAGTGAAGTTGTAAAGCTTAGAGAAGCATCCTATAATTTCCAAAAAAACATTAGTCTCTTATTGTTGCTACATCCTAGATAGGACCACAAAACGGAAGGATGTCAATCTTGAAATGAGAAATATAAAGCATGGGTTAGTGTGCGAGGGAGACAAAGGTGACAATGAGAAATGGGGTTAATACAATATCGGGACTTATGACTAACCATTTATTCACATAAGTATGGTTAGATCACGTAATTACTACCAATTAGTTGGTGTCTAAGTCAAACATAAGGTCAAGGAAACTAGTAGTCATGGTTTGCATCACCAAATTCAGGTTCTAGAATATAATTATACGAGAAGAAGGTATTAGCACCCTTTACACACCTATTTTATACTTTATTAGCCTATAACTACCTTCGAATTCAACTGATCAAAATTTTTCAGGTTCTTTCTTTTTTTTAATTACCTATCCATTAACCATTGGGAGCCCTTGCACAAGACAAAAATCTCCATCACCTCAACATCCTTAAAAGTACGTGAAGACACAACCCCCAAAGATTCATAAAAGGATTAACTTCTTTCTTGTGTTTTCTCAATTTTACTACTTATTTACCTTACTTTTAAAGATTGGGTGGCCTTGTAGGAAACAAAAGCCTCCCTCGCCTCTACTTCCTCAAAGGCATGTGAAGGCATATATAATCCCCAAGGTCAAATAAATGTTTATTATGAATTGGTGTTATGAACAATATGTAAAACAAGTAATGGGAGATACATAACATATGCACATGCACGAAGAATGTAAACATGCAAACAATATGCAATAAATATACACCAAAACAAAGTGGAAAGATAGAGTAAAGTAGCAAGTAGATTCACAAAACAAGAAGTCAATCACACAAACACAAGCAAGCAAAACAATTGTAAAAAGTAAAGAGCATGCACACAATCATAAGGTCTAATATAATCATCGAGCAAATTTAGTGATTTGTTAGATCTACTATCCTTTGGACTATAAAGTGAGGTCCAAATACCCCGAATAGATCATGTCTCACCAAAGGGGAACACACACACACAACGAAGACACACATGTAGTCAAGCATAAAGTAAAGATACTAGATCATGTAAACCAACAAAGATCAAAATGCACTAAAAAAATGCTCAACAATAGTCAAAAAATGTCATGAAAATTTTTCTCCATTTTCTCCATTTTTGGTATTTTTCTGCAACTTTTATGATTTTTAAGGGATTTTTATAATTTTCTCAAATTATTTATGGTTTCAATTTATATATATATATATTTGTATTTGCTCTGAATTTCCTATTTGTTATTTTTTTTTGCATTTTTTTAATTTCTAGTTAATTTTATCATTTTTAATTTGTTTCTTAAATTTTATCTAATTTTTTATTATTTAATTTTATGAATTTTCTTATTTACTTTTTTTATTTCCTTGAATCTTAAAATCTTAAAATTTTAATGAATTTTCTAATATTTTCTTCCTTTGATAGGACCCCAGCAATGCACTCATGATGTCATCCAACTCCAGGGTTTCTTTCCCCCACATTAACGTCGTAACTAGATTCTCGTACGTAAGCAACCTCGGTAGGGAATTCAACAGCATCAACACTATGTCTTCATCCTCAAATTTCACATCAACTCATTTCAAATTGCTAATGATCTTATTGAATCCGTTGATGCATTGATTCAGATCCAAAACCTCTACCATCTTAAGCCCGTAAAGTTGTTGCTTAAGATACAACTTGTTTGATAAAGACTGGACATATACCAGATCTCCAGTTTTAGCCAAACTTATGCTAATGATTCCTCGTCCATGACGTGAAACATCACATCATCGGCCAAACACAATATGATAGTAGCCACAACTTTGGCTTTCAAGTCCTTCCAACTTGCGTCATCCATGTCACTCGGCTTCTTTCCATAAAGTGCCTTCACCATACCTTGTTGCACCAACACGTCTTTCACCCTCCTCTACTAAAGCCCAAAATTTCCTGTTCCATCGAACTTACCAACCTCAAACCTTGCCCAAGAGATCTCAGCCATTGCGAACCAACAACTGTCATATCAATTGTTGTGACAATCGGAGTTATGACACCAATTGTTAAAGTTGAACATGTAGTGGAATCACGCACAACTCAAACCAATCCAGAACAATTGATGCAAAACAATCAATGATGAATATATGGATCAAGTAAGCACGAATCACAATCACACACTATAGCGACCCAAAATTTCTGCTACATTTTTTTTTTCATATTGCTAAAAATATTAAATTACTCTGATACCAATAATAATATCCACAATGTCATCTCGGACCCAAAGTGGGTATCGGGGATGCCTGTCCATAAATACATACTATTTATGTAGCGGAAAACATAATATACCTGAACCTTATATACAATACCATAGTTATACCATTTCCATAAATATACCTGTGCATTGTAACGACCTCGACTTGCCACATGGGCCCGGAGTGCTACTTTAGTGACGTCCATGTACCTAATACCTTGTTCATCATATATAAAACACATATATGCAGAAAAAATAAATACAAAATCCTCAAATTACATTACCAGAGTTCTAACTATCTTTATACACAAATATATCCGTTTTCACATAATTACATCCCATAAAACTAAACAAAAATAAAATCTCTATCTACACACTACCTACATAAAATTTACACCACTAGCCCGGCTTCTGATTTTTAGGATTTCTTGAAAAGACAGTTTGTAAAGTAGGGGTGAGACACAACTTAGTAAGGGTAAGGGAATGACTAAGTTAATGTCAGTGTGTGGTCAACATGCATTTAGTGTACAGAAAATAACTACTTCACTAAGTAGTTAAACACGTTTATGAAAACATTCTTATTTTACACTCACACACACAATTAGCCGAGGATGGGAAAGATTACCCGCCCATACAAGTAGCTTCCCTCTGCTTTAATATCATTACTGCTACTAGGGCACTTGCCTTTCTTAGTAAGCCCTCGAAATTATCTTATTAATTATTTGTATTCACATAAATTAACAGATTTGCATATAAGACACTCCCTGTAACAAACACGCCATTTACTTTCCTCATGGCACGTGTTGTGTGGCCCGAAGGCTGGACTAATGTCATAGGGGATCCACCCAGACAATAGTTATCTGTACTCTCCGCTAACATACTCTGCGGGTATATGCAGCTCCAATTGCTGGTCCGATTGCCCTCACCCAGGAGGGTACATTCACCTCATGTAGGAAAATCAAATAAGGATGCCCTACACCTCTCAGCATAAGTGTGGGCACACACAGCCACATAACAAATCCCTAATAACGGTACCGTACTCACAATACATTGGTCCTCAGGGTTCCTAAAGCATATCATGCAATTTAGATAATAGAAAATACCATTGAAAACATCATTTCACATATATTTCTTGTTATTCCAAAAACCTGGCCCCCGGTCACAAAATACAACTCGGCGTATAGCCGTCAATTAAAACTTGGCCCTCGGTCGTCATACCAAATTCCTACATTATTCACAAGCAATTCCAGTATTTTTCGCAACAATGCCAGTATTTCACAAATAGTTCTAGTATTTTGCAAACAATCTCAAATCCAATTAAACAATAAATCCTACCATATAGTCATCGGCCACACGATTTTAACATTTAAACATAACCATATAAACAACCAAACTTTCCACCGTTCGTTTCTATTCAAAATACTATACCATATATCTTAGGTTTGTAAAATCCATTTCGAACGGTTGGTTTTTGAAATAACCTTCAAATTCTTAAATATATATATATATATATATATATATTAATTTAATCGATTCAAATTAAATAAAATTCCTAAATTAACTTAATCCCCTTACTTAATTCTTGAAAAGCCCGATAACACCCCAACCTACGCCCTAGGCGTTCAAAAACCCCTAAAACCTTAAAATTCAAACTTAACCACATTTTTCATCACAATTCCTAGAGTAACTTTCCCTAAAATTTTCTTAGGTTCTGAATACCCTAAATAGCCTAATAAAGCCTAAACTATTAAACTTACCCCCAATTTAAGGTTGGTGCCTTGGAGCTCCAATTCGAAAACCTGCTCCGACTAGATTGTAGAGAATCTCCCCACGAGTCTCCTGACAATTTTCGTTTGTTAATTGGGATTATGGTTTAAGAAAAACTGAGGTAAGAGTGAAAATTGGCCTTACCCCAGGAGATATGCCTACATTACTTGTACGACAAATCCGCTCTAGTAAGACTTGTATACTTATCCTATATTATAATATAAGATATTATATTATATTATATAATTTAGTTAATAATAATAATTATTTAATTAATTTATTATTATTTTTTTAATTTTTAATTTTTAATTTTAACTTTAAATTTTTATTTTATTTTATTTTATTTTTTTGGATCACTACATGCATCCCCAAAAACCAAAAATCGTCATAAGGATTATACAAAACACATCTCCTAGCTCAACACTTACCATGAATCTAGGACTATACCAACACCTCCTCTACCTCGAAGCTCGCTCCACTCGCCTGTCTGGACCTCCTAACAAAATTGATTTTTAACAAACAAAATGAACTCAACCCCTTTATATAGGCATGCTGGTGTAGGGGAAACCGTTGATGGTTTGACCTTTTTAACCAAACCATTTCTACTGTTTTACCCTTACTCGGTCGCTGTAACTCAATATCGTCGATGGTATCTGAGCTTCACCGAAACTGTCTATGGTTTGGCCTTGCCCCAAACTAATTTCTCCTTTTTATTTCTTATTATTATTATTATTATTATTATTATTATTATTATTATTATTATTATTATTATTATTATTATCATTTTTCGGGTCTCTACATTCTCTGCTCCTTATAAAAATTTTGTTCTCGAAATTTTCCATTTAACACTTATACTAACATTTGGGGAAAATCGCTGAAATTTTATTAATTACCCTCACTTACGGTGGAGGAATACCATGGTTATATTTACGGTTTTGGAAGATTATAATAACTAAAACAAAACTCTCCCAAAACCACTCAAAACTCAAACTATTACATGTAAATCTACAATTAAATACGCCTGAACTCACTTAACCTGCACAAAACCTACTTACATACAACAAATACTTACCTGAACTATTACCTTTTTTGGCTAGTGCTGGGCCCCATCAAATAGATATAGGTACTTCTGACGCATTTCCTCCTCTAACTCCCATGAAACTTCCTCAACTACATGGTTCCTTCAGTGTACTTTTACTAGTGGGATTTTCTTAGTGCATAGTTCTTTTTCTTTATGATCTAGAATCTGAACTGGCACTTCTTCATATAATAGTGTATCTTCAATCTCTAGTACCTCATAACTTATTATATGTGATGGATATGGAACATATTTCTTCAACATAGGCATATGAAATATGTCATGTATATTGGATAACGCTAGGGGTAACGCTAACCTGTAGACAACTGGACCAATCCTTTCCAATACCTCAAATGTCCCAATATACCTACGACTTAGCTTACCTTTCTTTCCAAATCTAATCACACCTTTTATTGGTGCAATTTTCAAAAATACTTGATCTCCTACACCAAATTCCAGCTTCCTTCGATGAGTGTCTGCGTAGCTTTTCTGCGACTCTGAGCTGTTTTAATTTTTTCCTGGATATGCTTGATTTTATCAGAAGTCCTCTATACAATATCTAGTCCCAAAATATGTTTTTCACCAATTTCATCCCAATATAATGGAGATTGACACCTCTGACCATACAATGCTTTATACGGGGCCATCCCAATACTGGCTTGGTAACTATTGTTATAAGCAAACTCTACCAGTGGTAGATATTGAATCTAGCTACCCCCAAAATCCAACACACAAGTCCGCAGTTTATCTTCCAGTATTTGTATAGTCCTCTCTGTCCGTCCATCGATCTGAGGATGAAAGGTCATGCTAAAAGCCAACTGGGAACCCAAAGCTCTTTGTAAGCTCTTCTAGAATTGAGACGTGAATCGTGGGTCCCCATCAAAAATGATGGATACTGGCACGCCATGCAGTATAACTATTTCCTGGATATATAACTCTACCAATCTACCCATGGAGTAGTTAACTCTAATGGGAAGAAAATGGGCAGTCTTCGTCAAACGATCCATGACTACCCATATGACATTTTGCTCATGCTGTGCTGGTGGCAATCCTATGACAAAGTCCACGGAGATATGCTCCCACTTCCATTCTAGGATATGAAGTGGTTGCAATGATCCTGCTGGCCTTTGGTGCTTAGCCTTTATCCGCTAACAGGTCAAATATTGCTCTACACATCGGGCTATTTCTTTTTTCATACTGCTCCACCAGAAGGATTCCGACAAATCATTGTACATTTTCGTACTTCCTGTATATACCGTATACAGGGAATGGTGCGCCTCTTCCAAGATGGTATTTTTAATTTCAGTGCCATCTAGTACACACAATCTGCTACGAAACCTTAAAGCTTCGTCATCTGAAATATTAAAATCTGCTCCCTGTCCACTCTGCATTTTATCCATAATCTTTACCAATTCTGCATTTTGCATTTGCACAATCTTAATCTTTCCAATAAAGTGGGTTGTAGTACTAGATTAGCAATAAATGTCTGGTGATTACCCTCTTCTAGCTCTACACCAAGTTTTTCTAAATCCATTTTGATCTGATGCTGTGCCACCACTACTGATACTAAGGCACTCCCTAACTTTCGGCTTAAGGCATCAGCTACCACATTAGCCTTCCCTAGGTGGTAACTGATGGTATAGTCGTAGTCTTTAATCAATTCTAGTCACCTCCTCTGCCTTATATTCAACTCCTTTTGTGTGAAGAAATATTTCAAACTTTTATGATTTGTAAATATTTCACATTTTTCACTATACAGATAATGCCTCCAGATCTTCAATGCATATACTATTGCAACCAACTCCAAATCATGCGTCGGGTAGTCCTTCTCATACTCCTTAAGTTGTTGAGAAGCGTATGCCACAACTTTTCCTTGCTGCATCAGAACACATCCCAACCCCTTTTGAGACGCGTCACTATAAATCACAAATCCATCATTTCCTGATGGAATAGTCAATACTAGAGCAGTGACGAGTCATTGTTTCAATTCATGGAAACTTCATCCACAATCGTCATTCCACTCAAACTTAACATTCTTCCTTGTTAGGCATGTTAGAGATCCTGATAGCCTAGAAAATCCCTCTACGAACCAGCGATAATATCCTGTCAAACCCAAGAAACTTCTGATCTTTTGAACATTCCTCAGTCTTACCCAATTCACCACAACTTCTATCTTGCACGGATCTACAGAGATACCATCCCTGGATATCACATGCCTAAGGAATGTAACTTTCTCTAACCAGAATTCACACTTTCTAAGTTTAGCGTACAATTTCCTTTCTTTCAACTCCTGTAACACCATCGTCAAGTGATGTCCGTGCTCCTCAAAATTCTTCGAATAGACCAGAATATCATCAATGAAAACCACAAAAAACTGGTCCAGGTACTGATGGAAGACCCTATTCATTAAGTCCATGAATACAACGGGAGCATTCATTAGTCCGAATGGCATAACCAAAAATTCATAATGGCCATACCGAGTTCAGAACGCTGTCTTTGGAACATCCTCTGCCTTGACCTTCGCTTGATGGTACCCGGATCAAAGAACAATCTTAGAGTAAGCCCGTGTTCCTTGAAGCTAATCGAACAAATCATCAATACGGGGAAGAGGACATTTATTCTTAACTGTCACTTTATTTATCTCTTTGTAGTCGATACATATTCTCATAGTCCCGTCTTTCTTCTTTACAAACAGATTGGTGCTCCCCAGGGTGATACACTAGGTCTGATAAACCCCTTATCTAATAATTCTTGCAAGTGATCTTTTAGTTCTTTCAACTCTGCTGGAGTCATTCTATAGGGTGCTTTAGAAATTGGTGCCATCCCTGGAAGTAAATCAACGAAAAATTCAATTTCACAATTAGGAGGTAATCTAGGTGACTCCTCTAGAAAGACATCTGAAAATTCCCTTACTACTGTAATATCAGTAAGTTTCAAGTCTCCTTCTGGCATTTCCTTCACACAAGCTATGTACCTCTCGCACCCTTCCAGCAATAGCCTCCTTACTTGAATAATCGACAATAACTGTGGCGAGGAGCACACACATGACTCCACAAATTTGTACTCCTGCTCCCTAGGAGGTCTGAATACTATCTCCTTTTGATGACAATCAATGCTAGCATAATTAGAAGCTAGCCAGTCTATTCCCAAAATCACGTCAAACCTATGCATATCCAACACGACGAGGTCGGCTGGTAGCACTCTCCCCTGCATATCTACTGGATAGCCTTTGAGCACTTTCCTACAAACCACTACTACTCATGCTGGTGTGGCCACAGGTAATTCGGCATCCAATACTTAAGGTTCTATCCCACATAGTTTAATATACTCCTAGAATATGAATGAATGTGTGGCACCTGTATCAAATAAAATAGTAGCTTTAATTGAAAACATAGGAATAGTACCTGCCACCACATCGTCGGCCGCCATTGCTTCTCCTGGTGTTAGTGCATAGACTCGCACCTGCGCGGTATTCCTTTTCTAGCTGCCTTAGGGTGCCTAGTTATTCCCTTGAAATTGTCTAGGAGTGGGAGCATTGCTTGGCTGCGCATGACAATCTCGTGCTATGTCACTCGGTCTATCACACTAATAGCAGACATTCCTTCCCACTCGGCACACTCCCACGTGCCTTCTGCCATATCGAGGGAAAATAGGGTAGGCCTGATCACCCTGATACCTATGACTTTCCATCTCCTATCTCTGACCCCCGCTGTATTTATCTCCCCTCCAAGGGCCCAACTGGTACCTGCTCAAAAATAAGGAGGTGTAGGCCTCTTCCTCTGGTTATACACCCCAGCACTCCTCTGCCTGCTCACCTACGCTACGATGACCTTATCCACCAGTTTTGTAAAATCCTACACCTTCAAAACTGCCACCTGTTCATAAATTTCCTGCCTCAAGTCTCTCTCAAATTTTCTTTCCTTTTTTGCCTTATTTGGAACCATGTACGGGGCAAAGTGAGACATCTCAACAAACTTTGCTGCATATTGTTGAATCGTCAGGTGCCCCTGGGTCAAATTCAGGAACTTCTCCACCTTAGTTTCTCTAGTGGTGGAGGGGAAGTATTGGTCAAAGAATATTTCCTTAAACCGACTCCAGATCATGGCTACTGGTAGTGGTCTCTGCTCCTCCAGTAATTTCACAGCTGCCCACCACCGCTCGGGCTCACCAGTCAACCTGAATGTGGCATAGAGAACTCTTTGTTTATCAGTGCAGCGTAGCACCATTTGTATTTTCTCAATTTCCTAAATCCAGTCCTCCACTATAGCTGATTTGGCTCCCCCTGAGAAAGCTGGAGGATTTATACGAGTAAAATGTCTAATCGTGCAGCCCTGATCTG
This sequence comes from Malania oleifera, assembly GCF_029873635.1. Classification (NCBI taxonomy): domain Eukaryota; kingdom Viridiplantae; phylum Streptophyta; class Magnoliopsida; order Santalales; family Ximeniaceae; genus Malania; species Malania oleifera. Next base: position 126,252,362 of record NC_080417.1, read on the forward strand.
TAACGACCTCAAAATTTTAATATGAATCTAATGTAATAGATAGAAAAGTCGACCCGAACCTGTGGGTAATGGGGACACCTGTCAATCACAGCGGAAACCTAAGCAGCAGCAAGTATAAAATCTTAATCATCCAACCATAAAACATAATACCAGAGTTATCTACCTTCCCAAAATACTGTATTTATTTACATTCTTCCAAAATATTTCAAAATACATCTAGGATCCCATAACCAAAACAATTCTGATCCTAATACATTACTTACCCTCCTAATAGGGTAATATCACTGACTCAAAGGTGGCCTCAACCCGTCAGTCTCTCTAGGTCTTCGGAAAAGTAAATTAATGTTGGGGGTGAGACACATCTCAGTAAGGGAAAATAAACTAAAAACAACTGTGTGGAAACATGAATATATAATGCAGTTATACATATATAGTACATTTCATATATATGTAAACATTCATCATAACATACTGAATCATTATATACTTCCGTATTTTCTAGTAAATCATATCATTCATAAGATGTCTGTTATATCTGATAATACTGAAAACATACCCAGGATGAATAGCTAGCTAATGTCATGTATTACCCTCCTATGACGGGTTGTATAGCTCGAAGGCGGGACCCGACAGTGGCTGGCCGACCACTGCCGAGTCAAAAATATCTGTAAGTACGATGGGCCCGCCATACCCAGGTCCAGACTTCCAGGTGGACATCCACACTCTACTGAAAGCCACATCGACTATCCATCTCCCACCCCCTCGTAGGGTGGTTAGCACTAATCTGAACATAGATATCTGATCTATATAGCTACGGTACCGAGCTCCTGAACTGAACTAAACTAACATTCGGGTTCTGATAACATATAATACATGATAATATAGCATCTTTCATAATTACGGCCTCATGCTAAACATTTCATTGTTATGGCCTTGTGCCGAACACTTCATAATTTCGGCCTTGTGCTGAACATTTCATACATATCATTTTGAAAATAAATCAATTATCATATATTTCAAAATCGTCATATACTGCATTATTACATAATTCCTGAAAACATACTTATTCATAAAATTACCGTAACATAATACATTTCATGAAAATAATATTCATGCCACACAAAGCTGAGAAAATCCGTACATTTTCTTCTAAAATCACATCCTTGTGTAACAGCAGTATTTTCCCAATAACATGCATTTTCTCAATGATATTCGAATATAATACATATTCCCTGAAAATTACTTTGCAGATACTAATAATAATACATGTGGAAAATTAACTGCTTTAGTTTATTCCCTTACCTAACTATTGAGAAAAGCCTCTATAAACTCTGGTCTCACACCCGTAGGATTTCCTAATCAATACCCTGAAAATGAAAATTTCGAGTATTAAACTTCAGTATTTTCACGTGTTTATCATTTCTTATAACTACCGTAAGACCAAATTTGACTTAAAAAGCCTTACCTCAACTCAGGGATGAATTCCAACTTGCTTCCACCAACGATCCGCTCTGGCAGATTTGGAGAGAACTTTCCCAAGAGCGTCATGGTGGCTTCAGATTGTCGAACTGGCGTAAATTCGGCCCAAAATCGAGAAGAGAGAGAGAGAGAGAGAACCAAAGGGAAGAGAGAGAGGGAGAGAGTTTGCTTAATTGTGAAGTTAAAACTCGGATTTTTAGTATTTATAGGACTGGATTCGTCGATGAGCCACATCATTTGTTGACGAGTTCTTAATAATTTCGTCGATGAAACCCACTCCTTGTCGACGAAATTCAGTCGGCTCAAAAACCTCTCTTGGAATTTCCTCGTCGACGAAGCCCCTCTTATGCCCTCGTCGATGAATCCTCTGTGTTCATTGATGAGGCCTCTGATAATTCTTCTTTTTATTTATTATTTTAAATATCATTTTTATTTGGGTTGTCACATTCTTCCCTTCTTATAAAATTTCGTCCTTGAAATTTACTATTCATATAACTTATCATCCCTTATTAAGAAAAATGGTATACTTTCTTATTACTTACCCTCACTTATGGCGGAGGAATACCGTGGTTACATTTCAAGTCCTAGGAGATTACATATACAAAAGAAAAATTTCTCCCAAAACTAAAATACCACTTACTACTAGGATATTACATGTACCTGCAAAGGAAACATTACATATTTACTTACATTTCTTAATTACGTATGGACTTCTTGAAACAATTGTGGATACTTCTGTCTGATCTGTTTCTCGAGTTACGAAGGAGCCTCTTCTACTATATGATTTCTCCATAAAACCTTTACTCGAGGAATCTTCTTATTACATAGTTCTTGTTCCTTTCTATCCAAAATCTGCACCGGTACCTCCTCATATACTAGCGAATCACTGAGCTCTAACTTACCATAACTGATAAAATGAGAAGGATCTGAGATGTATTTCCTCAACATAGATACGTGGAATACGTCGTGCATCTTGGATAATATAGGTGGCAAAGCTAGCCTATAAGCCACCGGCCGCACTTTCTCTAAAATCTCAAATGGACCGATAAACCTAGGGCTAAGTGTTGACCTTATGGGTCACGCCCGGTTTTGATTATGACAAATACTCGTTGTATCTAATGAGCGTTTGAGGTTTTGTGCAGAATTCAAGAATGATAAGATCAAAATGTGCACAAAGCAAGAGAAGCTTAAAGACCAAATCATATTCATTGTAATATATTTATATTGGTCTGTAATAATAATTAGGGCATTCGGTTTGTAATAAGCTCACACACATCACATGCATGATTTACTTTGTAAGCTCAAATCGAACCATAGAAAGACCCTAGGGTTCGGTCGACCGACACCGGACTTTTTCGGTGTTTCCAAATTGGACCCAAGTGACCTTAGGACACTCACTTTTGCACTTGTATGTTATAGGCACTTGAATAGGGTTTGAATGTTGCAAGAAGGGACCGAAATGCACACTTGGTGTACTTTCGGTCGACCGGCCAACTCAGTTCAATTTGGCCCGGTCGACCGAAACCGGTCCGGGTCAACAGTTTGACCCAGGCCCGGTCGACTGAGCACTTATAGGTCATTTGACCTCGGTCGACCGAACCTCCTAGGGGTCAACAGTTTGACCTCCCGGTCGACCGACCATTTTTGTTCTTCAACAACTTGGTCGACCGAAGGGTCTCGGGAAAAATCCCAGCGGTCCGGTCGACCGAGCCATGCAGTTCAAAAAGGGGCCGGTCGACCGAACCTCGGTGTTTCTGAAAATCACCTTGCCCGGTCGACCGACCACTCAGTTCAAAATCCCCCCCGGTCGACCGAGCTACTTGAGTCCCGGTCGACCGAATCACTTTTGGTCGACCGGACCTCTCGGGTTGCTCCCATTTTTACTGTGGTTAATATTTTTCTAAACAGGGTTAAAATGCCTTAAACGTCATTAGACTTTTCTAATAATACCCTATAGGTCCCCAACGGTCATATTTTCTCCCTTGCCTATATATACAAGTTCATTTGTGAAAATCAGTGGGATTAGGAACTTTGATTAGGGAAAATTCTTTGAAAATCCAAAACCCTATAATACTCATTCTTAAGCCTCCTACACTCATACTTACCTTCTCATATAAATTGAACTCTTTGTAAGTTGATTGAGTGCTAGTCTAAGTAGGTTTGCTCTCCCATTCATATTTGATTGCTTTATTATCCTTGAGAGCTAAACCTTGAGCATTCTAAGGGGACTTTATTAATAAGTCTATCCTAAGAAAACTCTGATAGATCTAAGATTTGCACCTCCATTGCAACATCTTAAGAAGAGTATAATTGTATTTTGGTTGCAAAACATTTTCAAATATCTACTGCGTTATTAATCTTGAAAATACTTGATGAGATATTTGCTAGTGTGATAAAATCTTTATTAGAATACTCGTTAACTCATATATCTCTTGTTGAATACAAAGATTGAATATCCTTTTGCAAACCAAACTTATACGTTGCTAGAGCTTCATATACATATGTGTATTGAGAAAACTTGTTGATTGAAATATATGAAGTCTGGATGATATCTTTGTTTGAGCACTTAGATTGAATATCCTGTGATACAAAGATCATTTAGGTTTGCACTCTCACGTACGCATTACACTGATAGTAAATATATTTGAGAGTTGACATCTTAGACCACACTGAGCTTACAAATTATTTCATATTTGTGGTGTATATTATTGTGCGAATTTGGGTACATATCTGCTTTATTTGAAAGCACAATCACTGTACCATTTCAGTATAATACACATTGGTTGTATTTCCAGGCACTGGCCTGAAGAGGGAGACTAGCCCTGGAATAGTCCCGGATTGGCTTAGACCCGGTTAGGAAAGCTAGGTGCGTCGTCCTGTTAAGGCGTGTAGGTTGAGGTTAGCCCCGCTAATTGACCTGGTTAAGGTTGAGGTCAGCCCTGTGTTAATTTGACCTGGTTGTAAACGGTGCCGCTCCACCCTTAAGTGAGCTGTTAGTGGAATCCTCTAACTTGCGAGCTTGAGGCGGGGACGTAGGCATGGTTGGCCGAACCCCGATAACATATCGTGTGTTCATTTATATTTCCGCATTTTATATTTTCGCACATGTATGTTATGGGTAAATGATGCGTATGACTTAAATTTCACATTATACTTATCTACGCATTTGGAAATTGAATAGGCAGACCCTAGGTTGTATATATACTATTGCTTATCCGATTCAACCTAGGTGATAAATTTTAAAATTCCAATTCACCCCCCCTCTTGGGAATACACCAATTCTAACACTAAGTTTACCCTTCCTACAAAATCTCATAACTCCTTTTAATGGAGCTATCTTAAAAAATACATGATCACCTACATCAAATTCCAAATTCCTGCGGTGATTGTCGGCATAACTCTTCTGTCGGCTTTGAGCTGCACTGATTCTTTCCCCGATGAGCCGAACCTTATCGTATGCCTATTGTACCAGCTCTGGTCCCATAACTCACCGCTCACCTATCTAGTCCCAATACAAAGGAGATTGACATCTCCTACCGTACAAGGCCTCAAACAGTGCCATGCCAATACTGGACTGGTAACTGTTATTGTACGCGAACTCTACCAGTAGCATGATCTGAGTCCAATTACCCCCAAAATCTAAAATACACGCACGGAGCATATCTTCTAGTATCTGTATCATCCTCTCAGTCTATCCATCTGATTGAGGATGGAATGTCTTGTTAAACGATAATTGAGACCCCAAAGCCTCCTGCAAGCTTCTCCAAAATCGTGACATGAAACGTGGGTCTCGATCTGACACTATGGATACTGGCACTCTATGAGAACGAACTATATCTTGAATGTAAATCTTTGCCAATCGGCCGAGGGGATGGGTGATCTTGATAGGGAGGAAATGGGCGGACTTAGTCAACCGGTCTACTATCACCCAAATCGCATTCGGGCCATGTGATGTCGACGGCAGCCCTGAAACGAAATCCATGGATATATGATCTCACTTCCACTCTGGGATAAATAACGGCTACAACTGACCCACTGGCCTCTGGTGCTCAGCTTTTACCTGTTGGCACGTCAAACACTGGGCTACATACTCGGCAATCTCTCTCTTTATACCACTCCACCAATAAAACTCTCGCAGATCCCTGTACTTTTTCGTACTACCAAGATGAACCGTATACAAAGATCTGTAAGCCTCATCTAAAATAGTCCTCCTAATGTCAGCATCAGTAGGAACACACAGTCTGGAACGGAACCGCAAAGCTCCGTCATCTGAAATGCATAATTCCTCTCCCTGACCACTCTGCACTCTGTCTATTGCTTCGACCAATTCTGTATCTTCTTTTTGGGCAGCTTTAATACTTTCCTGCAGAGTAGGCTGTACCACTGGGCTGGTGATACATACTGAAGTATCACTCTCCATCAATTCAATGCCAAGTCTCTCTAAATCCATCATGATCGGGCGCTGGATCTTAATAGCTACCAACGCTGATACCCCAAGCTTCCTGCTTAGTGCATCAACTACCATGTTTGCTTTCCTTGGGTGGTAACTAATAGTATAGTCAAAATCCTTAATCAACTCTTACCTCCTTCTCTGTCTCATATTCAATTCCTTCTGGGTGAAGAAATACTTTAAGCTCTTGTGGTTGGAGAAAATCTCGCACTGCTCATCGTACAGATAATGCCTCCAAATTTTCAATGCGTGTACCATTGCAACCAATTCAAGATCATGGGTAGGGTAGTTCTTTTCATCTTCTTTCAATTGTCTGGACGCATATGCCATCACCCTGCCATGCTACATCAATACGTAGCCAAGTTCCCTCACCCCCAAACAGGATGATCAGCACTGGCGCTGTGACAAGCCTCTACTTCGGTTCTTGAAAACTCTGTTCACAGCTGTCGTCCCACTCAAATCAGGCATTCTTTCTAGTCAATCATGTTAGAGGCCCTGATAAAGCTGAGAATCCCTCAACGAAACAATGGTAATAACCAACCAATCACAAGAAACTCCTGATCTCCTGGATGTTCTTCGGTCTAGCCCAATTCACTACCGCTTAATCTTACTGGGATCTACAGAGATTCCGTCTCTTGAAATAACCTGCGCCAGAAGCACAACTATCTCGAGCCAGAAGTCACATTTGCTGAACTTGGCATACAGCTTCTTTTCCTTGAGCATCTGCAAAACCTGCCTCAAATGTATCTCGTGCTCCTTATAGATCCTCGAATAGACCAGTACGTCATCAATAAAAACAACCACAAACTGATCTAGGTATTGGTGGAAAACTATATTCATTAAGTCCATAAATACTGCAGGAGCATTCGTCAAACCAAATGGCATAACTAGGAATTCGTAATGCCCATACGTGGTCCTAAAAGCTGTCTTCGATACATCTTCCGCTCTCACCTTTACCTGATGGTAACCCGTCCTGAGATCGATCTTAGAGTATACCCGTGTACCCTGGAGCTGATCGAATAAGTCATCGATACGGGGTAGATGTTACTTGTTCTTGATGATCACTTTATTAATCTGCCTGTAATCTATGCACATCCTCATAGACCTATCCTTCTTTTTCACAAATAGCACTGGAGCTCCCCATGGAGATACACTAGGTCGTATAAAGCCCTTATCAAGCAAATCCTGCTACTAATCTTTCAGTTCTGCCAACTCCGCTAGCGCCATTCAGTACGGTGCTTTAGAGATCGGTGCTATACCTGGAAGTAGATCAATAGGGAAATCTACCTTACAATCAGGTGGCAAACCTGGTAATTCATCTGGGAACACGTCTATAAATTCTTTCACCATAGGCATATTGATAAGCTTTAATTTATTTTCTGACATTTCCTTTACAAAAGCCACAAATCCATGACAGCCACTCTAGAGTAGTCTCCTCGCCTGGACAGCCGAGACCACCTGAGGTAAGGATTGCACTTGTGACCCTGTAAATCTAAATTCTAGTTTCCCTGGAGGTCTGAATATCACTTCTCTTGCACGACAGTCTATAATAGCAGAATTAGCTGCTAGCCAATCCATGCCGAAGATGATATCAAACCCGTACATATCCAGCACCACCAAATCAGCAAATAAAATTCTCCCCTGAACATCAACTGGACAACCATGGAGCATCCTGCTACATCTCACCGCTGACCCGATCGGTGTAGCCTCTAACAGTTCAACATCTAATGATTGCGTTTTCGCCCCCCATAGTTTAACACACCCCAAGGACACAAGTGAGTGTGTGGGACCAGAATCAAAAAGTGCAATAACTTTAAATGAAAACATATTAACCGTACCTATCACCACATCTCTAGCTGCCTCAACATCGCCCGACATCAAAGCGAAAACCCTGGCTGGGGCCATATTCCTCTGCTGACCTCCTCGTGGAGCCTGGTAAGCTCCGCGTGTAGGTCTAGGAGCAGGAGCAGCACCAATCTGTGTCAGACACTCCCTCATCATATGTCCTAACTCCCTGCACCTGTAACAGACACCTCACCTGGCATGACACTCCCCCAGGTGTCTCTTCCCATAAGATAGGCAAGCTGGAGATGGCGTTACACCCTGGAAACTGCGATTCTTGGTCTCCTGTCTCCGGTCTCTATAATAGCCACCTTTCTTCCATGAAGCTTGGCCGACTCCCTGTTAGGAACCGGAAGGTGTGGACCTCTTCTTCTGTCTCTGTTCCCCGGCCTCCAAACGATCACCAATTTCTACTATAGTGGCTCGATCAACTAGCTCGGTGAAGTCCTACAACTTCGGTATCGATACTTGCTTGTAAATTTCTCTCCTTAGACCTCCCTCAAACTGCCATACCTTCTTTACTTCATCTGGTATAATGTACGGGGCAAAGCGAGATAGCTCGATAAACTCACCGCGTACTGCTGTACTGACAGCTGTCCCTGCTTTAGATTTAGAAACTCCTCAATCTTAGCCTCCCTGGATGAGGCTGGAAAATGCCTGTCGAAGAATATTTCTTTAAACTGTTCCCACATCATCTCCACAGGTATAGTCCTCTACTACTCTAATAATCTCACTACCAACCACCATCTCTCAGTCTCTCTAGTCAGTTTATTTGTGGCAAATAGTACCCTCTGCTCCTCCGAACATTGCAGTACTACAAACATTTTCTCTATCTCCTGCATCCAATTTTTAGCGGCTCAGGATCTATCCTTCCTGAGAAAGCTGGAGGACTCATCTTAATAAACTTCTCGATCGAACTATCGTGGCCTACCAATGGACCGCTTAGTTCCTTCGAACTCTTGGCAATTTCTGCCATAACCTGCTGTGTCACGCTGCGTAAGACAGCATCTGAATCACTACCCGCAGTGCCTGAGGGTCCAGCACCCTCACTCCCACTGGCGTGGGCCCTATTGCCACCAAGGTCCATCCTGAAAAACATGTAACTTAACTCAAAACCTCTTTCTTTATGCGTATTGCTCAACTCATATAATATATTTTCCTAATTAATTCATCTCTCCTAATCTCAATCCAAGGTTCAATCCTGCAACCTAGATACCGAACCCGATGATAGTTTACCATGACTTTCCTGAAATCGTCACCCTAGGAAAATCACGCAAACCACCACCGAAGTCCTGCATTTAGACTACAAAACCAGACCTCAAATCCCCTTATCCTATACTCTGGTATTATTACTGCTGCACTCTAGAGTTTACAAGACCTAGTATCCTAGGCACTGATACCAAACTGTAACGACCTCAAAATTTTAATATGAATGTAATGTAATAGATAGAAAAGTCGATTCGAATCCATGGGTAACGGGGACACCTGTCAATCACAGCGGAAACCTAAGTAGCAACAAGTGTAAAATCTCAATCATCCAACCATAAAACATAATACTAGAGTTATCTACATTCCTAAAATACTGTATTTATTTTCATTCTTTCAAAATATTTCAAAATACATCTAGGATCCCATAACCAAAACAATTCTAATCCTAGTACATTGCTTACCCTCCTAATAGGGTAATATCACCGACTCAACGGCGGCCTCAACCCGCCGGTCTCTCTGGGTCTCCTGAAAAGTTAATTAACATTGGGGGTGAGACACATCTCAGTAAGGGAAAATAAACTAAATACAGCTATGTGGCAACATGAATATATAATGCAGTTATACATATACAGTACATTTCATATATATGTAAACATTCATCATAACATACTGAATCATTATATACTTCTGTATTTTCCAGTAAATCATATCATTCATAAGCTATCTGTTATATATGATAATATTGAAAACATACCCAGGATGAATAGCTAGCTGATGTCATGTATTACCCCCCCATGACGGGTTGTGCAGCCTGAAGGTGGGACCCGACAGTGGTTGGCCGACCACTGCCGAGTCAAAAATGTCTGTAAGTAGGATGGGCCCGCCACACCCTAGTTCGGATTGCCAGGTGGACGTTCACACTCTACTGAAAGCCACATCGACTATCCATCTCCCACCCCCTCATGGGGTGGTTAGCACTAATTTGAACATAGATATCTGATCTATATAGTTACGATACCGAGCTCCTGCACTGAACTAAACTAACATCTGGGTTCTGATAACATATAATACGTGATAATATAGCATCTTTCATAATTACGGCCTCGTGCTGAAGATTTCATAATTACGGCCTCGTGTCGAACATTTCATACATATCATTTTGAAAATAAATCAATTATCATATATTTCAAAATCGTCATATACTACATTATTACATAATTCCTGAAAACATACTTATACGTAAAATTACCGTTACATAATACATTTCATGAAAATAATATTCATGCCACACAAAGCTGAGTAAATTCGTACATTTTATTCTAAAATCACATCCCTGCATAACAGCAGTATTTTCCCAATAACATACATTTTCTCAATGATATTCAAATATAATACATATTCCTTGAAAATTACTTTGCGGATACTAATAATAATACATGTGAAAAATTAACTGCTTTAGTTTATTCCCTTACCTGGCTATTGAGAAAAGCCCCTATAAACTCTCGTCTCACACCTGTAGGATTTCCTAATCAATACCCTAAAAATAAAAATTCCCAGTATTAAACTTCAGTATTTTCACGTGTATATCATTTCTTATAACTACCGTAAGACCAAATTTGCCTTAAAAAGCCTTACCTCAACTCAAGGATGAATTCCAACTTGCTTCCACCAACAATCCGCTCCTGTAGATATGGAGAAAACTTCCCCAGGAGCATCGTGGTGGCTTTAAATTGTCGAACTGACATAAATTCGGCCCAAAATCGAAGAGAGAGAGAGAGAGAGAGAGAGAGAGAGAGAGAGAGAGAGAGAGCCGAAGGGAAGAGAGAGAGGGAGAGAGTTTGCTTAATTGTGAAGTTAAAATCTGGATTTTTAGTATTTATAGGACTGGATTCATCGACGAGCCACATCATTCGTCGACGAGTCCAATAATTTCGTCGACGAAGCCCACTCCTCATCGACGAAATTCAATCGGCTTAAAAACCTCTCTCGGTATGTTCGTCGTCGTCGTCGAATCCCCTATGTTCGTTGATGAGGTCTCTGATAATTATTTTTTCTCTTTATTATTTTAAATATCATTTTTATTCGAATTGTCACATGATCAGCTGGTGGGCATTCCTATCCCTTGGAATTTCGTACTATTTCTGCCATTACTTGCTGGGCGACACTGCACAGTACTACATCAGAATCATTGCCACCCATATTGGAAGGCCCTGCATCGTTACCACCACCAGCGTGTGCATCGTTATTTCCAAGGTCCATCTTGAAATAGAACGAAAATAATATGAGAATCCTAACTTCATAACACAACTAATACATAAATCTATCTAGGAACCACAAAATATTCTCATACCACCAATAAGCTAATTTAAAGTTCAGTCTTACCACTCATAAACAAATACCGACGATAGTTTACCATGTTTTTCCTAAAATCGTCATTATAGGAAAATCACAGAAACCACCCCGAAGTCTGTGCCTCTAGATTGCGAGACAAAACCCTAAATTCTCATCTTAATCTCCCATATTTACTACTGAAATCTCAATATACCCATTTCTTACCCTTATCAAGATCCATTCATATACTCTAGTATTGTTTTCCGTTGTACACTAAAGTCTTCATAACCTAACAACTTAGGCTCTGATGCCATATTGTAACGACTTGAAAATTTTGCAACATTTTTTTTTTCATACCGTTAAAAGTATTAAATTACTCTGATACCAATAATAATATCCACAATGTCATCCCGGACCCAAAGTGGGTATCGGGGATGCCTGTCCATAAATACATACTATTTATGCAGTGGAAAACATATTATATATACAATACCAGAGTTCTACTATTTCCATAAATACACATGTGCATCCCCTAAAACTATAAATCGTCCTAGGGATTATACAAAACACATCTCCCAGCTCAACACTTTCCCTGAATCTAGGACTGTACCCCCCTCTACCTCGGAGCTCGCTCAGCTCACCTGTTTCGATCTCCTGAAATATTTGAATTCTAGGGTGAGACGCTTCTTAGTAAGTGGGATAGATTATCATCAGTGTGTGGCAAGAAGAGTTCTATTGTGTATCATAAATATATGTTGTACATAATTAATTGTATCTGCTAAATCAGGTAACACTGTACTCATACGTATATAAGCCTAGAGAAATCATATTTTCGACATAAACATACTATGTTATAATAAATTATTAAAAACATGTAAATCATCTGCTATAACTGTATAATATTGAAATTTTTCCCTGGATGGATAGCTAGTTGATACCATGTATTACCCCCACATGATTGGGTTGTGCAGCCCGTAGGCGGGACCTAGAAATGGTTAGCCTACCATGCTAAGCCAAAACTGACTCGTCTATAAGTACGATTGGCCTGCCCAGCCTAATCTAGTCTGCTAGGGGGGCACACTACTCTTCTCTGGGTCTAATCGACTATCCAATCACCAGCACTCTATCTAAGATACTTGACATAATCTATCCCCTTACCTGATTCCTGAAGAAAAGCCTGCAGGGATCCTAAAATCGTGCTTACGGCGTACACACAAAGTCCTGTATCCATAAACCCTAATTTAATCACCTTAACCCCAGAATAACAACCATTTAACATTCCTAGGCCCACATACTTCCAACAACTAACTAAACTTTAAAAACAACTTTCTTACCCTAGTTTTGGAGTGGTGCCTAAAATGCCTAATTTACGAAACCGCTCTGATTAAATTGTAGAGAATCGTCGTCAGAATCCTGAAATCATGTTTATCCTTCGATTCAGACTGAAATCGGGCCAAAAATCGAGGAGGGAGAGAGAATTTGATTTTTAACAAACAAAATGAACTCAACCCCTTTATATAGGCATGTTGGCGTAGGGGAAAAAGTTGACAATTTGGCCTTTTTAACTAAACCATTTCTACTGTTTTACCTTTGCCTGGCCGCGATAACTCAAAACCATCGATGGTTTTCTGAGCTCCACCAAAATTGTTGACGGTTTGGCCTTGCACCAAACCAATTTCTCCTTTTTCTTGCTTACTATTATTTTCATTTTCTGGGTCTCTACACACACACAGTACTTGAAAAACAATAGACAAAAGACATGAGATTTACATGGTTCAGCAATGTGCCTACGTCCACGGGAGCAACAACCGATTTTCACTATAAGATTGTTCAAGCTTACAATTAGGATTACATAAACATGTATGTAAATATATATATCAACCCTATACACACAAGAGACCAACATAAAATCCTGGAGGAAAATCCCCCTAAATTCCCCCAATCTATTGATCTCTTATTCGAATTTTCATATTTGCACCAAACGAAACCATCGACAATTTTAGCTAAATCACCGATGGTTTCCTTGCTGATGCCAAATCGTCAAGAGAAACCAGCGGCGATTTCCTTCTGCAAGCCTCTTCCTTTGTTATTTGCATCACTATGTTTTCCTAGTACATGTATCCACCCAAATATGAGCCACATCTCCAACAGGATTTGTATGATTGAATTTATTATGCTCTTATGTTTATGTTATGTTTCATGATTAAAATTTGATTATTTTGTGTGTTATGCAGGTGAAGGTGTTATAAGGACAAGAGCTTAGAAATATAGTTTTGAAGTCTTTTTTCCTACTATTTTTTTTTAATTTGGTGTCATTATGTAAATGTGGAGTTACGAATGTGGGTTTGTGAATTTTGTATAGATGAAGGTGGAGTCTAGTACATGCAAGCAAAAGTAAAACCCCTTTTATTTTTTGATTTTCAACGAAATGAGAGGACGAGTGAAGAGATGGAAATGAAATCAAGAGAGAAGTACACCCAATGAGAGAAAACCTATAAATACCTGCCCTTGATGGCACTTGAGAGCTTGGTGAATAGAGAGGTGGCACTTGAGAGCTTGGTGAATAGAGAGGCAAAGAGGTGGAGTGCGAGGCTTTGAAGAGATTGAATAAGCAAAGACCCTAAAGAGGCAAAAAAAAAAAAAAAAATCATTAGAAGGTAGGGTAAAAGGAGAAAAAAAGGGGGATATTTTTGGCATTTTGGTACTTTAAGAAGTACATTTTTTTTTATTTTCTATTTTTTAAGACTTGAATGAAAAAAAATATTTAAGAGAGTTTTGAAGATTTGTTTTGATCAAAATGAGATTAATCCACTATAAATGGAAATAAGGTAAAATGCACGAAAAAAGGGTAGTAGAAATGACCTAGAGTCCTTATTAAAAGAAATCAGGCTCAACATCCCCTTAAAAAGGGATATAAAGACCCTAAGTAGGGTCCTTGAGGGTTCAAAGTGGGTCTGAATGAAATTAAGTACATATACTTACTATTGGTGCGAAACTAGATTGTTAAAATAGTTAAGTGATTACTTAAACTGTGTCCAACCTACTAGTTATAAAGTTTGAGATAGAATTTGGGTGCAATTTCCTTATGGTTTGAATTTGTCATTTGTGTAACTAGTGTCAAGTTGTAATCAATCATTGACTCATGAGTTGGCCTTAAAAAAAAAAAAAAAAAACAAAAAACAAAAAAAAGAGGTAGCTCTTACATCTTGTACATGAAGCAAGTTGAGTGCATAGAGGTCAAAATATTCATGCTCAAAAGAGATGGGGTGGCGGGTAAAAAATGTTCATCCAAACTCAAAACTTCCAATTGTAGAGAGAGATTCAGATTAAAAAGTTTCTCTTTTCAACTCTTCTATTTTTTTGGTATTTAGACAATATTTGTGATTTCATTATTAATAATAACAATATCAATAATATTCTATGACTACTACTAATAATTATAATGATTATTCAATATATTCTATCTTAGTACAAACATATACAATGAAAGCGATATTATAATGGTTATAAAGTTTGGACTTTTGTATTAGAAAAATTGATAGACTTAATAAACTTTCGAAATTTTTTTTTAAAAAAAATATATGAAATCATTTGAAACTCTCAATTCAAAACCCGTGTCAGCATATATATATTTAAAAAAAATATTTATCTTAATGTTATTTATTATGCATTCCATTTAATATTTTTATCCCATTTAGTCTAAATTTTTAAAAATTAAGAATGCACTTACAATGCATTTGGTTAGTGGAATGTATTTGTATGAATAAATTAGTTAAGATGTGTTAGCTTCAATTAGTTATATAAAAAATTATGTATATAGCATAAAACAAACAATAATCTGAAACTCATTTAAGTTTATAATAAGAAATAGATAAGAAATAACTCTTTTTTTTTTTTTTTTCAAATTCCACTACATGAATATTTATTCATTTTTTATTATATGTTAATGAAACAGTAATAAACATAAAAGGAATAGTCATTGCTTACATTCTTGTAATTTTCACTGAAATTTTCACTATATTTCATCTTATTGCAATGAATACCTATTCCACAAATCAAATGAGCTGCTATTTTAGTTTAATAGTTATATTTGTAATAATGAGTGTTTTTTTATTCTTACAATAACAAAAGATGCTATGGTAATGTTGTCTCGGACTACTTGATTTCTTGTAGTTGGATCCTCAAGTTTTTGGAATGTGCCAAATTCCACTTAAGCATCCAAATCTGAGTCAATACTAGCAAAAACATCTTTAAACAAGGTTTTAGCTCCATGCCAAATATGTTCGAAGAAAAAAAGTACAGCAAACGAAACATGTCTAAATGTAAACCAACCCCTTGGACTGCTATGAAAAACTCCATCGAATTTCAAAGTAGTACGATCTAATTCAAAAATATTTCAGCAAATTAAGCATGTCTATCATATTTTTCATAGTAGCAGGATTACTATGACTCACTCCATTCAGTTTGTCACCCTATAGCTCAACTGTTACACCTATTTGTTTGACACTATATACAATATACAAAAAATTTGCGTTTCTCTTTATTTCTAAAGAGAAGGTGTCCTAACCATTCATCAACTATTCTATTTCCATTGTCCCTTCATTCTGCTTTGAATAATTATTTTTTGTCAGATTATTATCAATGCAATCATAAAAAGTTAATTAAAAAAAAAAATTAGACCAAACTTTTGATAAATTTTGATTTTTGATTAGCACAACACCAACTCCTCAGTGTATTTATTGTTGGAAGTATCATCATCCCATCAAATTTAATTGTCATTAATCATTTAACCCATTTTTTTTTCATCGGTAAAAGCAATAAATAATTACGGAGTATAACATAGGGGTTTTGATCTTGTGTCAATAACCCCACCACTGGCCAGAGTTTTTTTCGATTTTAATTAATTTGCGGGAAGTTAGGTATAACTCCTATAGAAGATAAGATAAGGGAGGGATGACTCGGATGGTATGAACACTTGCAATGTAAGCCACATAATGCATCAGTGAGCAAGAGTAAGTTAGTTACTGTGGGACACAGTAGAAGGGGTAGGGGTAGACCTAAAATAACTTGGGAAGAGATAGTGAGTAAGGATTTAATATTCCTGAATCTATCAAATGAAATGGTACATGATTGCATAAATTGGCAGAAAATGATTCATATAGCCAACCCCACCTAGTGGAACTTAAGGCTTGGTTTTGTTGTTGTGTTGTTTAATTAAAAATATTTAAAACAATTCGGATGAAACTTTATTTCCCAAATTGATGCATCTTAATAAACACTGAATGGTCTAGCGTTTTTTAAACAAAAGATGCTGGACCATCCAACATTTTTTAATCAGGGCATAAAAACACAGGGGACACATGACCATTAAAATACACTACATCAAGTAGTGGTTTTAGCTAAAAAAATGTTGGTTGAAGTAGCTTTTTTCACATGTCCATGCAAGAGGCACAGGGGACGTGGCCATTAAAAGATGCTACTAAGTGTAGCATCTTTAGCCAAAGGAAAATGCTATTCCATCTGGCGTCTTTTGCATGCCCTATGCAAGAGAGTATAAAATAGTGCTTTAAGCTAAGAAACGCTGGATAAAAAAAAAATCCCCAATAATAAATAATGACAAAAAATATCTCTCTATTCCAAAGTGACGATCCAATGATGAACATTTTCAATATTTATTTCATTATTTTGATTGCACGTAATAAAAAGTTCAAGAGTAAGTTGCTTGATGTGCTTTAAGATATGAGGGTTTTGCTTCTTTTTGCAGTCTCTTGCGTATCTCTCTTTCTTTATCTCTAGGTGTTTGATTTTCACTTCTTTAGGAGAACTTCTTGTCCTCCATTCCTTACGATTACTCCTTTTTGTTAATAATATTTTATTATATTATTGAAATAAGGTTTTCCTATTTTATTCAAAATATAAGGTAAGATCTTATTAGGAGCACAAGAGAAGTAAACCTACATAATTAATTTAAACTTCAATAATGAACTTTCATTAGAAATTTACTTAAATCATAAGTCATGTAAATTACGAGCATATGTTACTATAAAACTTTGTAAATATGGAAGTAGTTTGTGTATTTGAATTGTTGATGCATGCTTTTTGCGGTGACTTTACTACCATAGTTTTCTACGTATGTAGGATTTATTCTAATTCAATAGAGAATGAGTTTTTATTTTCCAATTGGGGGGTGATCGTCAAGTTGGCCCCTAATGAGTTGCATACTATTATGCTCTATGAACGAAGTCACATTTGTGGATCCTGCCAAACTAGTGGTCTTCACAAGAGCATATTTGATGGGTTTGGTCTCTCTTATCTTAGGTACATTTTATAGGTTTCAGTATGCCAATAAATATTGCATGCTACCATAATATCCATAAAACTTTTTAAGGATGTTTGATAGTTGAGAACAATATATATATATATTATTTTCAATGAATTTAAAAACACACAAACAAACTTAAAAAAAAAAAAAAAACACAAATTAGTTCATGTAGTTTTTCATTAATTGCTAATATTCTTATTCATGCTCTTATGATATCATAATTAATTTGTTTTTGTTTAATAGGTTTTAGAGGATGAAGATGAAACTAAAATTGTGTTTGGCATTTATCCATGCTGGATATTTTTTTTTTAAAAATCTACGAAATATAAATATTTCATTGAGCAAGTAATGCCGATGAACTGGTTCTTGGACCAATTTTAATCTTCCTATTGGTGATGATATGGCAAGATCTCAGTAAGTAGCCAATAGAAAGAGATGAATAAACTTAGTGGTCCCAGCTGACAAATGATGATCAGAAGGTTTTGTTTTGTGGGATATTTAACGGTGGTGGCTGGTCCTTCAAGGAAATGTTAGCCTTTGAATGCCTTGGCTCAAAGGGTGGAGGAGGGGAAGGTGCTTTGAGGATATGTGAGGAGAAAGGTTTAGAGGAGAACCCCAAGAAATCAACCTCCTAACTCTTTCATCCTCCCTATTAGAAGGAACAAAATGATCAAATACGGAAGGAAAGGTGGTTAGCTTTGTAATCGTTCTCTTATTGAGATACTTGAAAAAGTGAAAATCTCATGAAAAGATATCCTCCTTGGAAGTAAGAATGAGTTGATAGGTGCATTGTGAAGAAAATAATGAGTTTGGATTCATTTTTCTTGTTTTTTGAACCTCATTTGGGATTGCACCATTTAGTAAGGCATGAAAAGTCTTTTATGTTGGAAATCGAAGGCCCTATGATGTAGGACAAGAAGCAAAACCTATAACGATCCAAAATTTCTAACCATTTTTTATTTATTTATCTGTTAAACTATAAAACATAATCTCTGATACCCTGTAAACAAACATCTATCATCTTCACAGCCCGTGGTAACTTGTGCAATCCTTTTATTTTACCTATGCAGCAGAAAAATATAACATCCAAAACATAACCCAAAATACAAAATAATAGAGCTCTACAGACCCACCTATATATATATATATATATATACACATATACACCCTTTCCTAAAAAATCCCCAAAATACTGTGGGCTTTACTACACAGCCCAATACTCACCCCAAAACCATGCTGACTCAGCTGCCTCCTCTATCTCTGAGCTGGCCTTGCATGCCTCTCTGCGTTACCTGAAATATTTATAATGTTAGGGTGAGACACCTCTTAGTAAGGAAAAACATGTTATTACCACTGTGTGACATATGCGTTTGTACATAAAACATAAACTTTAATTAAAACTAAAAATAGGATATCATGTAAAAAGTATCTGTATAATAATCCACATCCATGTCATTTAAAATACTTTATTTTATGAGTTTTCTATTCAATCATATTTTTATCTATAATAAGTAATCTTTGTTTTCTATGAATGTTATAAATATATATACATAATTCTGAAAATTTCCCTCGATGGTTGTATGTCATGATTTAACCCCTCATGACTGGGTTGTGCGACCTGTAGGTGGGGCTAGACATTGGTTAGCCCTCCAATGTCAGCCTAACTGTATGCATCTGTATATGCCTAAAGCATGAAAGGCCCCACTCCACCTGGTCCGAATGCCAGGGAGTCCTTTATCCTACCTATGGCGCAATCGACTATACCATACTCTATCTAAGACGTATGGTTGCACTGTCAATATTATATGTTGATTAAGGTATAATCCCAAGAGGGGGGGGTGAATTGGATATAAAAAAAAATTAAGCCACTTAGTTTCCTTTTACACACTTCTTATCAATTTACCAACTACTTCTTGTTACTCAATTATGTATGAGTGTGGCAATCCTATCTATGCATGCAATATACTCAATTTAAATATAACGCGGAAAATAAAGAGTACAAGGAAGAGAGAAGACAAACGCGATTTTACGAGGTTCAGCTGATTTGGCCTACGTCCTTGCCTTGAGCAACCACTCAAGGATTCACTAAAAACCCTACTCCTTAAAGTGGGATGAAGCTTCCCTTACAAATCGCTGCTTACAAGAGGTATAGCTCCCTCCTTATCCACTGCTCACAAGAGGTACAACTTCCTCCTCACACCCGGTTCACAACCCGAACCGTGTTTACAATGAATTTTGAAAATAACACTCAAAACAATGCTTCTAACAAAAGCTTGTGAGTACAATTCAATTTCCTAACACATTAACATATGATATAACTTGAAGCTTAAGAATGTATGAAAAACGATATAATCGTTTGATGAATGATATGTGTTAACACACAGATTTGTATTTAATCAAAATCCCAAGTTAAAATATATTTGAAATGCCTTGGAGTTAACTAGGGTTCTTGGTTTACTTTGTAAAAATGCACAAGTATATTTGAAGCGAACTAGTTAATAAAATCTTTTTCTTGAATACAAACTCAATCAAAATCACAAAACTTCTTTCAAAGTTCAATCTTTCCACCAAACTAGTTTTTTCAATAAAAAGAACCTACGAACAGAATATATATATATATATATATATATATATATGTTTATATACTCTTGAATCCAATAATCAATGAACCAAGCTAACAAGACTTTCTCACAAAATGATTTTTACAAAAAATCAACTTTTATATGTGTATGCACACTCAAGATCTAAAACTCTTCCTAAAGATACTCAAGAAAACACAAGATATGATGAAAGGTTCTTAAGAAATGAAAACTTGAAAAATCAAACCTCACTAGATGATTGAAGTCCAGTAGAGTAAACAAGTTCCCTTTGAAAATCTGACTTGATTTGCCCAAACTTGAAGATTTTAGATTGATGTATAGGCAATCGTATAACACTTTTCAATGATCTTGCAACAAGGTGTGTTCTTCTCTTTCTCGTGTGTCTAACTTGTGTTCCAGGATTTAGATATTCATAATATATAGTATATTACCCTTAGAATTAATCTCAGCTATTGGATCAATAAGATACTTTGTGTGTCTTTTTAATAAAGAACTAATTTTTAGGCTTTCCCGCGAGTTCAGGCAACCGAACTCGGCTTCAGGTGCCTGAGGTTCCAAGGTCAGGCGACCGAGGTACCTCTGCTAGGTTCTGTCTTTCCCGTTTAATTCTTCAGGCGACTGAACTTAATCTTCAGGCAACTGAAGAAATTCTTCAGGCTATTGATGTTTGGGTTCAGGCGACCGAAGTCCCCATTTTCTCAAATTTTCATTTCTAATTAAAAATTTGCTTGGCTCCTTTTCTTGGGACTTTCATAAAACATATTTTTCATGATTTTGAAAACATTTCAAGGTTCATGAGAGTTTCCTAATGATGTACATGAAATGCATGAATCCTAAAACCATTCTACGTTATAATGAGCCTCAAATTAAATCATATGAAAATGTAAGTACATGAGTTCTAAATACCCTTTCCCAAGATATTCTTGAACTTTGTCGCTTGCATCTTGATTCTTGTACTCTTTGAGTTCCATGGATCTTGCCAAGATTTGTTAACTTTTCATGCATGCTTAGTGTAAGTCCTATTCACAGACTCAATGCACAGATCAAATATCAAGTGATTTGTCATTATCAAAACAAGATTGGACTCGTAAAGTCAGCATTATATATCTATGGTATTGTGCTCTATTCCATCAGGGTCTGATACTATATAATACTATTTCTATATAAGATCTATCTGTTTTACCATGATTCTATATCATCTGTATTAACCATGCCATTGTAAATCTCTGTAATTCTGTATAATCTGTATTTCTGAATAATCTGTATTTCTGTATGTCATGGTTCTATGCTCTATATATCATGGTACTGTAAAACTTTGTATAATCATGGTACTGTAAATTACTGTATAAACATCGTACTGTAAAAGTCTGTAAAATCTTAGTTATGTAAAACCATATAAACTATAGTTCTGTATAGTCGTAGCTCTATAAATAAAACTGTATAAATTGTATTTCATAACTCTGTAAAAAATATATAAGTCTGTAAATCTGTATGAGATTCTATAAACGTTTTAGTATTTTCCACATGCCACACAATTAAGTACAACTCTATACATATAAATTGTAATATTGTATAGTTTTCATGCTTTATTTAGTTTAAAAACCATACTCTATAATCATATTCAAGTACTGCGCTATACTGGTAAAATCTCGAAATTATCTAGCATAACATGTTTCCCTTTACCTGATTATTTGAGTTCTATTTATTATTTCTCTATCTCATGCCTAAACTATGAACTATTTATCATTTACCTGGGTTCTTGAGATAATACCCACGGGGCTTCTCAATCCATGCCCGAAGTGTTGGAACCCTAAACCTTGAAATCGTAACACCCTAGTTTAATTATTGCAAACACCAGTATAACAATATTTAACACAGAATCTGGGCTCAGAAAATCCTACTAACCAAATAAACCTTAAACCACTTACCCTGATTTTTGGATGGTGCCTGAACTCCTTAAACTAAAATTCTGCTCTGGCTAAGTTGTAGAGAATCTCTCTAGGATCAACGTGATAGCTTCTGATCATCGAAACGGGGAGAAACGAAGCTGAATTTGTAGAGAAAAGGAGGAGGAACCGAGGGTAGAGAGATAAAATGAGAGAGAGAGAGAGAGAGAGAGAGAGAGAGAGAGAGAGAGAGAGAGAGAGAGAGAGAGAGAGAGAGAGAGAGAGAGAGAGGATAGAGATTTTTCACGTTGAATCTTGATTTCATCATATTTATAGGTGACTTGACACGTGGCCTCATCAATGAGCCACGCGTACTCATTGATGAACTGGACGAACCGATGGGTCTGAAATATCCTCCGATATCTCTTCGTTGACGAATGCTGAAACTCATCCATGGACACAACATGGGAGTTCGTCAATGAAACCAGGGCAATTTTCGACGAACCTTACTTTATTCCCCTCTTAATTTCATTTTCTCTCTATTATTTAATTATTATAATTTTTAGATCTCTACATTCTCCTCTTCTTATAAAATTTCGTCCTTAGAATTTGCTATTTGTGCTATACACTACCTTCTAAGGAAAACTTACTACTTATTTTATTAATTACCCTCACTTGTGGCAGAGGAATACCGTGGTTACATTTAGAGTTCTGGAAAATTATAAGCATATACATAAAATAAAATTCTCTCAAAACCCGCTATATCCTAGAAACCAAAATACAACTATATATACATTATCCTGCTCTGCACATAAGTAAAATTATAATATATTTACTTTACCTGAATCATTACCATTTATTTTATGTCTAATGCTAGTCCCCATGGAACAAATGTGGGTACTTCTATCGTATTTCTTCCTCAAACTCCCACGATGCTTCTTCTACCTCATGATTGCGCAACTCATGTTATTTTTTATCTAGAATCTGCACTGGTGTTTCCTCATAGGCTAATGTATCTCTGAGTTCTATTTCCTCATAGCTGATCACATGGGAGGGATTTGGGACGTATTTCCTCAGCATGGAAACATGAAATACGCCATGTATTCTAGATAAAGTTGGTGGTAAAGCTAGCTTGTAGGCGACTGGACCCACCCTCTCAAGTATCTCGAATGGGCCAATAAACTTAGGGCTCAACTTACCCTTCCTCCCAAATATCATAAATCCTTTTAATGGTGCTACTCTAAAAAATATCTGATCTCCCACATCAAACTCTAGCGTTCGGCGACGAGTATCTGTGTAGCTTTTCTACCAACTCTGAGCTGCACTGATTTGGTCTTTAATAAGTCAGACCTTATCATATGTCTACTGCACCAACTCTAGTCCTAGAACTAGCCTCTCGCCCATTTCATCCCAGTATATTGGACATATGCATCTCCTACCATATAATGCCTCGTAAGGTGCCATGTTGATGCTGGCCTGATAACTATTATTATATGCAAACTCAACCAGTTGGCATATACTAGGTCCAACCACCCCCGAAATCCAGCACACATGCTCGAAGCATATCTTCTAATATCTGGATCTTCCTTTCCGTCTATCCATCCGTATGAGGATGAAAAACTGTGCTGAATGATAACTGAGACCCCAAAGCTTCTTGCAAACTTCTCTAGAACCATGACGTGAAACGTGGGTTTTGGTCTGAAACTATAGATACTGGCACTCCATGAGGTCGAACTATCTCCTGAATATATATCTCTGCCAGTATGTTAGTAAGGTAACTTACTTTAATAAGTAGGAAGAGGGCAGTCTTCGTCAGCCGGTCCACAATCACCCAAATAGCATCCTGACCATGTAGCGCCAGCGGTAATCCTGTGACGAAATCCATAGATATATGGTCCCACTTCCACTCATGGATGTGGAGTGATTGCAACTGTCCTTCCAGCCTCTGGTGCTCAGCCTTTACTTGTTGGCACATCAAACACTGCTCCACAAATTCTACTATCTCCCTCTTCATACCTCTCCACCAGAAGGATTCCCGAAGATCCCGATACATTTTAGTACTGCCAAGATGAACTATGTATAGGGATTTGTGTGCCTCCTCTAAGATAACCCTCCTAATATCATCATCAGAAGACACACACAGTCTGGTACGAAACTGTAGGGCTCCATCATCTGATATATTGAACTCCTCCCCCTGCCCATCCTACACTTTCTCTATCAACTTTACCAATTCTGCTTCATTCCTCTGGGCAACTTTAATCCTCTCATGCAAGGTAGGTTGCAACACTAGGTTGGCAATAAATGTCTGATGCTCACCCTCTACTAACTCTACACCAAGCCTTTCCTAGTCCATCTAAATCATATGCTGAATTTCCTCTGCTAACAATGCTGCACCCATTGATTTTCTGCTCAGTGCATTAACCACTACATTTGCTTTTCTTGGGTGGTAGCTGATAGTGCAATCATAATCTTTAATGAGCTTCAACCATTTTCTTTGCCTCGTATTCAATTATTTCTGGGTGAAGAAGTATTTCAAACTTTTATGATCAGTGAAGATCTCACATCTCCCCCTATAAAGATAGTGCTCTTTAGAGCATACATTACTGCAGCTAATTCTAAATCATGTATCGGATAGTTCTTTTCACTCTTTAAGCTGCATGGAAGCAAAAGCAATAACTCTTCCATCCTGCATCAACACACACCCGAGTCCCCTCAATGATGCGTCACTATATATAACAAATCCATTCTCTCCTGATGGAATAGACAATACCGGTGTAGTGACCAACCACTGCTTCAACTCCTAGAAGCTCTACTCACACTCATCGGTCCATTCAAAATTTACATTTTTCCCGGTGAGTTGTGTCAGTGGACCTAATAATTTGGAGAAGTCATCCACAAAATGCCGGTAATACCCTACCAGTCCTAGAAAGCTCCTAACCTCCTGAACTTTCACTAGTCTCACCCAACTCACCACTGCTTCTATTTTGCTCGGATCCACTGATATGCCGTCTTCGGAGATCACATGCCTGAGGAAAGTAACCTGTCTAAACTAGAATTCACATTTCTTAAATTTAGCATAAAGCTTCTTCTGCCTTAATACCTGCAAAACCAGCCTTAGATGATTCTCGTGCTCCTTAAAACTCTTCGAGTAGACCCATATATAATCAATAAATACCATAACAAACTGGTCTAAGTACTAATGGAACACCCGATTCATTAGGTCCATAAAAACTACTGGTGCATTAGTCAATCCGAATAGAATTACCAAGAACTCATAGTGCCCGTACCTGGTTCGAAAAGTTGTCTTTGAAATGTCCTCTCTTTTAACTTTCATCTGGTGATATCCTGACTGAAGGCCAATCTTGGAGTAGACCTGGGTCCCCTGGAGCTAATCAAATAAATAATCAATTCTAGGAAGAGAATATTTATTCTTGACTGTCACTTTGTTTATCTCTCTATAATCAATGCACATTCTCATAGTCCCATATTTCTTTTTCACGAACGGAACTGGTGCTCCCTAAGGTGACACGCTAGGCCTAATAAACCCTTCATCTAAAAAATTTTACAACTGGTTTTTCAATTCTTTCAATTCAATTGGGACATTCTTTAGGGTGCCTTAGATATCGGTGCCGACCCTGGTAGTAAATCCACGATAAATTCAATCTCTCGATCTGGTCGTAAGTTAGGTAATTCTTCTAGAAATATATTTGAAAATTCTATGACTACTGGAATATTAGTAAGCTTTAATTCTCCCTCTAGCACCCCCTTTACATAAGCTACATACCCCTAACAACCACCCTGAAGCATCTTCCTTACCTAAATAGCTGACACTAACTATGGCAGGGCGCGCACACGTGATCCCACGAATCTGAATTCTTGCATACCTAGGGGTCTGAAGATCACTTTTTTCTAATGACAATCAATGCTGGCGTAATTAGCCGCCAACCAGTCCATACCCAATATCACATCAAACCCCTGTATATCTAACACCACGAGGTCGGCTGGTAATACTTTCTCCTGAATTGTCACTGGATAATTTTTAAGGACCTTCCTACACCTCACTATTGATCCAATCGGTGTGGCAATTGATAGCTTAATATCTAACGGTTGTGCCTCTACCATAGATATTTAAGCATATCTCGATGATACAAAAGAATGGGTGGCACCTGTGTAAAAAAAAAACAACAACTTTATATGGTAAAACAGTAAGTGTACCTATAACAATGTCTTCAGCAGCCTTGGTGTCTCCCGGTGTGAGCACATAAACCCTCGCTGGAGCTGTGTTCCTCTACTAGCCGCCAACTCTGGGTGCTTGATAATGTCTCTAGAACTGTCTAGGGGATGGTGCGCTATTCGGTGGCCAATGACACTTCTGTGCTATGTGTCTGGTGAAACTAAGATGTAATCCCAAGAAAGGGGGGGGGGGGGTGAATTGGATTTAAAAATTTCTTTTACTTCTTTTTAATGTATTCTTGACTTCTTGTTGATTTACAAATACACAACCAATACTTAAAATAATATCCAATCCACAAACTTATACTAATAAAGTATTTAAACAATCAAGCAATCAATCAATCAACCAAACCAATCAATTTTTCCAATCAACCACAATATCCAATTAAGATGGTTATTTTGTTTGCAGCCCTGCGTATACGAATTTGTAAGCCCTGTAGAGAATGTAATTTGTTTCTCAATTTAATATTCAATAAAACATTCACACTCTTCCCAAAATTCAGAATTCAAATAAACTCTTAGTAAATTTATCTTTGGGTGTTAACCAAGTAACTTACTCGTTTATGGTTTCCGTAAAAAATGGTTTAACCAACGTACTCCCTTTCGGTTTCCGCAACCCAAATCAAAATTAGACTTTAAGTTTACTTGAATTCCAAATATACGTAGTATATATGATTAAGAAATTAAATCATCCACGTAATTTATATGTATTGAAAATAAAGAGTAAGGGAAAGAAAGAGTGAGACCGGGATTTTTATGAAGTTCGGCTTATACCCAACCTACGTCCTCGCCTTTGGCAAACCACCAAAGGATTACTAAAATCAGTTCCTTTGCTGGGCGGAACAACACCGTTTACACACTCCTTTAGTAGGCTAGAGCCCGCCTCTTCAAGTGATATCCCCTCACTTGGTCACTCCTTCAATTAGGCTAGAGCCCGCCTCTCCAAATGATATACCCTCGTTCGGTCCAACGATTCAACACTCGAATCGTCAATCAATCTACTAAAGAGATTTGAAACAATATGTACAAGAATTGCTCCTAAAAGAGCTGATTAGTATAGTTCAAAACTATATACTTAAATGTAATTCACAATATGAAATTCAGATTGAAGCTCTAGAAGTATTTCACCATATGATTCTTTCAATGGATGAAAGAATTAGTAGTTGTAGCACAATATCAGTGAGTAGAATCAACAAGAACTTAGTAAGCTTCGTGCAAGTTGAGAGCAAGAGAGAGCTTTGAGAATTTGAGCTCAATTGAGAGAGATTTTGAATGCTGAATTGAATTCTTGGTTGTTAAATCAATTTAACTTGGGTGTATTGATAGATGTAGAAAAGTATCTAGCTTGTTCTTGAAGTTTACTTGGAGTAGGGTCCAAGATTTAAATAAGTTTGAGCCTCAAGTAATTGAATATTTCAAAATATGTCCGTTATGTATTTTAAATTTTGTCGCGTGATAGTTGACTATGAGGTCTCTGACAATCGCTTGTCAGTGTATTACACGTATAAAATGCACAAGCAATAAGATGGAAGTCACCTGTCAACAGGGGAATCAGGTGCCTGTCACTGAACAACTACGTTTTTAAATATGACTAGAAAGGTCATAGACGACTATCAAAACACAGTCAGTCGTCTCAAGTTGCACTGACAGTCGCCTGTCAAGTTATAGACAGTTGACTATCATATTTTTGTCTGTTTATTTGAAACCCTTTAATATGGAAGTTGACTGTCCATGTGCAGTCATTCGCCTGTCAAGTAATTTTTTCTTATTTTAAAGTATTTTGTTCTCTCTCTTCTTTGCTTATATAATCTTGGATTATCAATTTGTTTTTCCTTGAAAAATATGTTCCAAGACTTAAAACTATGGTCTCTAAGTCTCGTTTGCCTAATGAGCTTCAAAATGAAAATTCATACTTGAATCATACTTGAAGTACTTACAAAACTTGTTCTAAAGACTCATTTGACTCTTCTTTACTTTGAGTTCTCTTTTATTGCCGAGCTTTAATAATCCTAAATTTGATGTGAGCTTTCAAGATTTATCTCTTCTTGATCTTTCAATATTACTTTAGATTTTGAGCTTCATTGATCTTTGAGCTTTCCATGTTGCTCACTTGAGCTTTCATTCTTGAAGCTTTTTCTTTAATATCAATGCTCTCATAATGTTCAAGTTTTAATCCATGCCTTAAGCTTGATATAATCATCTTTCTTTGAAGTACAAGTTTTCATGAGTTCTTTAACCTTGCATTCATCATTGAGTCCTGAAAAGACATTACTAAACAAAGCATGTTAAGTTCTACTTGTTTGTTAGCATCAAAACAAGATGTTAAGTCTTGTAAAACCAACAATCTCCCCCTTTTTGATGATGATACCTTTCAATAACCATCATCTTAACAATATTCACACGATCAATATTAATTTCAAAAACTTTTTTTTCAAACATGCTCATCACTTTATTCAAGTTCAAGTTTATCAATCAATATCAAATACTTCTCCCCCTTTATATATATATATATATATATATATATATATATATATATACTATTTTCATGCTTAATTTTTGCAATACCATGCTCAATTTTTGCTTTAAACTTCTCCCCCTTTTGACATCAATAAAAAAGAGAAAAATGATTAAGTTCAAATAAAATCATATTCTGAGCATATCATCAAACATGCATATAAAAAATATGTACACACTCAATTTATTATTTTTCAATATAGCATGTGTAGTGTGTTTTAATAGTCATGTATATGAATTGTAACATCTTTACTAACAACTTTTTTTTCCCTTTTGACAATATTCAAGATACCAATTGTTGATTTTATGATACAAATTTAAAATTTAATTCATGATATCAATTTAAAATTTTATTAATTTATAATACCAATTGATTAATAGGGAAACGATCATAATATAAGCAATAAGTCATAACACTCCCCCTGAATTCAATACATTTAGTTTTGTTACCAATTATGCTTTTATTATCCCATGTTTCAAAACATCGATTCACATCATGTATTAAATATCAATATCATGCCAATATCATCAATGACATGCCGTGCTCATAGAGATAACCATACTTGTCATACTCAAAAACAAATTGAACTTTTAGATTGTGATACCAAGTGAGCTTTTAAATTTTGATATCAATTAAAATATTTATGGATACCAAAGTACTTTATAGATACCAAAGCCAATATCACATCATGCATAGCTCATGGATACAATATAACTATTGTATCTTTCATAGCTCATAGATATCAATATAAAGAGCAGTAAGTTTATCCATGTAATTCATCAATAACATGCATGGTCAAGAATTAATCTCATATCAAAATTCATGCTTATGCTCAATAATCTCATGCTGAAATTTTCAACATAGAGAGCCATAAATTTTCAATATAAGTCAAGTCAAGTCATACACATGTAGCATATAGCATATTGAAAACTAAGGTACTTATGTAATAAGCTCAATTTGATATTTTCTTAATATTTTCTTAAGTTAAGCCTTGTAAAAATCATCCTATGATTTTGGCCAACAATGCCATTTTGAATTTGTTGTAATAAGTTTTTAAACTCATCTTTAAGTTTTTCTATTTCAACTAGTTCTTTTGTTGATCATGAATTAAGTTACTTTCTCAATTTTTAAAGGGGAATGACTTAATCCATGGAGTTTTTCGTTTATGAACTAGTCTTTCATCTTGGCACCCATACTTTCTTGGGTCCGGTTGGTTTAATAAAGGATGCTTCCTTAATTCTTCACACTTGTTTAGTTTTCACACCCTTTCTTTTAAATGAACATTCAAACTTTATATGTCCCTTTTTCTTACATTGATAGCATATGGTGTTAGTATAGGCATTAGAAGATGTGCTAGCATAATCTTTGGATGTTTTTGAAAAATAACCCATGTAAAGATTATATTTCTTTTTATTTTCAACCCCATTAAATCCAATGCCTTCTTTGTTTAAGGTCATCCTTTGTAAGCCTATCATTTTGTCAAAGTTTTCCTTTCCTTTTGTGAATTTGTAAATGATATTTTCTTTATCTTCAATTTGATTTTTGAGATCATTTATCTCAATATCTTTCTTGTCATCAACCTTCTTTTGTGATTTTTCTAATTCTTGAGATAATTTTCTGATTTTATCCTCTAATTTAGAAATATATACGTCTTTCTCATATTCCATGGAGGATAGGAATCGAAGGCCTTCTATCATCTGTTCATTCTTGCTTTCTAATTTCTTGATTTTTAAGTCTTTTTCTTTTTCAGTAAGATTTTTAGCTTCTAATTCTTTTATTGTTGCATTATACTTATTTTCTATTTTCTTGAGTTTTGAATCTTTATCATTTTCTGTAATCTTACTTGATTCTAGCTCTTTCATCATTCATTCGTTCTTGTTTTTCAATGATGTGTTTTGTTTAATTACTTTGATTAGCATCTTATGTACTTTGAATAAATCATTTTGTAATTCATCATAAGATGACATACACTTATCATTAGATTCATTTGATGAATCACTACAAGAATTATTTAAGGATTTAGATGAGGAGGTTTCCTCATCGTCCCATGCCATAAAGCAGGTATAAGCAACCTCTTGGTCATTTGATTCATATTCTGAACTACTTGTACCATCCCAAGTAGTAGCTTTCATGGCTTTTTTGTTTTTCTTCTTAGACTCTTTCTTAAGTAGTGGACATTCCAGTTTTATATGTCCAACTTTGTTGCAATTATAACATGTAGGAGTTTTATTTTTAGATTTTTTTTTTTGCTAATTTCTTCATCTTCTGATTCGGAGTCTTGGTTTCTTCTTTTGAATTTGTTTTTCCTTCTAAGGATTTTTGCAGGTTTCTTAGATATAAAGGTTAGTTCATTTTCATCCATTTCTTCTTCACTACTAGAGTTTTATTTTGAGACTTTGAAGGCTATTGATTCTTGGGCTTTGGTTTTTCCACTCCTTTCATTGATTGCTATTTTGTATGTGAGGAGAGAACCTATAAGTTCATCTAAAGAAGTGGTTTTAAGGTTCCTACCCTCCGTTATTGCAATGGCTTTTGGTTCCCATATAGGTGGCAGCCCTCTAAGAATTTTTCTTATCATCTCATAGGTAGTGTAGGTTTTTCCTAAGACATTTAGGGAATTTATTATGTGAGTGAACCTAGTGTACATGCTAGTTATAGATTCATCTGTGTTCATCTTAAAAGCTTCATATTCGCTTGTAAGCATATCAATCATATTATCCCTAACATCTATAGTGCCTTTGTAAGTGACTTCTAACTTGTCCCATATTTCCTTAACCGATTTGTAAGCCATTACTCTATTAAATTCATTAGCATCTAAAGCACAATACAAGGCATTTATGGCACTTGAGTTTATTGAAGCATTTTGTAATCTATATCGGTCAAGTCCTTTTTCTCTTTAGGAATTTTTTTTCCATCCACTATTTTTGTAGGAATTCGATCTCCATCCATAACAACTTCCCATGCTTCCCAATCCATATGTTGAAGATAGATTTGCATTCGTTTTTTTCCAAAAAGTGTAGTTATGTCCCTAAAAGATAGGAGGCCTAGAAGAAGATTATCCCTCTCCAAAGGGAGCTACGCCTAAGTGAGCCATTAAGATCTTTTTATAGCTACTAATTAAGATTTACTATAACCCCGCTCTGATACCAATTGAAAACTAAGATGTAGTCCCAAGAGGGTGGGGGGGTGAATTGGATTTAAAAATTTCTTTTACTTCTTTTTAATGTATTCTTGACTTCTTATTGATTTATCAAATGCACAACCAATACTTAAAATAATATCCAATCCACAACCATATACCAATAAAGTATTTAAACAATCAAGTAATCAATCAATCAACCAAACCAATCATTTTTTCCAATCAACCACATTATCCAATCAAGATGGTTATTTTGTTTGCAGCCCTACGTATACGAATTTGTAAGCCTTGTAGAGAATGTAATTTGTTTCTCAATTTAATATTCAATAAAACATTCACACTCTTCATAAAATTTAGAATTCAAATAAACTCTTAGTAAATTTATCTTTGGGTGTTAATCAAGTAACGTACTTCCATATGGTTTTTGCAAAGTATGGTTTAACCAATGTACTCCCTTTCGGTTTGCACAACCCAAATCAAAATTAGAATTTAAGTTTACTTGATTTCCAAATATACATAGTATATATGATTAAGGAATTAAATCAACCACGCAATTTATATGTACTGAAAATAAAGAGTAAGGGAAAGAGAGAGTGAGACCAGGATTTTTATGAAGTTCGGCTTATACCCAACCTACGTCCTCGCCTTTGGCAAACCACCAAAGGATTACTAAAACCAGTTCCTTTGCTGGGCGGAACAACACCGTTTACACACTCCTTTAGTAGGTTAGAGCCTGCCTCTCCAAGTGATATCCCCTCACTCGGTCACTCCTTTAATAAGGCTAGAGTCCACCTCTCCAAACGATATACCCTCGTTCAGTCCAACGATTCAACACTCGAACCGTCAATGAATCTGGTAAAGAGATTTGAAGCAAGATTTACAAGAATTGATCTTGAAAGAGCTGATTAGTACAATGCAAAACTATATACTTAAATGTAATTCACAATATGAAATTCAGATTGAAGCTCTAGAAGTATTTCATTGTATGATTCTTTCAATGGATGAAATAATTAGTAGTTGTAGCACAATATCAGTGAGTAGAATCAGCAAGAACTCAGTAAGCTTCATGCAAGTTGAGAGCAAGAGAGAGCCTTGAGATTTTGAGAGCAATTGAGAGAGATTTTGAATGCTGAATTGAATTCTTGGTTGATAAATCAATTTAACATGGGTGTATTTATAGATGTAGAAAAGTATCTAGCTTATTCCCCAACTTTACTTGGCGTAGGGTCCAAAATTTAAATAAGTTTGAGCCTCAAGTAATTGAATATTTCAAAATATGTCCGTTATGTATTTTAAATTTTTCCGTGTGACAGTTGACTATGAGGTCTCTGGCAGTCGTCTGTCAGTGTATTACACGTATAAAATGCACAAGCAATAAGATGGCAGTCACCTGCCAACAGGGGAATTAGGTGCCTGTCACTGAACAACTACGTTTTTAAATATGACTAGAAAGGTCACAAACTCAAAACACAGTCAGTCGTCTCAAGTTGCACTGACAGTCGCTTGTCAAGTTATAGACAGTTGACTATCATATTTTTGTCTGTTTATTTGAAACCCTTTAATATGGAAGTTTACTATCCATGTGCAGTCATTTGCATGTCAAGTAATTTTTTCTTATTTTAAAGTATTTTGTTCTCTCTCTTCTTTGCTTATATAATCTTGGTTTATCAATTTGTTTTTCCTTGAAAAATATGTTCCAAGACTTAAAACTATGGTCTCTAAGTCTCGTTTGCCTAATGAGCTTCAAAATGAAAATTCATACTTGAATCATACTTGAAGTACTTACAAAACTTGTTCTAAAGACTCATTTGACTCTTCTTTACTTTGAGTTCTCTTTTATTGCCGAGCTTTAATAATCCTAAATTTGATGTGAGCTTTCAAGATTTATCTCTTCTTGATCTTTCAATATTACTTTAGATTTTGAGCTTCATTGATCTTTGAGCTATCCATGTTGATCACTTGAGCTTTCATTCTTGAAGCTTTTTCTTTAATATCAATGCTCTCATGATGTTCAAGTTTTAATCTATGCCTTAAGCTTGATATAATAATCTTTCTTTGAAGTACAAGCTTTCATGAATTCTTTAACCTTGCATTCATCACTGAGTCCTGAAAAGACATCACTAAACAAAACATGTTAAGTTCTAATTGTTTGTTAGCATCAAAACAGGATGTTAAGCCTTGTAAGGCCAATATCCGGGTCTACCACATCTGTAGCAAACATTGTTCCCCAACCGGCATGCTCTCGTATGTCTCCTACTGCATATAGGGCAAATAGTGTATGTTTGGTCGCCCTAGTGCCCATGCTCTCCTCCCTCCTGTCTCTAAGCCCTGCCATGTCTATCTCCCCTCCAAGGGCCTCGGTTGGACCCTACCTGGAAACCCAGCAGCGTGGGCCTCTTCCTCTGGCTCGATGCTTCAACCTCATTCTGCTTGCTCTCCTATGCTACTGTGGCTCTATCAACAAGTTAGAGAAGTCCTGCAACTTCACAACTGCCACCTATTTATATATATCTCGCCTCAAACCCCTCTCTAACATCCTCGTCTTTTTCACCTCATTTGGGACGATGTAGGGGGAAAAGTGTGACAACTCAATGAACTTTGCCGCATACTGCTGAACCGTGAGATTTCCCTAAGTCAAATTTAGAAATTCTACTACCTTAGCCTCTTTGACGGTAGTAGGAAAATAGCTGTCAAAGAATACCTCCCTGAATCAACTCCAGGTCGTAACCACTGGCACACGCCTCTGCTCCTCTAATAACCTTGTAGCCGTCCACTATCTCTTGGCTTCACCTGTCAATTTATAGGTAGCATAGAGAACCATTTTTTTATCCATATAGTGAAGTACCATCAGAATTTTCTCGATTTTTTGCATCCAGTTTCCGGCCACTGTAGGATTAGCTCCTCCTGAAAATGTCGGAGGATTCATCTTCATGAACTTTTCTATTGTACACCCCCGAATTGTAGACGAGCCTCCCTGCTCCCTGGAGCTTCGTGCAATCTTAGCCATAACCCGTTGAACCACACTATGCAGAACTGCGTCCGAATCACCGCTACCTGCACTAGAGGGGCCTACCCCATCATCCCCACTAGCATGAGCGCTACTACCTCCAAGGTCCATTCTAAAAAGGAAAATAAACATAATCTAAGGACCCTATCTGGATAACATAACTAACATATTTATATAATTGAAATCTCATACTATTAATTAATCTATCGTCCTTATTCTCATTTTAAGATCCAGTTTGGTAATTGAGAAACGCAACCCGATAATAGTTTACTATGACTTTCCTGAAATCATCACCCTAGGAAAGACACAAAAACCACTACGAAAATCTTGCTTCCCGATCATGGAATAAAACCCTAAATACTCATCTTAGTTCCCCAATATTGTCTCATCGAATTCCTAATCTATTCCTATACTCTGGTATTGTTTTTTCGTTGCACACTATAGTCTACAGAACCTAGCAACCTAGGCTCTGATACCAAATTGTAATGATCCAAAATTTGTAACCATTTTTATTTATTTATTTGTTTAACTATAAAACATAATCTATGATACCCTATAAACAAACATCTATCATCTTCACGGCCCAGAGTAGGCGCTGTGGTAACCTGTGCAATCCTTGTATTTTACCTATGTAGTGAAAAAACATAACATCCAAAACATAACCCAAAATAAAAATACCAGAGTTCTATAGACCCACATGTATATACATTCACACATATACATCCTTTCCTAAAAAATCCCCAAAATACTGTGGGCTTTACTACACAGCCCAAAACTCACCTTAAAACCATGCCGACTCAGCCGCCTCCTCTATCTCTGAGCCAGCCTTGCACGCCTCTCTGCGTTACCTGAAATATTTATAATGCTGAGGTGAGACACCTTTTAGTAAAGAAAAACATGTTATTACCAATGTGTGGCATATGAGTTTGTACATAAAATATAACCTTTAATTAAAATAGAAAATAGGATATCATGTAAAATGTATCTGTATAATAATCCACATCCATGTCATTTAAAGTACTTTATTTTATGGGTTATCTATTTAATCATAGTTCTATCTATAATAGGTCATCTCTGTTTTCTATGAATGCTATAAATATATATACATAACTCTGAAAACTTCCCTGGATGGCTGTATGTCATGATTTAACCCCTCATGACTGGGTTGTGCAGCCCATAGGCGGGGCTAGACACTGGTTGACCCTCCAATGTCAGCCTAACTGTATGCATTTGTATATGCCTATAGCACGAAAGGCCCCGCTCCACCTAGTTCAGATGCCAAGGAGTCCTCTACCCTACCTGTGGCGTAATCAGCTGTACCATACTCTATCTGAGATGTATGGTTGCACTGTCTATACTGTATAGCTACAATACTGTGCTCTGTAAATTGCTCTATTCCATTAGGGTCTGATACTATATAACACTATTTCTATATGAGATCTATCTGTTTTACCATGATTCTCTATCATCTATATTAACTATGACGCTGTAAATCTCTGTAATTCTATATTATTTGTATTTCTGTATAATCTGTATTTTTATATAATTTGTATTTATGAATAATCTGTATTTCTGTATGTCATGGTTCTATGCTCTATATATCATGAAACTGTAAAACTTTGTATAATCATTGTAGTGAATAAGAGGAATTATAGTATTTTGATAATAAAAGGAAGGGAGAAAAGGAAATTAAAAAGGGGGTAAACAGGTCTTTGTGTTCGTCAACGACGCGACGTATTAGGCTGGTCGACGAGTGTACTCTTCGTCGATGAGAAAATACCGAGAGGGGTTTTGGGTGATTCTGAATTTCATCAATGAGGGGAGAGTTCATCAACGAGTTGTCTTCATGACCTCGTTGACGAGGTGACGTGGCTCGTTGACGAAGGCCAGTGTATAGATAGTGATTAACGCGATTTTTCAACTTAATTTGGCCGTAGAATCTCTCATTCCCACTCTCTTCGGTTCCCCTCACTTATCTCTAGCTTTCTAGGTCCATTCTTCGCCAAATCAATGATCCGAAGCCACCACTATACTCCTGGGGAAGTTCTCTGCATATTTGCTGGAGTGGATCGTTGGCGGGGCTAGTTCGGAATTCATCCCAAATCTAGGGTAATACTTTCTACTCTATATTTGACTTCTTAACAGTTGTAGAAAGCATAGTACGCATAGAAATATTGAAGTTTAGTTATGAGGAATGTCATTTTTAGGGTGTTGAACGAGAACCCTTGTGGGTGCAGGACTGCTTATTTTAGGGGTTTTTCAGGAATCAAGTAAGGGGATAAACTAAGCTAGTTATTTTATGAAAATGTATGTATGTTATTACATCATCTGATTTCAGGAAAATAAATATATTTATATATGTTTATGTCTGGGAAATACTGCTGTAAAAGATGATATGTTTAAATATGTATAAAACCTATTTTATGTGGCATGAGTAGAATTTATAATGAAATACTGTTTTCTGGGAATATGATAAAGATATGGATTTTTATAATGAAAAAAAATCGGCGTACGGGCCGTGCTATGTATATGATTTGCCGGCGTATGGGCTGTGCTTTGTATATGATTTTCTAGTGCATGGGCCGTGCTATGGATATGATTTTCTGGCATACGAGCCGAGCAATGGATATGATGCGCCGGCGTACAGGCCAAGCTATGGATATGATGTGCTGGCGTACAGGCCGAGCTATGGTAAAATATAAAATGCCGACATACGGGCCAATAATTTTCATGATGTATATAAATATGCAAAATGATGTGATGATTAACTTGGAAAATATTAGTATGAAATATCCATGTATCATAGTTTGATTGTATGCTATATGGTATCAGAACCTGGTTGGCTTGGTATAGGCTAGCACTTGCATGGTACCACTGCTATGTGTTTATAATTCATCATGATATTTGTGTTCATGTTGCTGTACGGAGTAGCATGAGGTTGGATGGTCGATGTGGTTTTAAGAAGTGTGAGCGCCCCTGGTGTATGGACCAGGTTTGGTAGACCCATTGGACTTACAGACTGTACTTTTGACTTGGCAGTGGTTAGCCAACCATTGTCAGGTCCTGCCTTCGGGCCACACAACCCAGTCATGTAGGGGTAATACATGACAACAGCCAGCTAACCTATCGGGGTTGTTTTCATATTATATTTATATGAGATGAATTATGCTATGAGAATCCTGTATGTTTTGCTATGCTTTGATTATACATGTTTTTCCTAGAAATGAGATATACAATTTTACTAGTTATGTTTATGTAAATAGTTATATATATCACGGAAATGCTCATGTTGTCACACACTAGTATTAGTTTATTTCCCTTGCTGAGAGGTTTCTTACCCCGAATTTCATAAACATTTTAGGAGCCCTTGATAGGAGAGCGGATAAAGCTCTACTGAGATAGTACTCTTGATCTGCCCTCTTTGAAGGGTAAGTTTTGGTGGGGATGGTTGGATTTGGTGGGAAATGTCCCTAGGACTTTCTTTTTGGGATGTGTATATAAATATAATGGGTGTAGTAACTCTGCTATTATGATGGATGGTATTGTGTATGGTGTTATGAGTTATTATGATTTTTGTGTTTCCTGCTTCCGTTTGTGTTTCTGTTATATCCCTGGTACCCACGGGTTCAGGTTGATTATGATTTGTTGGATTTATTATACAAATTTTGTGTTATTTTTAAGGAAAAGGAAAAAAATGTGAAAATTAAGCAGGTCGTTACAATCATGGTACTATAATTACTGTATAAACATGGTACTATAAAAGTCTAAAAAATCTTTGTTCTATAAAACCATGTAAACTGTAGTTTTGTATAGCCGTAGTTTTGTACATAAAATTATATAAACTGTATTTCATAACTCTGTTAAAACTATATAACTATAAGTCTATAAATTTGTATAAGATTCTATAAACGTTTCAATATTTTCCACATGCCACACAATTAAGTACAACTTTATACATATAAACTGTAATACTATATAATTTCCATGCTTTATTTAGTTTAAAAACCAAACTTTGTAATCATATTCAAGTATTGTGCTATACTAGTAAAATCTCTAAATTATCTAGTATAACATGTTCCCCCTTACCTGATTATCTGAGTTCTATTTATTATTTCTCTATCTTACGCCTACAACACTCGTAATTCCAAACCCTAAAATTATATATATATATATATATATATATATATATATATATATATATCTCCTTGTCAATTAAATGAATATCTAGAATAATTATCATACCCACATTTCTAAACTATGAACAATTTATCATTTACCTAGGTTCCTGAGATAATACTTACGGGGCTTCTCAATCCATGCTTGAAGTATTTGGAACTCCAAACCCTGAAATCATAATACCCTAATTTAATCATCCCAAACACCAGTATAACAATATTTAACACAGAATTCGGGTTCAGAAAAGCCAACTAACCAAATAAACCTTAAATAACCCACTTACCTTGATTTTGGGATGGTGTCTGAACTCCTTAAACTAAAATTTTGTGTCAGCTAGGTTGTAGAAAATCTCCCTAGGATCAACATGGTAGCTTCTGATAATTGAAACTAGGAGAAACGGAGCTGAATTTGTAAAGATAAGGAGGAGGAACCGAGGGTAGAGAGAGAGAAAATAAGAGAGAGAGAGAGAGAGAGAGAGAGAGAGAGAGAGAGAGAGAGAGAGAGAGAGAGAGAGAGAGAGAGAGAGATTTTTCTTGCTGAATCCTGATTTCAGCATATTTATAGGAGACTTGAAATGTGGCCTCATCGACGAGCCACGTGTACTCATCTTCGTCGACGAAGGTGAAGAGCTCGGCGATGAACCAATGGGTCTGAAATACCCCCCGGTATCTCTTTGTTGACGAACGTTGAAACTCGTCCATGAACACAACATGGGAGTTCGTCGACAAAACCAGGGCATTCATCGACAAACCCTGCTTTAATCCCCTTTTAATTTCCTTTTCTCTCTATTATTTAATTATTATAATTTCCAGGTCTCTACAAGACCAATGTAATGAAGGTACGTGTAGTGATAACACATTTTATAAGAAAATGACTCCTTGGCTCACATTGAATTGATATCGTGTAATATTAGTAAAGAAGTAGTCATTTTATTTAACTATTGATACGACTAGTAGCTCCATTTAGTGTCGAAGGGGGTTGTGAAGAAGCAGGAATTGAAGATTGAGCCCTGTTGACTTTGGTGCAATCCCAAGAGTGGGGGTGAATTGGAGATTAAAAATTTTCTTCCTAGGTTCAACTAATCTAGCAGCAGTTTTACACAACCTAGGGGTAGTCTAAGTATATATGAAATTGCAGATACAATATATTAATCACTTTTAAGTACATACAACGCAATTCCATTATTTGCTAATCAAATGCAATACCGTGCCAATCAGATATGCAGTATATTCAGCAAGGAAATTAAATAAAAAATAATGTAAAATATAATGCAAGAAATGTAAACTTAACACCGAATATAATATAGGGGTTCGGTCAATCCTGCCTACGTCCCTGCCTTGGATCACAAGCACAAGGAATATTCCACTAAGGGCCCACTTCATGGGTAGAGCGACACCGTATACAATACCTTACCAGGATGGTGCACCTAACTTTCCTAACTAGGTCAAAGTCAATTCGAGACTTTTACCAGGACAAGTCAGGGTTCGTGGAAGAGAGGTGGTGATTATAGGGATCGGAGGCAAGAGTCAGGGAGTCGTGGGTTTCAAGGTATGCAGTCATTCCTAGCTTGTCAGACTTGTGGGAAGAGGCACCCGGGGGAGTGTCATGCTGGGCGAGGTATCTGCTACTGATGTGGGGACCCATGACACATGATTAGAGATTGTCAAGATCGAATTGGAGCTACTCCCACTCCTAGACCTGCTCGGGGAGGTTATCTGGCACCTCGTGGAGATCACCAAAGGAATACGGCTCCAGCGAGAGTTTACGCCTTGATGCTGAGTGATGCTGAGATAGCCAATGACGTGGTGACAAGTATGGTTAGGATGCTTTCATTTAAAGTTATTATATTGTTTGATTTAGGGGCCACACATTCGTTTGTGTCTATAGAGTGTATTAAATTATGTGGGGCAGAAATTCAAGAAGTGTGGGTCGGTGGCCGATTAGCCCAGAAGTGTAAATGGTGTAGTAGGATACCCATTGTGTTACTGACCCACTAGAAGTGTAGAGACCTCGAAGATTTAAATTATGAAATTAAAGAAGGAAAAGGAATTTTAAAAGGAAATCCATAGGGCTTCGTTGACGAGTGCCATGGGCTCATTGACGAACTGCCTTCTATGACCCATTGACGAGGACATGTGTCTCGTCGACGAAGAGATATTGGGAGTAGGATTATAGGACATTCAGGTTCGTCGACAAATTCAGGCCTTCATCGATGAACTCACTTTTTCGGTTCATCGATGAGTCCACGTGTCTCGTCGACGAAGCCACGTGACCAACCATCTATATATGTGCAAAAATTAGGTCTTTGGTGAGAAAATCAGTTCTTGTTCTCTCTCTCTCTCTCTCTCTCTAGAATTCAGTTTTCCTATCTTCTCTCTAAGTTTTCAGCTTTGCTTTTCCCCGGTTCGATGATCAGAAGTTACCACGATGATCCTGGGGAGATTCTCTACACCTTAGATGGAACAAAATTTTGGTTTAAGAAGTTCAGACACCATTCCAAAATCAGGGTAAGTAGGTTATTTTAGGGTTTTTATAGTTATCAGACTTTTCTGAACCTAGATCTTGTGTTAGATGAAAATATACTGAAGTTTGAGTTGATTAAACTAGAGTGTTGTGATTTCAGTGTTTGGGTTCCCAACCACCACAGGCATGGGTTGAGGATCCCAGCGGGTGTTTTCTCGGGAACTTAGGTAATATTGATAATTAATTAGTAGTTTAGAATTTTATGGATAAAAGAAATATGTGAGCCTCGAGAAAAGGGGAGTATAGTTATTATTCTGGGTTTGGATTGATTGAATTTGGAAATATATATTATATTATAGGATTTTGAGTTTGGTATGCTGAAGGCGTGAGGATAAGGTTGGAGTCAGGCTTCCTAGTCAGTTAGGTAAGGGAAATATGTTATACCAGCTAAGTTAGAGATTTTTACCAGTGAAATATAGTAGTAGATTAGGGATTTTTCCATAATAAATATTATATAGTTTTACAAATTATAGTACATGAGCTTTACTTATTTAATTGTGTGGAATGAGTAAATAACAGTTCAGTACAGGATTTTCATGGTTTGCATAGTATTATGATTTATAGTTTATATGTACAGAAATATGTTATACAAAATTTATAGAATTATGATTTATAGTATATACACAGAAAAATATTTTACAGCATTTTCAAAATACCATGATATACAGATTACAGAACCACAACGTTAAGATATTACAGTTTATTCAGATAAGATATTATAGTATATTTAGATCAGTTTTTACAGTGTTATGGTTATTACAGTTGAAACAGAATCATGGTAAAATAGTAAGATATATATAGAATAGTATTATACAGTATTAGACCCTGATGGATCAGATTAGATTTCAGAGCATGGTACCGTAGCTATTCAGATCAGAGTGCAACCACATATCTCAGATAGTGTGTGGATTTTATAAGTAGTTGATCGTGCCTTAGGAGAGATTGTAGGCTTCCTAGTAGTCTGAGTTGAGCCGGCCAATCTGATGACAGAGGTTTTAGTTGACTTATCCTGGTAGGCCAACCAGTGTTAAGTCTCGCATACGGGCCTCACAACCTTGTCATGAGAGGTTAAATCATGACATACAACCATCCAGGGAAGTTATCATGGTTATATACATATATACAGATTTACAGATTAATAGTAGATATATTAATAGTTATTAGATGTATGATTAAATCGAAAGATCAAATATTATAATTGTATTTTAAGTTACATAGGTGTGAGTTATACTGTATATTATTTTACGGGCTATCTCAGTTTCAGTTGTTTAACAGTATATTATTCATGTTAACTCAATTGCCACACACTGGTAATAACATATTTCGTCTTATTG
The DNA here is from genome assembly GCF_029873635.1 of Malania oleifera. NCBI lineage: Eukaryota > Viridiplantae > Streptophyta > Magnoliopsida > Santalales > Ximeniaceae > Malania > Malania oleifera. Next base: position 126,295,408 of record NC_080417.1, read on the forward strand.
AGAGTTGTCTCATCCCAGTAATTTAACACATTTCAGGTGATCCAGTTAGACGAGCAGATCAGGCTTAGAGATAGAGGGGATATTTATATAGCCTTGTCGTTGAAGAAATTCAGAGGCTCGTCGACGAGATGATACCGAGAGATTTTTAGAATTTTGGAATCTCAGGTTCGTCGACGAGACCAACTTTGTTGTCGACGAACACCCTTCTTCTGCTCGTCGACAAGAGTTCCAATTCGTTGACGAGGTTGGCCGGGTCAAAGGTCTAGAAGTTGAATTTTTGTTGCTTAATGGTTAAGAAAACTCAAATATTCTCTCTCTATCTCTCTCTAGACTTGAACCAGACTCTCTCCCAATCTAAGAGCTCGGGCCGCCTGTTACCCGATTCAACGATCCGACGTTACTACGTGGATCAGTGGGAGAATCTCTATGATTATAGCGGATTAGATCTTTGTTTTGAGGATTTTCGGGTTTTACCTTAAAATCAAGGTAAGGGTCTAAATTTGTTTTCAGTTTGGTAGATCTATGGTAAATAGGATTGTATTGAAGTTGTGTTCTTTGGTTTTTAGGTTTTGAGCATCCTATGTCGCTGTTTTGGACCGTTTAGGTTCATGTTTCGGTTTTCAGGAAAAGGTAAGGGGATTTTGTTTATATCAGTTATTTTTGAAATATGAATCGGTAAAACTGTGGTTTATGATGATATGTACGTTTTGAATACTTATTTAGTAATGACCCGAATAATAATAATAGTATTTAAATAGAGAGAAAGGGAAATGGAAACAGTAATAGAAGGAGTCAGTCGACCGACATCACACTTTGAAAGTAATAACCGAGAAATTTAATTAAGGACTCGTCGACGAATACAGGGGATTCATCAATGAGGATAACATAGGGTCTCATCGACGAAGACAAGTTTCGTCGATGAGAAGATATCGAGAGAGGATTTTTGGAGGTATAAAATTCATCGACGAGGGTGTAAGTTCATCAATGAACTTTCTACAGGATTTGTCGACGAGGTGACGTGTCTCGTTGACGAATCCGACCCTATAAATAGCAAAAACTAGAATTTAAACGCAGAAAATTAAGAAAAAAAATCACACACTCTCTCTTCCTTCGGTTTCTCTCTCCTCTCTCTCTTCGATTTCGGATCCATTGCTCGCAGGATTGACGATCTAAGGCCATCACGATGCTCCTAGGGAAGTTCTCTCCAAATCTTCTGGAGCGGATTGTTGGTGGAAGCGAGTTGAAATTCATGCCTGAGTTGTGGTAAGGCTTTTTATGCCAAATTTGGTCTTACCATAATGATTTTCATGTGAAAATACTGAAGTTTAGTTCTGCGAGTTATTATTTTCAGGGAGTTGAACGAGGAACCCTACGAGTGCAGGATTGGAAATTTTAGAGGGTTTCTTTCAGTATCAGGTAAGGGAATAAACTAAAGCAGTTATTTTTCATACAAATTATTATTATTTATTAGTAAATTTATTTTCAGGAAAGCATGTATTATATCTATATATTATGAAGGAAATACACATTTGGGGAAAATACTGCTATTATGTTGAAATGTATATATATGTATGAGATGCCAGAAATTATGATTTTAGAATATAATGTATGGTTTTATACAACAAATGTGTTGCATGAATATTACTTTACGTGAGAAGTATTATGATATGACAATGTTATGGATGAAGTATGTTTTTCAGAGATTATGAAAGAATACAGTACATTATGATTTTAAGGTACATGATAAATGATTTATTTATTCCGAATGATATGTATGAGATATTTGGGGTAAGGCCGTGATTGATAGTAGGCGCGAGGCCGTGTTTTACATATGATTTTGGCATGAGGCCGTATTTATGAAATATTCGGCGCGAGGCCATATTTATGAAATGTTTAGCGCGAGGCCGTATTTATGAAATTATAGAAATGCTATCAATCTATTTATGTTAAATGTTATATTATCATGTACTATATGTCATCAGAACCCGGATGTTAGTTTATTTCAATTTCAGGAGCATGGTACCGTAACTTATAGATAAGATATCTATGATCAGATTGGTGCTAACCACCCCATGAGAGGGTGGGGGATGGATAGTCGATGTGGCTTTCAGTGTAGAGTTGTAGATGTCCACCTAGCAGTCCGGACCAAGGTGTGGAGGGTCCATCATACTTATAGACATTTTTGACTTGGAAGTGGTTGGCCAGCCATTGTCGGGTCCTGCCTTTCGGGCTGCACAACCCGTCATGGGGGGTAATACATGACATCAACTAGTTATTCATCCTGGGTATGTTTTCAGTATGATTTATTAGAAATATGAAAGTATACATTTTTTTTTTTGTAGTTATTAAATGATGAATGTTTTCTGATATGAAGATTGTGTTGTATATCTATATTATTATTAAATATTCATGTTGCCACACGGGTGTATTTAATTTATTTTCCCTTACTGAGAAGTGTCTTAACCCCGAAAATTAAATGATTTTTAGGAAACCCGGAGAGACTGGTGGGTCAGGGCTGCCGCTGAGTGAGTTGAGCTCCCCTGCTAGAAGGGTAAGTTCTGATCTAGGATGAGAAGATTTTTGTTGTAAGATCCTAGGTTTAGTTTGATATTTTGGAGAATGTATGTATAAACACAGTATTTTGGAGATGTAGTAGACTCTGGTATTATGTAATTATTGGTTAATGAATGTGATTTACATTTACTGCTGCCTAGATTCCGCTGTGTATGACAGGTGTCCCCACTACCCATGGGTTCGGGTTGACTATTTTATTTATTATGTTTTATTATACATTAAGATAAGCAGGACACTACAGTTTGGTATCAGAGCCTAGGATACTCGGTTCTGTAGACTCTAGAGTGCAGCAGTAATAATACTAGAGTATAGGATAAGGGGATTTGAGGTCTGATTTTGTAGTCTAGATGCATGACTTTCGTGGTGGTTTGTGTGATTTCCTGGGGTGACGATTTCAGGAAAGTCATGGTAAACTATTGTCGGGTTGGGTATTTAGGTTGCAGGATTGAACCTTGAATTAAGATCAGGATAGATGGGTTAATTAGGAGAATATATTATAGGAGTTGGATGATATGTATAGTGAAGGGGTTTTGAGTTAAGTTATTTGTTTTTCAGGATGGATCCTGGTGGGAGTAGTGCCCACGCTAGTGGGAATGAGGGTGCTGGACACTCCGGCACTGCAGGCAGTGATTTAGATGCAGTTTTGCGCAGCGTGGCACAAGTTATGGCAGAAATAGCCAGGAGTTCGAGGGAACAGGGTGGTCCATCAGTAGGCCACGGTAGTTCGATCGAGAAATTCATAAGATGAATCCTCCGGCTTTCTCCGGGGGAACATATCCTGCAGTCGCTGAAAACTTGGTGCAGGAGATCGAGAAAATATTTGTAATGCTGCAGTATTCAGAGGAGCAGCGGGTGCTATTTGCTGGCTACATTCTGACTGGGGAGGTCGAGAGATGGTGGTCGGCGGTGAAAATTTTGGAGCAGCAAAGGACAGTACCTGTGGAGATGACATGGGAGCAATTTAAGGACACATTCTTCGACAGGTATTTTACAGCCTCGTCTAGGGAAGCGAAGATTGAGGAGTTCTTGAATCTGAAGCAGGGACAATAGACCGTATAAAAGTACGCGGTGAGGTTCATCAAATTATCTTACTTCGTCCTGTACATCATACCAGATGAAGTAAAGAAGGTACGATAGTTTGAGAGGTGTCTGAGGAGAGAAATTTATAAGCAGGTGTTGATACTGAAGTTGCAGGATTTTGCTGAGCTGATGGATAGAGCCACTATAGCGGAGATTGGGGAGCGGTTGGAGGTTGAAGAGACACCTGGGGCAGTGTCGTGCTGGGTGAGGCATCTGTTATTGGTGTGGGGAGCTAGGACATATGATGAGGGACTGTCAGGCTCAGATTGGTGCTGCTCTTGCTCCTAGACTTACTCGAGGAGGCTACCAGGCACGACGTGGAGGCCAGTAGCGGAATGTGGCCCCCAGCCAGGGTCTTTGCTCTGACGCTGGGTGATGCTGAGGCAACCGATGACGTGGTGACAGGTATGATTAATATGTTTTCATTTAAAGTTATTGCACTTTTTGACTCAGGGGCCATGCATTCTTTTGCATCTATGGAATGTGTTAAATTATATGGGACTGAAACACAGACATTAGATGTTGAATTATTAGTAGCTAAGCCAACTGGGTCAGCGGTGAGATGTAGTAGGGTACTCCGTGGTTGTCCAGTTGATGTTCAAGGGAGGATTCTATTTTTTGATTTGGTAGTGCTAGATATACATGAGTTTGATATTATTTTTGGCATAGATTGGCTAGCAGCTAATTTTGCACCATACCGAATGGCGCCAATAGAGTTGGCAGAACTAAAAGATTAGTTACAGGATTTGCTTGATAAGGGCTTCATACGACCTAGTGTATCTCCATGAGGAGCTCCAGTGCTCTTCGTCAAGAAGAAGGATGGGTCTATGAGGATGTGCATTGACTATAGAGAGATTAATAAAATGACCATCAAGAATAAGTATCCTCTACCCCGTATAGATGACTTGTTTGACTAGCTCTAAGGTACACGGATATATTCTAAGATCGACCTCAGATCAGGCTACCATCTGGTAAAGGTGAGAGCAGAAGATGTATCGAAGACGACTTTCAGGACCAGATATGGACATTACGAGTTCCTAGTTATGCCATTTGACCTGACAAATGCTCCTGCGATATTTATGGATTTGATGAAAAGGATCTGATCTTTCATCCATATTTGGACCAGTTCATTGTTGTTTTTATTGATGATGTACTGGTCTATTCGAGGAGCTATGAGGAGCATAAGATACATTTGAGGTAGGTTTTGCAGATGCTCAGAGAGAAGAAGCTATATGCAAAGTATAGTAAATGTGACTTATGGATTGAGAAACTTGTGTTCTTGGGGCATGTTATTTCAGGAGACGGAATTTCTGTAGATCCTAGCAAGATTGATGCTGTAGTGAATTGGGCTAGACCGAGGAACGTCCAGGAGATCAGGAGTTTCTTGGGGTTAGCTGGATATTACCGTCGTTTTGTCAAGAGGTTCTTAGTTTTATCAAGGCCTCTAACATGATTGACTAGGAAGAATGCCAGATTTGAATGGGACGACAGCTGTGAGTAGAGTTTTCAGGAATTGAAGCAGAGACTGGTCACAATGCCAATATTGATCATCTCGTTTGGGGGTGAGGGTTATACTATCTACAGTGATGCATCTTTGAAGGGACTTGGTTGTGTATTGATGCAGTATGATAGAGTAGTGGTGTATGCATCCAAACAGTTGAAAGAATACGAAAACAACTACCCCACCCATGATCTTGAATTGGTTGCAGTGGTACACGCATTAAAAATTTGGAGGCATTACCTGTTGATTACACGCCAAAACTGCGTAATTAGGCACTTTAATCCTGTCTTTATGGTTTTTATTTTTAATTAAAAGTCCAATTACGTCTGATATTTTAATAAAGTGCCATATTTATGATTCTTGAACTTTATTGCACAATTTATGAATTTTTGGTAATTTTTTATCGCAGAAAAATACCCGGGAACCAAAACCAACACCTGTTCGTATTTCATGCATAACTTTTCCGTCCAAGTTTCGATCAAGACAATTCAAATTTCTAGAGAAAGAGGAAAGGATTATCTACAACTTTCATGTTTTGAGTTTTTCGAGAAACGAGCTCCAGAAGGGTCAAATTGGGAGATGAACAGAGAATGAAAAAAATGAAAATATATATATATATATATGAGGACATGTGATGTGACTCGGCCATGCAAGCCGGGTCAAACCCAATTGGGTCGGATTTCCCCATCCAGGTAGGGCTGCATAGTGCCTCCTTTATATAACTCCAGTGCAGGTCTTCAGACAAGACTCTCTCGGCGCTTTCTCCCCTCTGCCTTTCTGTTCCTTCTTCTAGCCTTCTTCTTCTCCTTTTCCTTATCCTTCTTTTTCTTCTTCCCTTCTTCTCCCTTTTCTTGTTGCTTCTCTTGCTCTAGCTCTTGATCTCTGCTCTTCCTCTTTCCCCTGTTGCTGCCACTGTCGCTCCACAGCAGGACAGATGCCAGTAGTGTCTTCAATCAACCCGAGACAGCCCCTGCTGTCCACTCTGCTGCTGTTGTTTAAGGGGAACCCGAGAAGTCACCCTGCGGCAGACCCCAGCTCCAATTCTTTTGCTGTTTCTCCAGCGCAGCCACGACCATCCTCCTCTACTGCAAGCCTGCTGCTAGCAATCTAGCCGGCTGTTCTCTCAGCAGCCTGCCATTGAAGACCACCGAAGCAGCAGACCACTTCTGCAACACCCAAAGACCAGCCACGGCCATCCTCCAGCAGCTCTCTTTCTCTCTCTCTCTCTCTCTCTCTCTCGCTCTCTCTCTCTCTCTTCTTATTTCTTCTTTCTTTTATATAATTAACTAATATGTTATTTTTACAGTTTATTTAGTCTTTTGATGTTTGTTCTTTCTCTTGTTTTTTTTTTTTTTTTTATGTACTTGTTATTTAACTAAGTATTAATATGAGTTTAGATGTTTAAGTTAGTATTTCATTTTTTATTCAAGTTATTCTTTAATGAGATTAAGTTTGAGTTTGATTCTAAAATAATAAAAAAAAGTATTATTGTTCTTATTAAATCAATTGTTTGGTTGAAGCTCGGTTTAGTTAGGGTTGATTTTGTTAAGGTTTTTGTTTTTTTTTTTTTTTTTACCGTGCCCCGTTATCGTTTGAATGTCTCTTTTTCGTTAAAGTTCATGGTTGTGTTTTAATTGTGATGGTGGTTCATATTTGTGTTAAAGTTTCGATTTTTTTTTATGTGTGTGTTTGAATCTAATTAAGTTTCCATTCCTGCGTGTTTTAATTTTGTGTCCAAAGTTACCATCTTTAATTTACGTGTGCTCCGATGTTTCCTTAAGTAGACGTAGGGTTTCTATTCTTTTTTTTTTTTTTTTTTTTAGTGCATGTTAGTTTAGAGTTTTAAATCTCGTGTTATTTAATTTGTCAAAAGTAGAATCAACCACCCTTGAAATCCCGAATATGAACCTAGTTCAGTAAGCTTTTATTTTCGATTGGGTAAATGTAAAATCTAAGATTAAAACACATTCGCTGAGGAGAAGATCTAGCCCTTGGGCTAAATATTACACGACGTAAATCCTATACTTGGGATAACTTCCGAACTGCTTATTTTTTGAGTGAGTCGAGTTTTTGGTGCCGTTGCCGGGGACTTGCCAGTTTTAATTTCGAATTTTGCGTTTTCCCAATTATTTTCTGATTTTTTTTCTTCAAATATATAGAAAAAAAAATTAAAAAATAAAAAAATTGAAAAAAATAAATAAAATTGTTTGTTGCTGTGTTAGTGGATTTCTGCTGGCCATTGTGATGTTTGATGCCCTGGGTTCGAGATAGTTCGAATCGATTGTGTAGACTTTCACCTAACACCAGTAGAGATACACATAGCACCGAATCTGACTATTCACCTATTAGTCCTGAGAGTGATTTTGAATTTGAGCTGAATAATCTGTTTGGCCACTATTTTGAAGAAGCTATGACTGCACATGCACCACGTACACTTGAATATTTTCTATAGCCTGCACGCACATCTACACCTTCATGCATTGTGTTGCCACAAGATGCACCGAATTTCACTCTTAAGCATGGCATGTTATCCGTGATTCCCTAGTTTCACGGGATGGATTCTGAGAGTCTGTACCAACACTTGACAGATTTTGAGATGGTTGCACCACTTTCATTAACAGGGCTGGGACTGATGAATACATTAAACTGTGTTTGTTTCCCTTTTCTCTGAAAGACAAGGCAAAAATCTGATTTAATTCTTTGTGCCCTAACTCTATTACTAGCTGGGCTGAAATGCAGCGTGAGTTCTTACATAAGTTCTTTTCTCTTTAGAGAACTCAGTACCTGCAGGAGCAGATAAGTCAGTTCATGCAAAAAGATGGTGAGACATTCCAGGCATGTTGGGAGAGATTCAAGGACCTGATGAACATATGCCCGCACCACGGTTTCGAATCCTAGAGGTTAGTGAACTATTTTTTTAATTCTTTAACCCCTGTGTGCAAACAATTTGTCCATACTATGTGCAATGGGATGTTCTTTCGTAAGGAACCAGACGAGGGCTTATCATTTTTAGACTATCTCGTTGAGAGTGCCTAGCAGTGGAACGCATGACCTGAACAGGTGTCGATAGCTGCCCAACCTATCTGAGCAATCAGTGGCAGGGGCAGATACGAGGTGAAAAAGGAAACTAGGTTACAGGCCCTTGTAACTGCGTTATCTAAGAAAGTCATGGAATCCAAAAAGTCGAAAGCTGAGATTTGCACGATTTGTGAGACTTCAGACCACAGACCTCAGGATTGTCAATACATACCAGTGTGGCAAGAGAGCAGATCTGATTGGGTGTCATCGGCAAATTGGGTCAACAAGACGCAGAATCAGCCGTTCTCAAACACTTATCCCCCGGGGTGGTAGAATCATCCAAACCTTCAATGGAGAAATGATCAGCCTGGTCCATCATCTTCGTGGTATCAGTAGGCACCTCTATCATATGCACCACCTCCGCAATCGACATATAATCCAGTTGTAGCTCCTCAACCGCAATATCAACTGCAACAGTTTTCCCAGAGCTACGCACCACCAGGATTCCAACCAGTGTTAGCTCCCATTCCATTAAAGAAAGCTTCTGATGATAGTATAGTGCATGTGGCAACCATGCTCCAGCAAATCATACAAATGCAAGTTACGACCAATGGAGAATTGAAAGATGCCGTAAGCAAGATGAATACACAACTCAATACCCTGGAAAAAGGAAAATTCCCTACATAGCCTCAGCCTAATCCCCAAGTATACAAATAGCAACAACAGTCAGTGCACAATGTTTCGAGGGATGAGCATGAGTCAGAAAAAGCAGTTATTACTTTGTGAAGTGGAAAAGAAGTTGCCCATCCTGAAATACCTACTGATCAACAACCAGCTGCGCTGACACCTGAGGTGGAAGATGAGACAGGTAAAGGAATGGAAAAATTAGATGAAGCCAGCTCGAGTTCTACAAAGTTGGATAATAAGAAGGATGAGCCAATTAAGGAATATCAACCTGTTGTCCCATACCCTTAGCGTTTGACATTTGGTCAAAAGAATAAGTATCATACGGAGATTCAAGAGATATTCAAGCAGGTAAAAATCAATATTCCACTCTTAGATGCCATACAAAAAATCCCTGCATATGCAAAATTTCTGAAAGACCTATGCATCGTAAAAAGGAAATTGAATGTGAAGAAAAAGGCTTTCTTAATTGAGCAAGTCAGTGCATTAATTCTTAGTCAGACTCCACAGAAACTTAGAGATCCTGGATCCCCCACGATACCAATCATGATTGGTGAATCTCGTATTAGGAGAGCTCTACTTGACCTTGGGAGTAGTGTGAATCTGCTTCCGTCTTCATTATATGACTAGCTGGGTTTAGGTGAATTGAAGAGAACTACTATGATGCTACAGTTGGCAGACAGATTCGTAAAGGCTCCATGAGGTATTTTTGAGGATGTTCTGGTTCAAGTTGACAAATTTTATTACCCCGTGGATTTCGTTGTTTTGGATATGCAGCAGCCTATTTCCACCATATATCAGGCTCTTGTCATTTTGGGGCGACCATTCCTTGCTACTTCGAACGCTCTGATTAATTGTCGGAGCGGAGTCCTCAAGCTCACATTTGGGAACATGACACTGTAAATGAATGTTTTTAATGCTCACAGGATGTCAAGTGGGTGTGACAATGTAGATACTCATGCAGTCGATGTGATAGATGACTTAGACACTTTAGTGCTACTGTCGGTACTCGACGTTGATGTCGCACTTGAAAATGACTCTTTTGCGCAGTTTGAAGGGATTGATGAATTATTGCCAGAATTAGAGGAGCAGATCCTAGATAATGTTCCTCATATGTTTGATACGAGTTATACAAGTAGTTGGCGTAAGCCTACACTTCAGGCCATTGACCTACTAGAAATTCTGAAGTCATCCGTAGAAGAAATTCCAATACTTGTGTTGAAACCATTGCCTGCCGAGTTGAAATATGCTTTCTTGGGTCCGATAGACAGCACATTCCCTGTGGTAATTTCTTCACACCTTACTCTTGAACAGGAAACTAAACTATTGCAGGTACTTCGCGAGCATTAAGGAGCGATTGGATGGACCATTGCTGACATCAAGGGTATCGACCCTTCCATTTGCACTCATAACATCTTCCTCGAAGGAGACGCTAAAACAGTTTGAGATGCACAAAGGAGGCTGAATCCAACCATGAAAGAGGTGGTAAAAAATGAAGTGCTGAAATTGTTAGCTGCTGACATCATCTATCCGATCTCCAATAGCAAATGGGTAAGCCCAACACAGGTAGTTCTAAAAAAAACTGGTTTGACTGTCATTGAAAATGCTAATGGAGAATTGATCCTATCTAGGAAAGTAACAGGTTGGAGAATGTGCATTGATTATCGTAAATTGAATTCGGCTAGCCGAAAAGATCACTTCCCGTTACCTTTCCTAGATCAGATATTAGAGAAAGTAGCTGGTAATTCCTTTTATTGTTTCTTGGATGAATTTTCTGGTTACTATCAAATTTCCGTAGCACCTGAGGACCAAAAGAAGACTACCTTCACTTGTCCTTTTGGTACCTTTGCCTTTTGCAGAATGCCATTCGGTTTATGCAATGCCCCTACCACTTTCTAGCACTGTATGATGAGTATTTTCTTTGATATGTTAGATGATATGTGTGAAATTTTTATGGATGAATTTTCTGTGTTCGGTAAGTCTTTTGATAATTGTTTGATACATTTGATTGCGATTTTGAAAAGATGTAAGGAAAAGAATTTACTTTTGAACTGGGAAAAATGTCAATTTATGGTACGTAGTGGTTTAGTACTTGGACATTTAGTTTTTAAGCGTGGTATAGAAGTTGATAGGGCCAAGGTAGAGTTGATTTCTCAGTTACCTGTCCCTAAGATAGTATAGGATATTTGATCCTTCCTTGGTCATGCTGGTTTCTATAGACGTTTTATTCAGGGTTTCAGTAGTATTGCTAAACCATTATGTACCCTGTTGCAAAATGAAACTGAATTTTTGTGGACTGATGATTGTCAACAGGCCTTTGAAACACTAAAGCGAAATTTGACTATTGTGCCTATCATGCAACCTCCTCGGTGGGACTTGCCATTTGAGATCATGACCGATGCTAGCAACTACGCTCTTGGTGCCGTTCTAGGCCAACGAATTGATAACAAGCCATCGGTTATTTATTATGCTAGTTGAATTTTGAATGATGCCCAGAGAAATTATACTACCACAGAGAAGGAATTGCTAGCTGTTTTTTTTGCTTTAGAAAATTTTCGCTCTTATGTCATTGGTGCAATTGTTATCATTTTTACTGACTACTCTGCTTTGAAATATTTACTAGTAAAGAAGGATGCCAAGCCCAAGTTGATCAGGTGGATTGTACTCCTTCAAGTATTCGACATCACCATGCATGATAAAAAGGGCGTGGAAAACGTTGTAGTTGACCATCTTTCTCGGTTGCAGCTTGATTACGCGCCGAAACTGCGTAACTGGGCATCTTAACCCGGACTTTACGGTTTATATTTTTAATTAAATATTTAAAATTGTCCAATATTTTAATAAAGTACCAAAATTATCATTCTTGAACTTTATTGCATTATTTATTAAGTATTGGTATTTTTTTGTCGTAGGAAAATTCCCGGGAACTAAAATCGATAACTGTTTGTATTTTATGTATAACTTTTCTGTCCAAGCTCCGATTGAGACGATTCAAATTTTTGGAGAAAGATGAAAGAATTATCTACAACTTTCATGTTTTGAGTTTTGTGAGATACGGGCCCCAGAAGAGTCAAATTTGCAACAAATAGAGAACAAAAGAAAATGAAAAAAAATATATAATAATTGGGTCATTGATTTGACCCGGCCATTCATGGCCGGGTCAGGTTGTCCACGCCGGATCCTAGGGCACCCAGCTGTTCCTTTAAATCTTCTTCTCTTCCTCTCCCTGCGAAGGCAGCCCATGAGGGCTCCCCCTCTCCCCTTCTCTCTTTTCCCTTTCTCTTTTCTCTTTTCTCTTCCATAGTTTTTCTCTCCTCTCTTCTTCTTCTTCTTCTTCTTATTCTTCTTTGGTTTTGTATTTTTTTCTTTCAATTGCTGCTTTGCTCCTTCTTTGTTTCCCTTTCCTTCTTCCCCTGTTTTCCTTAATCTCTTGCAGTCTCTCCCTCTCCCTGTTCCTTACCTGCTGCTCCAGCTTCGTGGCACACCCGTAGACCCAAGAGCCACCACACAACCGGCTTCCAACCATCTTCAAGACAGCAGCCCCGACCTCCAGCTCCTCCACAGCAGTAGGCCGAGAGCTCTTCCAGAACAGAGCCACACCCGCTGCACACCATCTAGTAGCATAGCTCCCCGAGGCCATCCCACTCCACCCGAGGACACCCACAGCACAGGCCGAGCCATTCTCTGCTGCAAACAGCCTCCCCTCTGTTGCAAACAGCAGCCCCTCTGCTGCAACTCGTGAAACACCAGCACAGCAAGCCTCCTCCTCAACCCCCTGTTCCAGCACAGCCAGACTCTGCAGCTCCACCTGAGACCCAGCCAACCGAAAGTAGCTCCATCACATGCGGCAGCAGCAGCAACTTGAGCACCAGCTGCTATGGCTTTTTTCTCCTTCTCCTTTTATTGCAATTGAATGTGTTTTGTTTTTAAATTATTTAGTTAGTTAAATAGAGTTTTGAAAATTTGTTTGAGTGATTATTAAGTACTTTTACTTTATTTTATTTTATTGATGTTTAGTTTTTGTTTATTTGAGATTTCTCAATTAATATTGTCATTAGATTGGTAGAGTTTAGTTTAGCTTCTTTCAATTATTTATCTAACGTTCTTTTAATTTAAATCCTGTTTTACTTCTAGCCAAATAATAATAAAAAAAAAAGAGTTTTTGTTTGAAGTTGTTTTTCCAAAGTTTAGTCTTTTTATTGAATCTTGGGTTAGTTAGGGTTGGGTTGATTAAAGTTTGAGTTTTTATTGTGTTTCGTTGTCATTTAAGCCTCGAACTTTTGTTTATGTCTGTTTTTAGAGTGCGACTCTTGATTCAATATCTTAAATTTGTTAAAGGTTCAATTTTAGTGTGTGCATTTGAATCTGATTGAGTTTCCTTGCCTGTGTGTTTTTAATTTTGAGTTCCAATTTTCCATCTTTAATCAACGCATGTTCTGATGTTTCCTTGAGTAGATTAGCATTAGTGTTCTTCAATTCACTGCATTTTAGTTTAGGACTTTAAATTACATGTCATTTAATTCAAAGTGGAACTCATCAATCTTGAAAACCCAAATCTGAACTGAGTTCAGTACAATTTAATTTTGATTGGGAGAACGTAAAATCTGAGATTAAACGCATTTCCTAAGGAGACGATCTATCCCTTGGGCTTAATATTACACGATGTAACTCCTATACTTGGGATAACTTCCGAGCTGCTCATTTTTCGAGTGAGTCACAGCTACCCAAGGTACTGGAGTCCCCTCCTTTGAATGATGACTTTCCTGATGAACGTCTCTTTGCTGTGTCACGCGCTCCTTGGTTTGCCGACATTGTGAATTATCTCATCATTAACCGAATGCTGGACCATTGGCTCACCCAGGACAAGCGTAAGTTCTTAGCTGAGGTAAGACATTATTATTTTGATAATCCATACTTGTTCAAATATTATTCTGACCAGTTGGTGCGTAGATGTGTTCCAGATGATGAATTTAATTATGTGATGCATTTTTGCCATGATGGGACATATGGAGGCCACTTTGCTGCCAAGAAAACTGTTTCAAAAATATTACAAAGTGGACTCTACTAGCCTACCATGTTTAAAGATGTTAAAAATTTTTGTAAAGCATGTGAGGCCTGTCAAAAGTTAGGAAAAATTACTGCCAAGAATGAAATGCCTATGTCCCCCATATTGACTCTTGAGATTTTTGATTGTTGGGGTATAGGACCTTTCCCAATTTCTTTCGGGCATTCTTACATTTTGGTTGCTGTGGACTATGTTTCTAAATGGGTGGAGGCAATACCTTGTCGAACCAATGACCACAAGGTTGTCATACGTTTTCTTAAAGAGTTATTTGCACGCTTTGGTATGTCCAAGGCAATCATTAGTGATGGAGGGTCCCATTTCTGTCACAAACCTTTTGAAAAACTCATGCAAAAATATGGTGTAACCCACAAAGTCTTTGCCCTTTACCACCCTCAAACTAATGGTCAAGCTGAACTGGCCAATAGAGAGATCAAAACCATACTTGAGAAAACCGTGCTTCCTAATCGTAAGGACTGGTCAGAAAAACTTCTTGATGCAGTTTGGGCCTACCGAACAACTTTCAAGACAAACTTAGGGATGTCTCCCTACAGATTAGTATACGGTAAGGTGTGTCATTTACCTATTGAAATTCAGCATCGTGCTTTATGGGCTATCAAACAGATTAACCTTTCACTTGATGATGCCACTAGTTTAAGAAAGTTGCAGGTATGCGAGCTTGAAGAATCTCGAAGGGACGCTTATGATAATGATCGTTTGGCTAAGGAGCGGATAAAGTTGCTACATGATAGGAACATCAAAGATAAACAACTTTTCCCTTCTCAACAAGTGCTACTCTATGATTCCCGACTGCATGTGTTTCCTGGGAAATTGAAATCCCGGTGGGGTGGTCCGTACATCATTGAAAAAGTTCATTCTCATGGTGCGGTAGAGATTGTAGATCTGAAGAATGGTAACCGCTTCAGAGTCAATGGACAGCGCCTAAAGCCTTTCATGACTCCATTCGATGTCGACAAAGAGGTCTTACTTTTGCAAGACCCTAGGGGAGTCCTCTGACTTTTCTATGCTACTGTTTTCTTTTTATTTTATTTTCTTTTTCTTTTTGTTTATTTGTTTTAATTGTGTTTTTTCTTTTTCTTTCTTGTTACATTAGTTAGTAGTACTTTTCCATTAGTTGTTTACCATGCACAATTTTATTTCCCCCGCGCTTTCACATTAAGGACAATGTTCCACTTTAGTTGTGGGGGGGGGGGGGGGTGAGCATTCACATGTGACACTGTGCACGTACACATACCGATTTTATAAAAAAAAAAAAAAAACAAAACAAAAAAATCAAAAATATCAACAAAAGAAAAAGAAAGAAAGAGAACTGAGGAATTACATTGCATTATGCCATGCTTAACATTGCACATACCTTTCACATACTTGCGTATAACTTAAGAATGACACACTTGAGTCAATCATATGTAGTTTCTCTTTATATGATTTTATGACTCCATGAAGAATTGATTGGTCGTACATTCATGTTAATTTGGCTATATAATTTCTTGTATTTACACGACATCTCACGAGGTTGAATAAGCATATTCACATGATTCATTGCACTTAGGGTTTCCTATGAGCATTGAGAGAACACCCGTGATGACTATGACACCTTGTGAGGTATTGTTGAGCCAATTATCGTTCTTTTGAGTGTTGAAGTTAGCTTAGAGTTCATGAAACTCAACTTTCCCTTTTTTTTTTTTTTTCTGAATATCCTTTGTAAACTAGTCCATGTTTTGATTTGCTAGCCTAGAGGTGACACCTAGTGGGGAGATAGAAACTAGGTCTTGTAGCCTACTCTAAATGTGAAGGCTAAGCCACCCCTAGGGATAGACTTAATTCATGAACCCCTATTCGAGCTCAATTCCCATTGATGGTATGAAGATTACAAAAGAAGTGTTAGGATTGTCCTAATTGCTCAAGAAAAGACAGAAAATGAAGAATGAGCAGAAGAAAGAATAAGCAAGACACATGCGCATGAAATGAAATGTCAATGCCGATCCAAATACATATCACAAGGACACAACAAATATTTTCCACGTATGAAGATTCTTCAACCGATTAATGCCTCAGATGTATTCACGACAAGTTTGTGAGTAAGTTGATCTAGGGTGGCCTTGGTTGGATGTGGCGAGTAGGGGAGAAGATGTTAGGGTGAAGGACCCGACACCTCATAGATAGGCTAGATCCTTTCAAGACTAGTTCACTTCGTACATTTACCGTTGTTCCTTTTAGTATGTAGGATGTTTGATCACGACACTCTTCCTCACATATGACGAGTGAACCCATTTTCTCTAAGTGTTTTTGAGGGTATACTAGTTAGTCTGAGTCTAAGCGACCGTTCTGTAGGTGTCCACTGGTATCCTAGGTGTACTGAGTCACACACATCACACACACCTCGAGAGTTTATCTTTCTATACTCGGACTTATATGATTGCATTAAATTTCAAATGTGCCACTGATTAACTTCGTGTGAGTATAATGTTCTTGAATGACACATAAATGATGAAACTTGCATAAGCGACGTGCTTCGAATTTGTGTGTATTGAATATGAACAAGCTTGTGTGAATTTCAGTTATATTCTTGTATGTGAACCGGTATGGTTGTCTTGCATGTGCATTGATTTCACGATCACTGGAGTTTGTAGTTATGGGCACTACCCTAAAATTCATTAACGTCATTTGCTAGAGACTAGCAAAACGTTAGTTGGGGGGTGTGATTACGCGCCAAAACTGCGTAATTGGGCACTTTAATCCGGTCTTTACGGATTTTATTTTTAATTAAATGTCCAATTACATCCAATATTTTAATAAAGTGCCATATTTATGATTCTTGAACTTTATTGCACAATTTATGAATTTTTGGTAATTTTTTATCGCAGGAAAATTCTCAGGAACCAAAATCAACACCTGTTCGTATTTCATGCATAAATTTTTCGTCCGAGCTCCGATTGAGACGATTCAAATTTCAAGAGAAAAAGGAAAGGATTATCTACAATTTTCATGTTTTAGGTTTTGTGAGAAATAGGATCTAGAAGGGTAAAATTTGATGATGAATAGAACAAAAAAAATGAAAATATATATATATATATATATATATATATATGAGGACATGTGATGTGACCCGGCCATGCAAGCCGGGTCAGACCCAATTTGGTCAGATTTCCCCATCCGGGTAGGGCTGCATAGTGCCTCCTTTATACAACTCCAACGCAGGTTCAAACAAGACTCTGTTGGCGCTTTGTCCCCTCTGCCCTTCTGTTTCTTCTTCAAGCCTTCTCCTTCTCCTTTTCCTTATCCTACTTTTTCTTCTTCTCTTCTTCTTCCTTTTCTTGTTGCTTCTCTTGCTCTAGTTCTCAATCTCTCTGCTCTTCCTCTTTCCCCTGTTGCTGCCATTGTCGCTCCACAGTAGGACAGACACTAGTAGTGTCTTCAACCTCCCGCAGGACCTGCTGCCATATCAACCCGAGACATCCCCTGCTATCCACTTTGCTGTTGCTGTTTAAGGAGAACCCGAGAAATCACCCTATGGCAGACCCCAACTCCAATTCTTCTGCTATTTCTCTAGTGCAGCCACGACCATCCTCGTCTGCTGCAAGCCTGCTGCTAGCAATCCAGCCGGCTATTCTCTCAGTAGCCTGCCGTTGAAGACCACTGAAGCAGCAGACCACTTCTGCAACACCCAAAGACCAGCCACGACCATCCTTCGAGTGAAACCTAGGTCTTGTAGCCTACTCAAGATGTGAAGGCTGAGCCACCCCTAGAGATAGACTTAGTTCATAGACCACTATTCGAGCTCAATTCCCATTGATGGTATGAAGATTACAAAAGAAGTGTTATGATTGTCCTAATTGATCAAGAAAAGACAGAAAATGAAGAATGAGCAAAATAAAGAATAAGCAATACACATGCGCATGAAATGAAATGTCAATGCCGGTCCAAATACATATCACAAGGAAACGACACATATTTTCCACGTTTGAAGATTCTTCAACCAATTAATGCCTTAGATGCATTCACAACAAGTTTGTGAGTAAGTTGATCTAGGGTGGTTTCGGTTGGATATGGCAAGTAGGTGAGAAGATGCTAGGGTGAAGGACCCGACACCTCATAGATAGGCTAGATCCTTTCCAGACTAGTCCACTCCATATACTTAGCATTGTTCCTTTTAATATGTGGGATGTTTGATCGTGACACTCCTCCTCACATATGATGAGTGAACCCATTTTCTTTGAGTTTTCTTGAGGGTATACCAGTTAGGCCGAGTCAAAGCGACCGTTCTGTAGGTGTCCACTGGTATCCTAGGTGTACTGAGTCACACACATCACACACACCTTGAGAGTTTACTTGTTTATACTCGAACTTATATGATTGCATTAACTCTGAATGTGCCACTGATTAACTTCATGTGAGTATACTACTTTCAAAACACATATAAACGATGAAACTTGCATGAGTGACGTGCTTTGGAGTCGTGTGTATTGAATATGAACGAGCTTGTGTGAAATTCAGTTATGTTCTTGTATGTGAAGTGGTATAATTATGTCGCATGTGCATTGATTTCATGATTACTGGAGTATGTAGTTGTAGATACCACCCTGAGATTCATTCACGTCATTTGCTAGAGACTAGCAAAACGTTAGTTGGGGGGTGTGATTACGCGTCAAAATTGCGTAATTGGGCATCTTAACTCGGGCTTTATGATTTATATTTTTAATTAAATGTCCAAAATTGTCCAATATTTTAATAAAGTGCCAAAATCATCATTCTTGAACTTTATTGCACTATTTATGAAGTTTTGGTAATTTTTTGTTGCAGGAAAAATCTCGAAAACCAAAACCAACACCTGTTCGTATTTTGTGCATAACTTTTCTGTATGAGCTCTGATTGAGACGATTCAAAAATCTAGAGAAAGAAGAAATTATTATCTACAACTTTTGTGTTTTGAGTTTTGTGAGAAACGGGCTACAAAAGAGTCAGATTTGCGATGAACATAGAATGAAAAAAATGAAAAAAAAATATAACAATTCGGGTTGGGTCAAGTTGTCGGGTCAGCTCCAATTGGGTCGGGTCAAACCGGGTCAGTCTCTCACCCAGATCTTAGGGCAAGCCTCCTCCTCTATTTATTCTTTCTTTTTTCCCCTGTTCTGGGTGTGCCCTGTGCACCACTATTCTCTTCTCTTCTTCTTCTTCTTCTTCTTCTTCTTGTTTATTCTTTCTCTTGCGCTTGCTCTCGGCCAATTTTATTTTTATGTTCTTCTTCTCTCTATCTCTATCTCTCCTCCTCTCCCTTTTCTCCCTCTTCTACATAAATGGATTGATAGCATTTTATATAATTTTATAAATACAGCCTCATGCCGAATATTTCGTAAATACGGCCTCGCGTTAAACATTTCATAAATACAACCTCGCGCCGAGATCATACGTAAAACACGGCCTTGCACTTACTATCAGTCACGACCTTGCATTGAATATCTCATACATATCATTCTGAATAAATAAACCAATTATCGTGTATTTTCAAATCATAATGTATTGTATTATTTCATAATTCTTGAAAACATGCTTTACTCGTAAAATTTACCATAACATAATACTTATCATGTAAAATAATATACATGCCACACTATGTTGAGTAAAATCATACATTTCATTCTAAAATTACATTTCCTATATAACAATAGTATTTTCCCAAATATGCATTTTCTTAATAATATTCAAATATAACACATGCTTTTTTGAAAATTATTTTTCTGATAAATAATACTAATTTGTATGAAAAATAACTGCTTTAGTTTATTCCCTTACCTAACACTGAGAAACCCCCCCCTAAAAATGCTTATCCTACACCAGTAGGGTTCCTCGTACAACACCTTAAATTCAACAACTCTCAGAACTAAATTTCAGTATTTTTAAGTGAATATCATTTCCTACAACTATGAAAAGATCAAATTTGACATAAAAAGTCTTACCTCAACTCAGGAATGAATTTCAACTCGCTTCCACCAACGATCCGCTCCGGCAGATTTGGAGAGAACTTCCCCAGGAGCGTTGTGGTGGTCTTAGATCATCGATCCGGTGACTAATGGGGCCAAAATCGAAGAGAGAAGAGGGAGAAACAGTAGGGAGGAGAGAGAGAGAATTTCCTGATTTTTCTGCGATTAAACTTGGATTTTACACTATTTATACTAGTGGCTTCGTCGACGAGGTCAATAGTAAATTGGTCAACAAGCTCTTCCCTTCGTCGATGAAATTTAGAGTTGCTCCAGAACCTCTTGGCATTTTCTCGTCGATGAAACATACCCTCGTCGACAAAACCCTATGTTATCCTCATCGACGAATCCCCTGTATTCGTTGATGAGTCCTTGATTAAATTCCTCAGTTATTACTCCCAATGTGCAATGTCGTCAACGAACGTGGAGCATTCGTCGATGAAATCTGCTGCCTCCTTCTGTTTCTGTTTCCAATTCCCTCACTCTTTATTATTTAAATACCATTATTCTTCAGGTCATTACACAAGTAGATTGCTCCAGGAGGGCTGCCAAGGGTATCTGACATTTGTGAAAGACACGCCGACAGAGAAACGTATACTAGAGATGATTACTATAGTGCACGAGTTCCCTGACGTGTTCCAGAGGACTTTCCAGGATTACCTCCAGACCGTGAGGTGGATTTTGGTATAGAGTTAGCTCCAGGTACGGCGCCGATAACAAAAGCTCCGTATCGCATAGCTCCAACTGAACTGAGAGAATTGAAATAACAGCTTTAGGAGCTGCTAGATAAGGGGTCGATCAATGATCTGGGTATCATCAGTTGAAGGTGAGAACGGAGGATGTTCTGAAAATAGCTTTCTGAACTCTGTACAGCCACTATGAAAATATGGTTATACCATTTGTCTTGACTAATGCACCTGCAGCATTTATGGATTTGATGAACCGGGTCTTTCATGAATACTTAGATTAGTTCATCATGGTATTTATTGATGATATCCTAGTATATTCTTGGAATGCTACAGAGCATGAAGTTCATCTGAGACTGGTACTGCAAATGTTTAGGGAGAAGAAGTTATTTGCTAAACTAAAAAAGTATGAGTTCTGCCTGAAACATATTTCATTTTTAGAGCATGTAGTGTGGAAAGAAGGAGTATCAGTGGATCTAAGTAAGATAGAGGCAGTGGAATCATGCATTGTCATTACTAAAATACAGGATGGTCCTGATGTTCTTATTCTGTAACAGGGGAGATGTGGCTCTTTCAGTGTTAATGACAGCAGCAAGCACTCTGTATGCTGTGATAGGCAGTTCTGCATCAGTTGTGAATGTGTACCCTTTTCTTTTAGGTGGTGTGTCTTTAAAGGCTTTTGTGCATGATTGGGTGTAACTGTAACAATGCCCAATGTGTTTATGTTTACCCGTTTTGTGCACAGAATATTTTAAAATAAAAGATCTTTTCCTTTTGGGGTTTAATTGTTGGAAACTGGGAATATTTTTTTCTTTTTGAAGCTAGAGAGAACTATGACGACAGACCCCAAAATGTTTTTATGTTTAGATTGTTAAAAAGTGAATTTCACATTATTTCTAAAGCGAAACTTATTCTTCCAAGAATCAGAAATGCATAAGCTCTTCTTTTACAGTGCAAACTTGCTGCCTTCTTTTATCTCAGAGTTTTCATGTTGCAGGTCATGACCCCCTTTCTCACGGCTAAACTTGCTGGGCAATTTGTTGCTGTAGATGCGACTGGACTTTTTTTCTCCACTCTTCAGGTGGTCTAATTTCTTTCATTGCAGTTGCAAATTCACTATTGGAGTAATTAGGAGTTATGCATCCATGACCATATGGGTCTAGTTAAAATTTGGAACATAGTACAGCTGCTGTGCAAGCAGTTTGAAATCACTAGTTTCTGCATGATTATGCATGCATCAATAACCATGTGGGCCCTGCTTTAAATTTTTTTAATTTTATGATATCAGATCATAGTACTGCAGCTTCTCTCCAAGCAGACTGATATCTTTAGGTTCCTCTTGACTATGCTTGCAAGGTTCATTATTATTATGACTGTTGCTGCTATTTTTGACTATTGCCATGCAAACAGGTAGTGCTTCTTCCTGTATTGGCTGGTGCATTTCTAAATCAGTATTTTCAAAGCCTTGTTAAATTAGTATCTCCATTGATGCCACCCATTGCCGTGGCAACTGTAGCTGTTCTCTGCGGAAATGCCATTGCCCAAAGTGCATCTGCAATCCTTGCATCTGGGAGTCAAGTGGTTCTTGCAGTGTCTCTTCTTCATGCATCTGGATTTTTCTTTGGTTATCTGTTTTCAAGGATGCTTGGAATTGGTGTGTCATCCTCCCGGACCATCTCTATTGAGGTTGGCATGCAGGTATAACTGTTATAAATCTTGATTGAAGCAGCTCCATTTCATTTCATCCAGTAATATATATATATATAGGTAGGGTTTTGGGCTGAGCACTTTGTTGACAGACTTTTTAAAAATTATTTATTTTTCAGAACTCGGCGCTTGGGGTGGTTCTAGCCGGTCAGCACTTCGGAAATCCACTAACTGCAGTTCCATGTGCAGTTTCCAGCGTTTATCAGTCAATATTTGGAAGTGTCTTGGCAGGAATATGGAGACGAACTACTCCTGCTCAAATGCAGTGACTCTAGTTGAGTGCCTTCTGCGCCTATAGTACTGATATTGCTGCATGCATCCTCTTCATTGAATTGCATGTGTTCTAATTTTGAGGCGAAATGATGGCATCTCTACTTCGTATCATTATGTGATCTGGGATGTGATTTATGTGCGCTGTCCATGGGAAACACCGCCCGTTGAGGACGTCGACTGTACAATTATTACATGGGGCATTCCTCTTCAACAGCTCTTCCGAGCGCCTGAAGTTGGTGCTTCTTGTAGTTTTGCTGGTCTGTACTTTGGAAATCCACGGACTGAAGCACACTTCTCTCTTTCTAGTATTTGGAAATTTGATCTGTACTATTTGTCTAAAAAATATGGACAGCAGTTAAAAGGGCCCCCTATGCCCACGCAAATGCAGTACTGAGATACTGTCATGATTTTTAGGGCAAAAGGACAGTGACGTTCCCTTAAAAAATTTTCTAACATCCTAAAAATCTTCTCTCTAACATTTGATTTTTGGGATACTTTACAACCTTCAAAAAGTTTGTCTTTTTACCAAATATAATGAGAATTTAGTTTCTTTTTAGGAAACTTGAGCAAAGATATGTGAAATTTTTAAATACTCAAGGAAGGGAGGTGCTCGTGATTTTTGAAATCTCACATCTTACGAGTGGTTTGTGTCTTATTTTTTTCTAAATCTTACATGAAGTCGGCGAAGCTTAGACCAGTTTGGTTAGAGCTTAGATCCCAAAAGATTAATCAAACTAAGTTTTAGTAAGGAAAAAGAAAATGGTAGTTAAGAGTCTTTCTAATATTATTTTCAAAAATTAGAAATGAGAAGTAAAAACCAGAAATTGGAACTTGTCTATTTAATACCTAAAACTACAACAAATTTAATACTCATAGGGTAATGGTATTGCATATGAAAATTGAAAATTATGAATATATTTTCGGATATGGTTTTTATTAATTTTTTAAAAGTTTGATAAATCTTAGTGTTATTTTAATTTTGTTTTAAAAAATTCATGCGATAGCCTTTTATTTTCATTAAAAATTTTGCGAACAATTTTTTAACTCCTTAAGTAAATTTTTGATATTAAAATACTGTGACAACAAGTTTTTATATAAGTTGAATACCAAAATGATAAATTTGAACTATCATGTTTCCAACCTCATCCAAGAAAAAGAAAAACCCCTTTTTTAGGTAAGGAATTAAGGTAAGAATAGAATTAAGACATGAATAAAATTGCTTTAAATGTGATTGATGGAATAGAAAATAAGTTATTTTAAAAATTGCGCCGGTGCAAAGTTACTAACATTTTGTCGTCTTTCAAATGTATCAACATCATTTTCATTAAAAAATAATGCATTTTTTGGATTGCAATATTCTTTTACATTTTAAATAACAATAAAAAAATTAAATTATATTTTGGTTTAGATTGATTTTAGATTTTGTTATTCTATTTTGGGACAACTTGGATATATACCCACATGAAATCTAAATATATGATCGGATGTCCACTCCAAATTTGAAGTAAAAATTGTATTGAAATTTTAATTTCAACTTTTTGTTCCCTTTCCGCCGACTCCCAAAACTAAAACTAGAAATGATTTTGTTTTCTAATTCCCACTCGCCAATTCAATTCAAATCCTAAAAACCTCCAAATATGAAATCTCATCCCAAACTTTCTAATTTCTAAACCTTCAAATCCTTCGTTCTCTTCTTCCATTTCTGTTTTCTCCCTCCACTGCCAAAACCCGAACGCCACTGCTGCTCAACCTCACAGATGGAGTCCCCCTTCCATGGCTTACCTCCTCTCAAGAGGTTCAGGCTCTTGCAGCAAGAAGACCACGAGCAACAAAATGATGCCTTAGTGTCACGGTCCGACTATTTTCACACTCTTGTGAAGGGTCGTGCGGCGCTAGCTAAAACACTCTTACTTAACTAGCTAGCCTATCATTTACTAACATTCACCCACGAAGCACTTTCATTAACATTTATTTAAATAGTAGCAGAAACAGTGATCAATTCATGAAATTTGTGGCAAGCAAGTAGTAAACATTGAAGCAAACGTAATTCATTAAGAATACATTCGTTGACATTGTGTGCTTAGCAAGGGAGGCAAGTAGGTTAAACCCGTTGACAATAGCTAGTGAGTTTTATAATGACTGATGAACACTCACCCTCCCCTAAAGAGGTTTTTATGTAATTATCATCCTAACACTAAGAAACATCAAAGTGACCGAGGAGTCATACTGCCTTATTTGGCATACAAAGACACTACTAGCAGAAAATAACTCTACACTAGCATTTACATGATGGAAGCCCATCCCAAGTACACGAGATAAGCAATGACAAGCAAGCATAATGTGCTAAACAAGCTTAGCTCGTGACATTCTCCCCCACTTATGCGGTCGGCGTCCTCGTAGACTTTGGTGGTAGGTACACTTCAAGTTTGTCCACGAATGGTTGAATATCTTCTGCATAAATCCAGCTGATTTCTTTGTCATCAAGGCATTTCCACTTCACTAGGAACTTTTGCCGCTTCTTCCTTGAGGATTTGAACTTTTGGTCTGCAAGGATCTCTTCAACTTCATGTCTGTCAAGTTGCACTATCTTCAACTTTGCTCTATTGAACTAAATTCTGCTTAAGTCATTAGTGTTGGCGTTGAACGGCTTGAGGCAACTGACATGAAACTGCGGTCTTCTCCCTTGATCTGCCCACTTCTTCATCTGCATAGAAGCTTTCTCCAAGTAGGCTTGGGCAAACTTTACATTTTGTCTCCATTCTCTAGTGAAGATGTACGCCCTAGGACTCTTTCGTCTGTACGACTTGCCCACTGTGTGAGGTAACAGTGGCAGCTGGCCTGTAACAAGCTCAAAAGGGCTCTTGTTGGTTGCTGAGCTCCTTTGGGCTTTGCCACAGAATGAAGCCACATCAAGTAGTTGCACGTCATTCTTTTGGTTATCATTAGAAAAATGGCACAAGTACTCTTTCAGTAGTACTCTAAATCTCTTCATCTGTCCGTCTGTCTATCGGTGATAACTCGAAGAGATGTCAAGATGTGACCTAAATATCCTGAAAAACTTTGTCAAGAAGTTGTCAGTGAATATTAAATCTCGGTCACAAATAATAACTTGGGGAACACCCCAAAGTTTCACAACAATCACATGGAACAATTGTGTCATCTCCTCTGCCGAGCAATACTTTGGTGCGGCCTTGAAAGTATCATACTTCTTCCGCTCCCCCTTGTCTTGTTGGCAAATGAGACAAGTTTTGGTATGATCAACCACATCATCCCGCGTGTGCGGCCAATAATACCTCCCCAGTAGTCCTATCATTGGAGTCATTGTCCCCGAATACCCCTCAATGAACTTCCTGCAATATTTGGTAAGGCCAAGAAAGGAACGCAACTCCTTCACTGTCGTGAGGACCTTCCATTCTTGAATCATCCTTACCTTCTCCATACCCCTCCGGATACAACCTTGTTCAGTCACATGACCAAGGAATTTGTTGCTCCACTGAGCGAAAAAGCACTTCTCTTTCTTTACATCCAGACTATTTCCCCTCAGCCAGTCGAACACCTCCCGTAGGTGCTCTTCATGTTTCCTCTGAAACAACACCGATGCTCCCAACGGTGTTTTGGAAGGGCGAACACATCCCGCTTCCAATTCATCAAGCTATTTCCCTAACTCTGCTATCTCTCGAGGCACAATTTGACATGGCCCTTTAGTAGGTGGGTTCACTCTTGATAACAACTCGATCTCATGCTCCACAGTCCATCGTGAAGGCAAATTATGAGGCAGCTTATTCGGCAACACCTCCTAGTACTCATCCAACACCGCATAGATGGTTATAGGATCCAACTCTTGGCCTACTTCTTTGTCTACCACCACCATGACTAGACGTATCTACTCACCCTGACCCAATCCCTCATTGAGTTGTATGACTGAAAGGGACTTCCCGTCGTCTCCTTTCGTTGCAACAACTTGCACTATGCACGAGTGATCTCCCATCAAACACAGGGAACTAGCTGAAGGCATCAGCACTGCCCTCGTCCCCCTTTAGGAATTCCATTCCTAGAATGACTGGAAAGTCATCCAATGGCACCGCTGTGAAATTCGCATGACCTTCCCACTTTCCAAGCTTTACAGTCACTTGCTTGGCTACTCCTAGAGTAGGTTGGGCTACAGAGTTAACTGCTTCCATGCGTCCTATATCCTTCTCTAAGGATAAGTTAAGTCTCCATGTTTCCAATTGCAAAACAAAATTGTGAGTAGCCCCCGTATCCACCATAGCGCGGGTACTCTTCCCATTGATCCTCAAGTCCACAAACATTAACCCTTTTGCTCGTGTAACTTTTGGTGCTTTTGCCTGCTATTCCAAAGCGCTCACTAGCCGCATTGAACCTACCATCGGGGCATGATCCTCTTCCTCCTCGCTTTCCACCCATTTTCCCTAAGTAGAAGCTTGTAAGGCATTGAGTAATCCCTTGTGTTGACACTCACTCACTCTATGAGATCCACCACACAAGTAACACGAAATTTTATTCTTTCCCTTCCCATTGGGGTGTGTTGAACTCTTGAGACGATGAAACTTCCTTTGAGGTTGATGATTTTGAGTTAGCTCCCCCACTCTTGGGTTTGCCTTTCTTGAAAGACTTTCCACTGTTTCCCTCTCCGCCAAACCGTTTGGACGAAGCGGTATCCTCACTAGCATAGTCAGTTAAGCATTCTGCAGTAGCTTGTGTAGTTGACAAGTCTTGAACTCTTTGCCTATGAAGTTCAGTTCTTGCTCACAATTTCATCCCCTCTAGAAAATAGAACAACTTGTCCTTCTCTGACATATCCCGAATATCCAACATCAAAGTAGAAAATTGTTTCACATATTCCCTGATCGACCCCGTATGCTTGAGATCTCTCAGTTTTCTCCTTGCATTATACTCAACATTTTCAAGAAAGAATTGGGCCTTGAGCTCTCTCTTCAAGTCTACCCAACTATCGATTACACAACGTCCAGTTTCAATCTCTTAGTACTTGGTACGCCACCACAGTTTGTCATCACCAACCAAGTACATAGTCGCAGTATTCACCTTTGCCTATTCTGAGGCCATCCTCACAGTGTGAAAGTACTGCTCCACATCAAACAAGAAGTTCTCAAACTCCTTGGCATCTCGGGTACCCTTATACATCCTAGGTTCTGGTACCTTGGTCTTGCTAAATCGCGGAGTGTTAGAGTTCCCTATAGCAAGAATCATCAGATTCACCTTTGCATCCAGATTAGCCATCCGCGACTGCAAAGTTTCAACAATGTGGTGAAAGTCCTTTGACATGTCGCCTATCAAACCTGCTTGAAGTTTTTGTGATCCCATCATTACTTCATCAACAAGTTCCCTCATCTGGGCCACCTCCACGGCCACAATATTGGTTGTTGTCTCAACCTATGCTTCCAGCAAACTAATCCTCTCAGCATTGTTTGGTATCATGGTCACTTACCAAAGCTTTTCAAATCCAACAACGAAGGCAATCGAATTCACGTAGCAACTCAACCTTGGGCTCTGATACCAAGTGTCATGGTCCGACTATTTTCATACTCCTGTGAAGGGCCATGTGGCGCTAGCTAAAACACTCTTGGTTAACTAGCCAACCTATCCTTTACCAACATTTATCCATGAAGCACTTTCATTAACATTCATTCAAATAGCAATGGAAACAGTAATCAATTCATGAAAGTCGTGGCAAGCAAGCAGTAAACATTGAAGCAAAATTAATTCATTAACAACACCTTCGTTGACATTGTGTGCTTAGCGAGGGAGGCAAGTAGGCTAAACACGTTGACAATAGCTAATGAGTTTTACAATGACTGATGAACACTCACCCTCCCCTAAAGAGGTTTTTATGTAATTATCATCCTAACACTAGGAAACATCAAAGTGATCGAGCGGTCATACTGCCTTATTTGACATACAAAGATACTACTAGCAGAAAATAACCCTACACTAGTATTTATATGATGGAAACCCATCCCAAGCACACGACATAAGTGGTCACAAGCAAGCATAATGCTCTGAACAAACTTAGCTCTTGACATTTAGCCTTGTTTCAACTCCCAACGAAGAAACGGAAAGAGTCCTGGAGTCCTCCTGCCGCCGAGTCCAACTCATTCTGCCTATCGGCCAAGAGAGTCCTCCCAATTTTAGCTCATGTAAGACCTTTTACCCCATTGATCTCAATGTGGAATAAAATCCCTCTTTTGAGGAAGAAAAACAAACAGAAGAAGAGGAGAAAATCCCATCCGGGACTGGTGAGAATCAGTCCCTTGAAGGGGAAAAAGAAGGGGATGATGAAGGAGAAGAGCATGAAGGTGATGGAGTTGAGTTTGCTGTGGGCCAGAGCACAAATAGGGACCCTTCAGATTTTGCAGTCCCCTGTGATGGGCGTGAAAAACAAGCAGAAGAAGAGAAGGTCCCAGAAGAGGATGGTGAAAATCAATCTCAAAAAGAAGAGGAAGAAGGGGCAGAAGAAGAACATGAAGATGATAAGATTGAATGTCCTCTGTATCAGAGCACAGATGGGCAACTTTCAGATCCTATAGTCCCCTATGATGGGTGGGAAAAACAAGCGGAAGAAGATAAGAAAATCCCAGATGGAATGGTGAAAATCAATGTCCAAAAGATGAGAATGAAGAGGAAGAAGAAGAACAAGAAGATGATGGGATTGAATATGCTGTGTGTCAAAGCACAGACGGTGACCCTTCAGATCCCATAGTCCTCTGTGATGGTTGTGATCTAATGGTTCACGCCATCTGCTACGGCGATCCCCTTATGAAGGGTATCCCAGAAGGGGACTGGTTTTGTTCCCAGTGCTTGTTTTCTCAATCTCCCCAATCCGAAAAGGACAAGGTCCTTTCTTGCTGCCTCTGCCCGGTGAAGGGAGGGGCCCAGAAGCCCACCCACGACGGCCGGTGGGCTCACCTCATGTGCGCCCTTCTCATTTCGGAGTGTTAAAATTGATAAGAAGCTATGGGAGGATTTGTTATTTGTTATAATTAATTAAACTTTGTATTTTATTTCCCTTCAAAAGTTAGTTATTAGTTAGCTTAATAGTTTTTGTATATAAGGAGTTTTTTGATAATTTGTATTCTTCAAGTTTTCACTTGTAAAAGCTCAATTGTATTCAAGAAATAAGATCAAGATTATTTTAGATCTTCTGTTCTTGATTTTACAAATTCTGTTCTTGAAATTTTATATGGTATCAGAGCACAATCAATTTGCAGATTGAAATTGCTTCTATTTTTTTTTTTTTAATACAAGTCCTGTGGAGATAGGAAGAACATAGAGAGCTGAAGGTGTATCCATGGCATCTCTAGATTCAAGCAATCAATTTGATCCATCCTCACAACCGAACCTCTCAAATCCATTCTTCCTCCATTCAAATGAAAATCCAGGTAGCATTCTGGTTACACAGCCACTACTTGGTATGAAAAACTATCATTCTTGGTCAAGAGCCATGATTCTTGCTCTCACTGCCAAGAAAAAGAATAGGTTTTATCAATGGAAAAATTGGTGAACCCGATCCAGAGTCTCCTCTCTATGAAGACTGGCAGGGTTGCAACACGGTGGTAATTTCTTGGTTGATTAATTCAATGCACACAGATGTATATGGCAGTGTGATGTATTGTAAAACTGCTAGAGAAATGTGGCTGGAATTGCAAAATGTTTTTTCTTAAGGCAATGGTCCCAAAATATATAACCTTCAAAAGGAATTTTGTTATATTACTCAAAATCAGATGTTAGTAATTGAGTACTTCACAAAGTTCAAAAGGTTTTGGGATCAATTGCTAAATCTTGAACCATTACCGGAGTGCACATGTGGTGCAAATAAAACTTTCAGTAATAATCATGATAAAGTCTATGTCATGAGGTTTCTTATGGGATTGAATGAAAATTTTGAAACCATTAGGACTCAAATTCTGATGTATGAACCTCTTCCTTCAATAAACAAGGTTTATGCATTAGTTCTTCAAGAGGAGTCTCACAAGAATGCTGGACATGGAGGTTCCTATGCTGCTAAACCTGATACTATGGCAATGTATGCAAATTCAAGGAGAGGCAGTTTTGGTAATTCGGGATGGAATAAAGGAAACAGCAAGAAAGAAAAACCTCAATGTACTCATTGCAATATGCTTGGGCATACTATTGATAAGTGTTTCAAACTACACGGATATCCACCCGGTTATAAGTCAAAACGGAAATCAAGTGCAAATCAAGTTTCTTGTCCTCAAGGAACTGTGATTGAGAATTTTTCACAAAGCCAGATTCAATGTCCCATCACCAAGACTCAATGTGAGCAGTTGTTGGCTTTTCTCAATGCAGGATCTATTTCTAATGACCATCACCACGTTGCTAATGCAAGTGTTTGTAATGGTTTGTCTGGATTGACCTCTAGATCTGCTGGTGTTCATGGTGCTACTGTTGTGACAATAAATTCTTCCCAGCCTCAAGCACATAATAACTATCTTGAAACCATATCAGGTTTTATATCTAATTCTTCCTTCACACCCATTTTGAAGCACTCTATTTTCTCAGCCAAATTGGTAAACAAGAATTGTTTTGGATCTACTGATTGGGTCATAGAAACAATAGTTACTGACCACATGGTACATTCAATTATTTGTTTCACACATATCACAGCCACTTTGAATACTCATGTGAATCTTCCTAATGGTGAAACTGCTTTGGTTACACACATTGGGACTATTCAAATCACCGAAACCTTGATCTTATACAATGTTCTTTGTGTTCCTTCTTTCAGCTTTAATCTCATATCTGTCAGTCAACTTGTTAAATCATTTTCTTGTTTCCTTATTTTCTTTGGAAATTTTTGTCTTATCTAGGACCTTGCTTATTGGAGCACAATTGGTTTGGGTAAAGAGTGCAATGGGCTTTATGTGCTGGAAGGAAGCAATTCTGTTTTTTTTTTTCTTTAGTTCTGTCAGTAAATAAGCCACAGTCACATGTATGGCATTCCTGGTTGGGACATTTATCAAATGCCAAATTGGCTTTGATTAAATCCAATGATGTACCTTTTGTTGATTCAAATAAAGATTTTCTTTGTGATATTTTTCATATTGCAAAGCAAAAGAGATTACCTTTTAATAAAAGTTCTCATATTTCTGAAAATTGTTTTGATTTGATACATTGTGACTTGTGGGGTCCATTTTCTGTTCCTACAATAGATTCATGCAAATATTTCTTAACCATTGTAGATGATTGTTCTAGGTGTACTTGGGTTTACTTGCTGAAACACAAGTCTCAAACACAATCTGTTTTGGAACAATTTTACAATGTGGTTGAGACTCAATTTTCTAGAAAAATAAAGATAATAAGGACTAATAATGGAACAGAGTTTATCATGAGAAATTTCTTTGCTCAAAAGGGAATTTTACATCAATTAAGTTGTGTTCAAACTCCTCAAAAAAATGCAATAGTAGAAAGGAAACATCAACATATCTTAAATGTTGCAAGATCTCTTTTGTTCCATTCTCATTTGCCTTTATACCTTTGGGGACATTGTGTTTTAACAACAGTTTATTTGATTAATAGAATCCCAAATTCAGCCTTGTCTCATAAAACTCCTTATGAAGTACTTTATGGTCATGCACCTTCCTATGGTCACTTAAGGGTTTTTGGATGTCCTTGCTTTGCTTCCACTCTAGCATATAATAGATCTCAGTTTATTGCTAGAGCTAGAAAATGTGTCTTTCTAGGATATCATTTTGGTGTGAAAGGTTGCAAAGTCCTAGATATAAGTACAAATACTGTTTTCATTTCAAGAGATGTAGTGTTTCATGAAGAAATATTTCCTTTTGCTAATGCTAATAAATCAGTTTCAGATCCTTTTCTTTTTACTTCTAAAGTTAAGGACATTGCAAATTCCAGCCAGGTAATAGCTCTTTTGTTACTTCCATTTGCATTCCTAATAATCACATTCCTTGTTCAACTGCACTTAATAATTCTATTTCAGTTGAGATTCCAAATTCTAATTCTAATCTTTCTTCTTCTGTCATTCCTATTATTACTTCCCCTGCTAATCATAATTCTACTGATTCTTTGGTTCATTCTTTACCTGACCATACAATTCCTAATATAGTCTCAACAACAACTGTTCATATTACAGCAGCAGAACCATCATCTGCACCTCTCAGAAAATCAACGAGACACACCAAACAACCTGATTACTTAAAGGATTATTCTTGTATTGTTACTCACACTCCAGGTGCACCTTATGATATATCTCAATACCTTACTTATTCACATTTGGAACCAAGTTATCAGTCATACATGATGACAGTTGACTCACTCGAAAAATGAGCAGCTCGGAAGCTATCCCAAGTATAGGAGTTCTGTCGTGTAATATTAAGCCCAAGGGCTAGATCGTCTCCTCAGGGAATGCGTTTAATCTCAGATTTAACGTTCGTCCAATTGAAAATAAAAATGCACTGAACTTGGTTCAGATTCAGAGTTTTCAAGATTGTTCAATTTCACTTTTGATGAATTAAATGACACGTAATTTAAAAATCTAAACTAACATGCTCTAAATAAAAGAAAACAAGAATAGAAACCCTATGTCTACTTAAAGAAACATTGGGACACGCGTTAATAAAAACTGGAA
Source organism: Malania oleifera (assembly GCF_029873635.1). Classification (NCBI taxonomy): domain Eukaryota; kingdom Viridiplantae; phylum Streptophyta; class Magnoliopsida; order Santalales; family Ximeniaceae; genus Malania; species Malania oleifera. The sequence goes on from NC_080417.1 coordinate 126,328,634, forward strand.
ACCTAAAACATGGAACTAAAACATGCAAGAATGAAAACTCTAATCTACCTAAGGAAACATCGAAACATGCACTAATTAAAAATGGCAACTTTGGACACGGAATTAAAACACACAGGAATGGAAACTCAATCAACACATACGCACTAACAATCAAACCTTTAATACGGATTAATAATTCAAATCGAGAACTCGAACAAAAATGCAAATACATCAAAAATCTAAACTTTGAATGATACCGAAAGATAAAAATAAGAACTTTAACAAAATTGAAAAATACGACCTTTGACGAAATTGACCCTAACTAACCCGAGATTCAATAAAAAGACTAAATTTTGGAAAAACAACTTCAAACAAAAATTCTTTTTTTTTTATTATTATTATTATTTGGCTAGAAGTAAAATAGAATTTAAATTAAAAGAATGATAAATAAATAATTGAAAGAAGCTAAACTAAACTCCACCAATCTAATGACAATATTAATTGAGAAATCTCAAATAATCAAGAACTAAACATCAATAAAATAAAATAAAGTAAAAGTACTTAACAATCACTCAAACAAATTTTCAACACTCTATTTAACTAACTAAATAATTTAAAAACAAAACACATTCAATTGCAATAAACGGAGAAAGGGAAACAAGCCATAGAAGATGGTTCTCAGGTTGCTGCTGCTACTGGTTGTGATGGAGACTTTCGGCTACTGTGGAGGAAGGCTTGCTGTGCTCGAACAGGGGGCTGCTGTGCTGGTGTTGTTGCAGCTATAGAGACACATGGCTGCTGGTGTTTCACGGGTTGCAACAGAGAATGGCTTGGCAGTAGAGTGGAGAAGATGCTGGCTTGCTCTCGGGTGTTGCAGCTGTGTTGTCGAATGTGGTTGCAGCTGCTGTGTGGAACTGCTGCAGAAGAGTCTCCACTGGAGTGGCTTCGGAGATCTGGTATGGTGTTGCTGTGATGGAGTAGCTTCAGGGAGCGGGTGTTGGCAGCAAAGCAGAGGGAAGCTGAGGGAGTTTAGGGAGAACAAAGAGGGAGAGGAAGAGAGTAGGGGAGAATTCAAGGAGAAAATAAAAATAAAAATAGAGGTTCGGTTGCAGCAGATTGAAGCACAGTAGGAGGGCTCGGGGCAGGGGTTGAAGGCAAAGTAAGGGAGAAACAGACAAGGGAAGGAGAAGAGGGAAGAGAGGAAGAGAAGAGAACAAAGCAGAATTGAAAGAAAAAAAATACAAAACCAAAGAAGAAGAAGAAGAAGAAGAAGAAGAAGAGCAAAGGAGAGGAGAGAAAAGCTTGGTGCACAGGGCACAAGGCACAGCTGGGAAAGAGGGGAAGAGAAGAATAAATAGAGATTGGGGAAGAAAGCCCTAGACCCGGATTAGAGATTTGACCCATTTAGAGGACTCGAATTATTATATTTTTTTGTTCTCTATTCATTGCAAATTATGCTCTTGTGGAGCCCGTATCTCACAAAACTCAAAACACAAAAGTTGTAGATGATCCTTTCCTCTTTCTCCAAAAATTTGAATTGTCTCGATCGGAGCTCGGACGGAAAAGTTATGCACAAAATACGAACAGGTATCAGTTTTGGTTCCCGGGAATTTTTCCTGCGACAAAAAATTACCAAAGCTTCATAAATAGTGCAATAAAGTTCAAGAATGATAATTTTGGAACTTTATTAAAATATTGGACAATTTTGGATATTTAATTAAAAATATAAACCATAAAGTTCAGGTTAAACGTTCAATTACGCAGTTTCGGCGCGTAATCAATAGTCAGTTCTTCTCCTCAAGAGCCTCAGTCTTTCTTTCAAGCAGTTAAAGATCCTTTGTGGAAAGAGGCAATGGATAAGGAAATTCAAGCACTTGAGAAAACTCACACTTGGGAACTTTCTACTTTACCTCCTGGTAAATCTTCTATTGGATGTAAATGGGTATACAAAATTAAATTGAATTCTGATGGTTCAGTTGAAAGATACAAGGCAAGATTAGTTGCAAAGGGTTACACTCAACGAGAAGGTTTAGATTTTCTTGAAACATTCTCTCCAGTAGCCAAAACAGTCACTGTCAGTGTCTTGATTGCATTAGCAGTTGCCAAAGCTTGGCCTCTCCATCAATTGGACATCAATAATGCTTTTTTACATGGGGATTTGGATGAGGAAGTATATATGTCTTTGCCTCCTAGTTATCACAGTAAAGGGGGGAGTTCTTCTTCTCCTATTGTGTGTAAGCTACTCAAATCTCTTTATGGTTTAAGACAAGCTTCAAGATAATGGTACACTAAACTTTCCACCACTATTCAACAGCTTGGTTTCATTCAATCTACTGCTGATCATTCCTTGTTTGTGCATGTGAAAGGTTCTTTGTTTACAGCTTTATTAGTATATGTGGATGACATGGTCATCACAGGAAATAATCCACTATGTGTTGCTGAATTGAAGTTAGTTTTGGATGCCAAATTTGGAATTAAGGACCTTGGTTCACTTAAATACTTCTTGGGGCTTGAGATTGCTAGAAGTGAGAAGGGTATCAGCTTAAATCAAAGGAAGTTTGCTCATGACATATTAAAAGAAATAGGTATGATGGGATGCAAGCCTGTTAATTCTCCTATGGCACAGCAGCTGAAGTTGTTCAAGGATTCTGGAGACTTGTTGACAGACTCGAACAAATACAGAAGACTCGTAGGCAAACTAATGTATTTAACTTTGAGAAGATTTGATTTGACATATGCAGTAAATAGATTAAGTCAGTTTTTGGAAAAACCAAGGCATCCACACATGCAGGCAGCCACCAGAATATTGCAATATATCAAGGGAACATCAGGGCAAGGGGTATTTTTCCCTAGTGATTAAGATTTACAACTAAAAGCCTATTGTGATGCTGATTGGGAAGGATGTCCAGACACTAGAAGATCATTAACTGGTTATTTTGTTTTTCATGGGAATGCTTTAATTTCATGGAGATCAAAGAAGCAGTCAATGGTGTCAAGGTCTTCGGCTGAAGCTAAATATAGATTAATGGCAAGTACTACCTGTAAAGTAACTTGCTTATTATATCTATTGAAAGGTCTTCAAGTAAAGCATGATAAGTTAGTGCTAATGTACTGTGATAACCAAGCAGCTTTGCATATTGCTGCGAATCCTGTGTTTCATGAAAGATCAAAACACATAGAGGCATATTGCCATATTGTGAGAAATAGAGTTCTTGATGGTACTATCAAAACATTTCATGTTGCTTCTAAAAATCAGTTGGCAGATGTCTTTACTAAGGCACTTGGTGTAGATAGCCATATCATATTGATCAAGAAGTTGGGATTGATCAACACATATGCCCCTAAGATTGAATATCCTGATTATGTAAAGAAGGATAAAAAAATGCAAGAGCATTGCTCTTGAAGGGGGGCGTTAAAATTGATAAGAAGCTATGGGAGGATTTGTTATTTGTTATAATTAGTTAAACTTTGTATTTTCTTTCCCTCCAAAAGTTAGTTATTAGTTAAAGGTCTTCTTTTTGGACCCAGAAGGCCGAGAAGGGATTGATTGCTCCAGAGTCCCTTTAAGGAGGTGGGAAAGGATCTGTTATGTGTGCAACTCTGCAGGTGGGTGTGCCATTGACTGCTCACACGCGAAGTGCCCTCTGGCCTTCCATGTCACTTGTAGATTCAAGGAGGAGCTTTGTATCGAGTACAGAGAAGGGAAGAACAATGGCGCCATTGTGGCTGGATTCTGCAAAGACCACACTGAGCTTTGGAAGAAGGTGAGTTTACAATTTTAGCTTTAAGCTTATGTTACTAAAAGTGAGATTGAATTATGGGGTTGATCTTGTTTCTCAAATGGTTTTCTTCCGTTTGTAGCAACAAAAAACTGGGAAGTTCAAGATTGTGGCAAGGGAAGAGCACGAGGAGTAAAGAGATGGACATGGCAGAAAGAAGTTCTACACCTGCTGATGAACGGAAGTTCTGCTTGGGTTGGTTTTGCTGGAATTACAGATCATCTAGGACTAATGGTTCAAATATTAGTGTTGATAGAATAGTTTTTTGTTTTTTTAACTCCACACAAAAATGCTAGCTTGTTTTTGCTTCCTATTTACGATTAACGAACTTGTTTGATATGATTTTGTTCTCTATCACAGACTATCAGCTTAGAAAATGATTGAATGTGATAAAATGATTGAATGTGATATTATTGCAGAGTTTAACACTCTAAAACTAAAAAAAGAAAACATTTCAATGAATTAAAACTTAATTTTAGGGAAATAAATTTAGCATTCATTAATTCATTATCCTCAGCAAATCGAATTGTAAATAAATTTCTTTAATACCTAATGTCTGCATTGCATGAAAAATGTTCAAATATATATTTATATTTTTTCCTTTTCCTTTTTGGCTACTTCCAGTAAGGGTTGCAAATGATTCAACTTCAAACTTGTCAATTAAAATTTGGTAAATTTAATTGTGGTTAATTTTCAATTAAAGACAAAACTTATATGGTAAATTTATCATACATTAGCTTTTTGTCGATTTAAATTCTATCATAGCTACTTGGCTCAAAGTTCACAGCTTAATGATATAATTGTTCTAATGATTTAAAGAGCCTTGGAAATTCCCATTAGCAATAGTCAGTAAGTATCAAAATAGAATAAATGTATTCTTTAAGAAAAATTCGTAATACATCCAAAATTTTTGTTTGATTTTTTAAATATAAATTACAACAAAAATGAATCTTCTGGGTCTTTAGTCTTTAAGTTTTCATATGCCCTTAAGTGATCTTGCTAATATGAACCTACATACAAACTTGATTGACATTAAATACCTGAACATTTGTCATAATTAAAACCGGATATGACCAATAAGGTCAACAATAGAACTCCTTATATAAAAATATACATAGGTGGCTTGAAGTAACTTAATAAAATAAAATAAAATAAAATAGAAAGGGTATTGTGACAGTAAAAAGTAGCCTCATGGGTGAAAATCATTGGTTACAACTCACTTACCCCTGAAGCAAGTTCAGGGCATGAGACCAATTGGGCCGAGTGGGGGTGCCAATACTCGAAACCGCGACCTCATAGATGCATGACCGACCCCCTACCACTAGGCCACAAACCCAAGTGGTGACCTAAGGGTGGGGTTACTTATAGTTAAGGCATTAATGAAGTGGTAGGAGCATGAACAGAGCCCGATTCCCTCTTATGACTCTATTTATGAAAGTGGTGCTTCGTGTCAAAAAGGGGTGTAAGTCATTGTGCAGGAAACGACTTCCATGACATGCATTGCTCTCCATCGATTCTCGTAGCACACGTCGTTGTTTCTTGATTTTCACGATACGCGTTGCTTGCTTAATTTCCGCGGCATGCATCGCTCTCTCTCGATTTTTGTGGCACAGATCACTCTCTCTTAGTTTTTCATGGCATGCGTCGCTCTCTTTCAATTTTTGCGGCACACGTCACTCTCTCTCCATTTCAACGGCATGCTTTGCTCTTTCTCGATTTTCATAACACGTGTCACTATCTTTGACACCTATCGCCATAATTCAGACAGCAACGAGAGGCCTCTTCCCTATAAAAAGGGTCTTCTATAGAGACCCAGTGAGTTATGACAATTAAATAGTAAAAAAAATGAGAGGAAAAGGAAATTTTAAAAGGGGTAAGACATGACACCAGTTAGCTATCCATCCAGGGTATTTTTCATGTATAGTTGTATGAGATGATTTATATGTATAGAAATTTAGTATGTTATATCATGTTATGATAAGTTATGATTTTCCTAGATATGATATAGATAGTTATATCAAGTATGATTTATGTATTATTATACGTATAACACGAAAATACTCATGTTACCACACACTGATATTAGTTTATTTTCCTTACTGAGAGGTGTCTCACCCCAGCTATATAAACATTTCGGGAGCCCCAGATAGAAGAGTGGACAGAGCTCTGCAGTGTAGAGTTCTACTGATCCACCATGTTGGAAGGGTAAGTCATTCCTAGGGTCTGATGGATTTTTGGGTGGCGACCCTGGGGCATTTTTTGATATTTTGGAGTATGTGTATGTATATGATAGTTGTAGTAAAACTATGGTATTGTGTTGGATAAATAATTTGATATGTATATGATTTTATGTTTCCCGTTGCTTAGGTATCGGTGTTGTATTTCAGGTATATCCCTGGTACCCATGGGTCCAGGTTGACAGGATTATTATATTGACTATTATTATGAAAAAAAAAAATATTTATGGTAAAATAAGCATGTCGTTACAGTTTGGAATCAGAGTCTAGGTTGTTAGGTTCTATAGACTCTAGAGTGCAGCAAAAACGATACTAGAGTATAGGAAAAGGATTTGAGATTTTGTTCTGCAGTTTAGAGGCAGGACTTCCGTGATGGTTTCTATGTCTTTCTTGGGGTGACGATTTTAGGAAAGTCATAGTAAACTATTGTCGGGTTGTGTTTTTAATGTGCATGACAAAATCTTGAAATAAGAGAAGGATGTCAAGATAGGGGATTTTTAGACGCGTAAATTATAAGAATAGGGTCCCTGAGCCATGTTTATTGTCTTTTCAAGATGGACCCTGGAAGAGGTAGTGCCCATGCAAGTGGTAGTGAGGGTGCAGGGCCCTCGAGTGCAGGCGGGACTGATTCAGATGCAGTACTATGCAGCATAATTCAGCAGGTTATAACTGAGATCGCTAGGAGCTACAGAGAGCAGGGAGGCCCGTCTATAGGCCATGGATGTATGATAGAGAAATTTACCAAGATGAATCCTCTGACATTTCCAAGAGGAGTTGATCCTACAGTTGCTGAGAATTGGATGCAAGAGATCGAGAAGGTTTTGGCAGTATTACAGTGCACGAATGAGCAAAGGGTCCTCTTTGCCACTTATAAACTGACAAAGAAGGCCAAGAGGTTGTGGACTGCGGTGAAACTTCTGGAGCAGCAGAGGACGACGTCGATAGATATGACCTGGGACCAATTTAAAGAATTATTCTTTGGCAGATATTTCCCAGCCACTGTTAGGGAGGCTAAAGTGGAAGAGTTCTTGAATTTTAAGCAAGGACATAAGTCAGTCTAGCAGTATGTGGTGCGGTTTATAGAGCTATCTCGCTTCGCCCCGTATATTTTTCCTGATGAAGTAAAGAAGGCGAGACAGTTTTAAAGAGGATTGAGGCGAGGAATATATAAGCAGGTGTAGTGTTAAAGATACAGGATTTTGCTAAATTAGTTGACAGAGTAGCTTTGGCCGAGGCTAGTGAGCATATGAACATAGAGGAGCAGGGACAGAAGAAGAGATCTTCGCCTTCAGGCTTCCAGTAGGGATCTAGGTAGGGACAGTGGAGGAGAGGAAGTTATGGCAGAGGACAGAGACAGGAGACTGGAGGCCGTGAGTTGCAGACAGTGCAAAACTTTTCTATCTGTCAAGCTTGTGGAAAGAGACACTTGGGAGAGTGTCGAGTGGGGAGAGTCGTCTGCTATCAATGCGGTAGGCAGGGACATTTGGTGTAGGTTTTCCTTACACCACCAAATACCGCTCCTGCTCCCAGACCATACCGGGAAGGCTATCAGGTGCCCCGTGGAGGCTAGCAGAGGAATGTAGCTCCAACGAGGGTCTATGCTTTGACGCCTAGAGATGCTGAGACAGCCAGCGATGTGGTGATAGGTATAATTAACATGCTTTCATTTAAAGTTATTGAATTATTTGATTTAGGAGCCACATACTCATTCGTGGCTATGGGATGTATTAGATTATGTGGGGGCAGAAACACAATTGTTAGACACCAAACTATTAGTAACTACACCAACAGGGTTAGTAATGAGGTGTATTAGAGTGGTCCGAGGCTGTCCAGTTGATATTTAGGGGAAAATCTTGCCATCTGATTTGATAGTATTGGACATGCACGGGTTCGATGTAATTTTTGGTATGGACTGGTTGGCAACCAATTACGCCAGCATAGACTGTCGTTTGAAAGAAGTAATATTCAGACCTTTGGGAAGATTAGAATTCAGGTTCATTGGGTTGCGTGTGCAATCCCCGCCTCAATTAGTATCAGCTATACAAGTGAGGAGATTACTCCTGGATGGTTGTCAAGGGTTTGTGGCTTTTGTAAAAGAGATGTTAGGGAATGAATTGAAACTGGGTAATACACTAGTGGTTAAGGAATTTTCAGACATTTTTCTGGAAGATCTACCTAGGTTACCTCCCGACCGCGAAGCAGATTTTGCTATTGATCTACTTCCTGGGACGACACCGATTTCTAAAGCTTCTTACTGAATGGCTCTAGCAGAGTTGGGAGAGCTAAAGGTTCAGTTGCAAGACTTACTAAATAAGGGTTTTATTTGGCCCAGTATATCACCGTGGGGAGCTCTAGTCTTATTTGTAAAGAAAAAGGATGGGTTTATGAGGATGTGTATAGATTATAGGGAAATTAATAAGGTGACGATCAAGAACATGTTTCCTTTACCCCGTATAGATGATTTATTTGACCAACTTCAGGCTACACGGGTCTATTTCAAGATTGACCTCAAATCAGGCTATCATCAGATGAAAGTAAATGCAAAAGATGTCTCGAAGACAACTTTTAGGACCAGGTATGGACATTATGAATTCCTCGTTATGCTGTTTGGTATGACGAATGCTCTTGCTGTATTCATGGACTTGATGAATAAAGTCTTTCAACAGTATTTAGACCAGTTCTTTGTAGTTTTCATTGATGATATACTGGTCTATTCGAGGAGTTTTGAGGATCATAAGACGCATTTATAACTGGTACTTCAGATGCTCAAGGGAAAGAAGTTGTATGTTAAGTTTAGTAAATGTGAATTCTGGCTAAAGAAAGTGTCATTTTTGGGTCATGTTATTTCAGGGGATGGTATTTCAGTAGATCCCAGCAAGATTGAGACAGTGTTGAATTGGGAAAAACTGAAGAATGTTTAGGAAATTAGGAGTTTCTTCGGACTGGAGGGTTATTACCATCGGTTTGTTAAGGGGTTTTCAGCTTTATTAAAACCTCTCACATAGCTGACCAAAAAGAATGTCAGGTTTGAATGGGATGATGATTGCGAGCAGAGTTTCCAAGAACTAAAGTAGAGGCTTGTCACTACACCAATGTTGATCATTCTATCAAGAGGTGATGGCTATGTCATTTACAGTGATGCGTCTTTGAAAGGGTTCGACTTTGTATTGATGTAGCATGGTAGGGTTGTAGCTTATGCCTTTCGACAGTTAAAACAGTATGAAAGAACTACCTTACACACAATTTGGAGTTGGTTGCAGTGGTGTACGTGTTAAAGATTTGGAGGCATTTCTTGTACGGTGAGAGATGCGAGATATTTTATGATCACAAAAGTTTGAAGTACTTTTTCACTTAAAAGACAAAGATGATGGTTAGAACTTATTAAAGATTATGACTGCACTATTAGTTACCACCTAGGGAAAGCAAACGTGGTAGCTGATGTTCTGAGCAAAAAATTAGTGGGACCAACCCTGGTAGCTATGGGGGTTCAGCATCTGATCTAGTTGGATCTGGAGAGACTCGATGTAGAGTTGATAGAGAGTGATCCTCAAGAATTTATTACTAGCCTAGTAGTGGTGCCTACTCTATAGGAAAGGATTAAAACAACACAGAGAGATGATGCAGAATTAGCAAAGTTGATAGCTAAGGTTCAGGACGGTTAAGGAGATGAATTCAGTATATCTGATGATGGGGCCCTGAGGTTTCATTCTAGGTTATGCGTACCTGCAGATATGGACATCAGAAGGATGATCTTAGAGGAGGTTCACAGGTCCTTGTACACGATTCATCAAGTTAGTACTAAAATATAAAAAGATCTGTGGGAGTCTTTCTGGTGGAGTGGCATGAAGAGGGAAATTGCCGAGTTTGTGTAGTAGTGTTTGATGTGCCAGTAAGTAAAGGTTGAGCACCAGAGGCTAGAGGGCCAGTTGCAGCCTCTTTACCAGAGTGGAAGTGGGATCATGTATCGATGGATTTCGTGACTGTTCTGCCGCCGATACCTCATGGTCAAAATACTATTTGGGTGGTCATTGATATATTAACAAAGACCGCTCATTTCATTCCTATTAAATTCAACTACTCCATGGACAGACTGGAGAAATTATATATTCAGGATATTGTACGATCACATGGACTTCCAGTGTCTATTGTATCAGACTGAGACCCACGTTTCACGTCACGGTTTTAGAGGAGCTTCCTGGAGGCTCTAGGGTCTCAATTATCTTTCAGCACGATATTTCATCTCAGACAAACAGTTAGACTGAGAGGGTGATTTAGATATTAGAAGATATACTGCGGGTGTGTGTGTTGGATTTTGGGGGTAGTTGGACCCAGTATATGCGACTGGTAGAGTTTGCATATAATAACAGCTATCAGGCCAGCATTGACATGACACCTTATGAGGCGCTCTATGGTAGGAGATGTTGTTCTCCTTTATATTAGGATGAGATAGGTGAAAGGCGAGTTTTAGGATCAGAAATTGTGCAACGGGCGTACAATAAAGTTTGGCTCATCAAAGACGAGATCAGTGTAGCTCAAAGTCAGCAGAAAAGCTACGCTGATACACGCCGCTAAAAGTTGGAATTTGAAGTAGGATACCATGCATTTTTTAAGATAGCACCATTGAAGGGAGTTATGAGGTTTGCGAGGAAGGGTAAGTTAAGCCCTAGGTACATTGGCCCTTTTAAGATTCTTGAAAGAGTAGGGTTAGTTGCCTATCGGCTAGCTTTACCACTAGCATTATTTAGAATTCACGACGTAATTCATATTTCCATGTTAAAGAAATACGTCCCAGACCCCTCCCATGTGATCAGTTATGGTGAGATAGAGCTCAGGGATACTTTGGCATATGAGGAGGTACCAGTGTAGATTCTGGATAGGAAAGAACAGGTGTTGTCCAATAAGAAGATTCCTTTAATAAAATTCTTATGGAGAAATCATGCGATAGAGGAAGCTTCATGGGAACTCATGGAGTAGATATGACAAAAGTACCCGTATCTCTTCAGCGGGGATCAGTAGTAGTAAGGAAAAGTTACTAGTAAATATGCAAAATTTCTTTTGTATAGGTTAGTTAGATGTAATAATTTTCTTGTAGTAGATAGTATTTTGGTTGTGGGAAAATTTTATTTTATGTGTATTGTAATCTCCCAAAACCTTGGATGTAACCATGGTATTCCTCCGCCACAAGTGAGGGTAAGTAATAAAATAAGTAGCCCATTTTTCTTTAAGAGATGGTGAATCGCTCAGATGGTAAATTTCGAGGACAAAATTTTATAAGGAGAGGAGAATGTAGAGACCCGGTGAGTTATAGCAATTAAATGGCTTATTGGGAACATCGACAGGGACACCTGTCTCGTCGATGAGTAATTACCGAGAGGGCTATTTGAGGGTCTAAAATTCGTCGACGAAGGTTATGAGTTCGTCAACGAACTGCCTTCTTGGCCTCGTCGACAAAGTGACATGTCTTGTCAATGAAGCTAGTTGTATAAATGGCTCAAATTCAGATTTCAGTAAAGAAAACATCATGCAAGCCCTCCTCTTTCTCTCTCTTCATCACCCACCTCTTCTCTCTAGAATTTTGGGCTGAATCTTCATCGAATCGACAATTCGAAGCCGCCACGCTACTCCTGGGAAATTTCTCTTCATTTCTGTAGGAGTGGATTGTTGGTTAGGCTAATTTAGGAACCATCCCAAAATTTGGGTAAGTTAGTTAATTTCAATTTTATTAGGTTTTTGGTGTCTCTAAACTAAGACTAATATGTTAGGTAAGATAATACTGAGATTTTTTTGGGAAAATATCAATTTCAGGGGTGTTAAGCTAGGGACCACACGGGTGTGATTTTGGAGTAATTCGTATGCTATAAGTCAAGTAAGGGGATGAACTAAGTCAGGTTCCCTATGAAAATGTATTTACTATTTTATAGCATTTAATTTCAAGTAAATATGTATATTGTAGGATTGTGTTGGAAATAATGCCGTTGATCATAAATATGATTTTCATGTATAATATCATAAATATGATTTTAAAACAGATTCTATGTTCTGAATATTACCCCTTTTGTGTGGCATGAGTAATATTTACTATGGAAATTATGATGATGAAATATTATGTTTACAAAATAAGTATGTTATTACTACTTTCAGGGAAATATTAAAATGATACAGGGATTTGCAAACTAAGGATTTTATGTGATATGCCGGCGTAAGGGTCGAGGATTTTATATGATATGCCAGTGTAAGAGCCAAGGATTTTATATGATATGCCAGCGTAAGGTCCGCGGTTTTATATGATATCGGCGTAAGGGCTATGAAATTTATATGATATGTTATGCAAGGTTTTATGAAAATATTAAGATGACAAATATTATTATGAAATAGCCATGTATCATTATTTCGAAATATACTATATGTTATCAGATCCTGGTTGGCTTGGTTTAGGCTTTCACAAAGCATGGTACCGTAGCTATATGATCACAATCATTTATATGTTAGTGCTATCGCTTGCCATAAGGGGCAGTGGGAGATCGGCAGTCGGTGTGGTTTTATGGTAGTGCAGGGATCCTTTTCGTGTCCAGACCAGGAGGGGCAGACCCATCGTACTTATAGACTTATGTTGATCTAGCGTGGTTAGCCAGCCATTGCTAGGTCCCGCCTTTGGGCTGCACAACCCAGTCATATGGGGGTAACACATGACACTAGCCAGCTATCCATCTAGGGTATTTTTCATGTACAAGTTATATGAGATGATTTATATGTATAGAAATTCAGATATGATGCAAATAGTCATATCAAGTATGATTTATATACTATTATACGTATAACATGAAAATACTTATGTTGCCACACACTGATATTAGTTTATTTCCCTTACTAAGAGGTGTCTCACCCTAACTATATAAACATTTCAGGAGCCCCAGATAGAAGAGCAGATAGAGCTCCGCATCATTAAAGTTTGACTGATCTACCCTTTCGGAAGGGTAAGTCATTCCAAGGGTCTGATAGATTTTTGGGTGGCAACCCTGGGGCACTTTTGGATATTTTGTAATATGTGTATGTATATGATAGTTGTAGTAAGACTTTAGTATTGTGTTGGATGGATAATTTGATATGTATATGATTTTACGTTTCCCGTTGCTTAGGTATCAGTATTGTATTTCAAGTGTATCCCTAGTACCCATGGGTCTATGTAGATTATGATTTGACAAGATTATTATATTAACTATTATTATGAAAAAAAAATATTTATGGTAAAATAGGTGTTAGCTTTATCGTGATCCTAAGAGAGGGGGGGGGGGGGTGAATTGGTGTTTTTAAAATTGATGCTCTAGGTCAATATCCTAACAAAGTATTTTCACAACCCTAGAGTTAATCTAGTGCAAGTAAAATAAATCAATTGCAATATGTAGCAAAAATTAAATAGTGTAATTTAATCAACTAAGCATGCACCAGAAAGTAGAAAAAAATTAGTGACACCCAGAAATGTTATAGAAGTTCGTCAAATTGCCTATGTTCTCGCTTTAGCTAACAAGTACAAGGATTACCACTATAATGCTTACTTAAGCAGGTGGAGCGGCACCTAAACAACTAGGTCAATTAGCAAAAGAGATGATTCTTGGCTAATGAATTTTCTAATTTAATTTTTAATCCACACAAATGAGCCTATATTTATAGGCAAGGTAAAAATTATAACCGTTTGGGACTTGTTAGGAATTTTTAGAAAAGTTCCAAAATGTTTAAATACAATTAACCCATATTAACCCGTATTTACCACACTTAAAATATTTTTATGTGGCATGGTTCGAGTGGCTGAACTGTGGTTCGGCCGCCCGAACAGACACAATTATAAAAGCCATTTAAATCAGTTCGGTAGCTTGAGTCTCAGTTCAGTGGTTTGAACAAAAGTTAGAAACATTTCTTTGGATTTTCGGGTGCCTGGTCATAGGTTCGGTAGCCCGGACACACATGTTTGGTCGCCCTGGGCTTAATTTGAACTAAATCTCTCGGTAACCCGAGTTGGTGAGGAGTCCCTTTCAAAAGGTTCGGGCGCCCATGGAAGGTATGCACACAATGGTTCGGTCACCTGAGAGCCTAAGTCAATTGTTGACTTCTCAACAGTTCGGGCGCCCGAGGAATTTTGAACTCCTGGGGTTTGGTCGCCCGAGCTCTCTCTAATTCCCTAATATTCAATTAAGTGCAATTTTAACATTGCTGAAATTTGTATGATATATGTGCATGAGTGTTGAGACCTAGAGTCATACTAGGGTCTTATTGAGCTTACCATATATCTTATATGCATGATATGCAGGTAATTATTATATACCATATCCCTAATTACTATTACAGACACATATTACATAAATTGAATTTACAATATGAAATAGAATCTTTAGGGTCTTCATGTCTTGCTCCAAGTGTCATTCCTTGAGATGTTCATCTAAGCCTGCACATACACTTGAAGACCATCAAATATCTAAGTATTTGTCATTATCAAAACCAGGTGTGATCTATAAGGTCAACATTCTCCCCTTTTTTGATGATGACAAATACATCATGCAAAAAATGGGTATAGCCTTAGATGGCTCCCCCTAACAATGTGCATTATGTAAAAGTATTATTTTTAAGTGTTTGCAACCCAATTTTTTGCCTCTTATTCATCTCCCCCTTTTGGTAACAGCAAAAAGGGCTATGAAAGTAATAGCCTTAGGCAATGGGTAAGAATCATTTGTATACAAGATAAGTTTGAGAATTTTTTAAAAATTTCGGTAGCATTCAGTTTGAAAGTAGGACATTTCCCAAAAAGAAGTCCTGTATAAAAATGACCTATTTTGAGTTTTTAAGATTTAACAGTTTATCCACAACTAGTCAACTCAAACAGTTTTAGTATAATCAATACATAAAAAATAAATGCAATCATCATCATACAGTAGATATGAGAATTGTGCATTACAAAACATAATCAATTTCATAAAGTCCAAGCCAATGAAGAATATCAATAGTTATATTAGTTGTTAGACTTTGAAATTATTTGAAAGCTCCCCCTAAATTTATGCAAACTATGAAATATCTAGGAATGCATCTACTGTGCACTAGAGCTAATTCACGTCTAATTTGTATGAACCTATCTTCTGGAGGTGGTTTAGTGAAAATGTCCGCCGACTGCTCACTAGTGCATACAAACTCAAGAGCCACATCCCCTTTCTGCACATGATCACGAAGGAAGTGATGTCTAATTTCAATACGTTTTGTTCGTGAATGTGAGATAGGATTTTTAGAGATGTTGTTTGCACTAGTATTATCACATTTAATCAGTATTGCATCATAGTGCAACCCAAAATCCATAAGTTGTTGTTTCATATAAAGAGTTTGAGCACAACAACTTTCAACCGCAATATATTCTGCTTCGGCTGTGGATAAGGCAACTGAGTTTGTTTCTTGGAGAACTAAGAAATGAGAGATTGTCCTAAATAGTGACAAGTGCCACTAGTACTCTTTCTATCAACCTTACTATCGGCAAAGTCAGCATTAGTGTAACTCACAATATCAAAGGTAGTATGCTTAGGGTATCATAAGCCTAACTCTATAGTTCCAACTAGATACCTAAGGTTCGTTTAATAGCTAATAGATGAGATTCCTTAGGGGCGGCTTGAAACCTAGCTATAATGACTCGGAGAAATTGTGGTATTTTAAATAATGATAAAGAAAGGGGTAGCAGGTCTCACATTTGTCGACAAAGTTACAATTGGACTTGTCAACGAGGACGTGTTTCGTCAACGAGAAAATACTGAGAGAGGGTTTTAAGTGATTCTAAATTTCGTCGACAAGGAGAGAGTTCACCGACAAGTCTTCTTCTTGGCCTTGTCGACGAGATAACGTGGCTCGTTGACGAATCCCAGTGTATAGATATAACCAACCTTCATTTTTTGGCCATTTCTGGTGCAAATACTCCTTCTTCTCTCTCCTCTATGCCCCTCGTCCCTTCTCTCTAAGATCTTCGGCCGATCTTTCACCAGATTGACGATCCAGAGCCACCATGACACTTTTGGGGAAGTTCTCTGTATATCTTCTAGAGTGGATCGTTGGTGGGTTGAGTTCGAAATTCATCCCAAGTTCAGGGTAAGACATTCTACTCAATATTTGACTTCTTGACAGTTGTAGAAAGTGTAGTACACGTAGAAATACTGAAGTTTAGTTTTGGGGAATGTTGTTTTAAGGGTGTTGATCGGGGAACCCTGTGGGTGCATGTTTGTTTTCTTAGGGGGCTTTTTTAGGAATCAGGTAAGAGGATAAACTAAGCTAGCTATTTTATGAAAATGTATGTATATTATTACGATATCTGATTTCAGGAAAATAAATATATTTATATATGCTTTATGTTTAGGAAATACTGCTAAAAATGATGGTATGTTAAATATATGAAAAACCTAGTTTGTGTGGCATGAGTAGAATTTATAATGAAATACAGTTTTCTAGGAATATGATAAAGATATGAATTTTTATAATGTGAAAAATGGGCGTATGGGCCAAGCTATGGTAAAATATGAAATATCGGTGAATGGGCCGATGATTTTCATGATATACATAAATATGCAAAATGACATGATGATATCGATTTGGAAATTAATAGTATGAAATACCCATGTATCACAATTTCATTATATGTTATATGATACCAGAACTTGGTTGACTTGGTCTAGGCTAACACTTGCACGGTACCGATGCTATGTGTTCATGATTCATCATGATATTTGTGTTAACGCTGTTGTACGGAGTGGCGTGAGGTTGGATGGTCGATGTGGTTTTAAGAAGTGTGAGTGCCCCTGGTGTACGGACCAGGTCTGGCAGACCCATCAGACTTATAGACTGTACTTTTGACTTGGCATTGGTCGACCAACCATTGTTAGGTCTTGCCTTCGGACCACATAACCCAGTTATGTGGGGATAATACATGATAACAACCAGCTAACCTACTAGGATTGTTTTTGTATTATATTTTATGAGATGAGTTATGCTTATGAAAATCATGTATGTTCTACCATGATATGAGAATATATGTTTCCAAAATATGATATAGATAGTTATACTGATATGTTTATGTATGATTATATATATATATATCATGAAAATACTCATGTTGCCACACACTAGTGTTAGTTTATTTCCCTTACTGAGAGGTGTCTCACCTCAAAATTTTATAAATATTTTAGGAGCCCCTGATAGCAGAGCGAGTAAAGCTCTGCTGATTTAGTACTGTTGATTTGCCCTCTTTGAAGGGTAAGTTTTGGTAGGGACAGATGAATTTTGTGGGAAATGTCCCTAAGACTTTCTTTTTGGGATGTATATACTTAAATACAATGGATGTGGTAACTCTGGTATTGAGATGGATGGTATTATGTGTATCATATTATGAGATGCTTATGATTTTATGTTTCCTGTTGCTTAGGCTTCCGTTATGTGTTTCTGATGTATCCCTGATACCCACGGGTCCAGGTGGATTATGATATGCTGGATTTATTATATTATGGAAAAATTTATGAAAATTAAGTAGGTCGTTACACTAGCACACATGCATACACTAAACATAAAATTAGGCCTACTAGCAGTAAGATATAAAAGATTTCCAATCATGCCACGATACAATTTCACATCAACATGGATCCCTTGCTCGTCTTTATCAAGTTTGATGGAAGAACTCATAATGGTACCAAGAATTTTACAATTTTTCATTTTAAATTTCTTTAGCAAGTCCCTGACATATTCATATTGGCATATGAAAGTTCCATATTCATCTTGTTTAATTTGCAACCCTAAAAAGAAACTAAGCTCACCAATCATGCTCATTTCAAATTCACTTTACATGCATTTGGCAAACTCATGACATAACTCTTCATTAGTTGCTCCAAAAATGATATTGTCAACATAAATTTGAACTAGGAGCATATCATCATTTTAGGATTTGATGAAGAGTGTAGTGTCAATCTTGCTACGAGTAAACCCATTTTCTAGTAGAAAACAACTAAACCTATCATAACAAGCTCTAGGGGCTTGTTTCGATCTATACAAGGCCTTAGACAACCGGTAAACATGATCTGGAAATTTATGATTTTCAAAATCGGTTGGTTGTTCTACATATACTTCCTCATTAATATAGCCATTAGAAAAGCGCTTTTAACATCCATTTGAAATAATTTAAAATTTTAAAAGCTGCATAAGCAAGTAGCATACGAATTGCTTCCAAGCTAGCAACATGAGCATATGTTTCATCAAAATCTATCCCCTCTTCCTCATTATAACCTTAGGCAACTAGTCTAGCCTTATGCCTAGTTACTACCCCATTCTCATCTTTCTTATTTCTATATACCCATTTAGTTCCAATAATTGTATGATCATTAGGCCTAAGAACTAGGGTCCAAACTATGCTTCTTTCAAATTGATTGAGTTCTTCATGCATGGATATCACCCAAGACTCATCCTCAATGACTTCTTTAATATTTTTAGGTTCTTTTTGGGACTCATCCTCAATGGCTTCTTTAATATTTTTAGGTTCTTTTTGGGATAAGAAAGTGGAATGACTCACTAGGTTTTTCAACGAAGATCTTGTGGCTACACCACGGGATGGTTCACCTATGATTTGATCTATAGGATGGTTCCTAATGAATTTCCAACCTCTAGGAAACTCCTGAGCTTCATTTTCATTGTCATTATCTTCAGATGGTTTATCATTTACTTATGAATTTTTAGTTGCATTGTTTTCAATAGATAATTTTTCTAAGCATTTTCTAATATCAATATCATCTTCATCATCTTTCTTAAAAAACGGATTAGATTCATCAAATACGACATGGATAGATTCAATGATAGTCAATGTTCTTTTATTGAAAATTCTATATGCTTTACTATTAAGAGCATAGCCTAGGAAAATGCCTTCATCAGATTTAGAATCAAATTTCCCTAGATGTTCATCATCCCTAAGTACAAAGCATTTACAACCAAAAACATGAAAATAGGAAATATTAGGTTTATGGTTGTTCCACAATTCATAAGGGGTTTTATTAAGTGATGATCTAGTCAACACCTTATTCATGACATAACAAGTAGTATTTATGGTCTCAGCCCAAAAATATTTAAGTAGCTTATGTTCATTCAGCATAGTTCTACCCATTTCTTATAATGACCTATTCTTTCTTTCTACCACGCCATTTTGTTGAGGGGTTCTAGGTGCAGAAAAATTATTTCAAATGTCCTCTAGGTCACAATAATATTCTATGCCTTCATTTTTAAATTCAGTGCCTCTATCACTTCTTATATGAGTTATCTTATAGCCTTTTTCATTTTGAATTCTCCTGCAAAGCTTAGTAAATTGTTTACATGATTCATTTTTATGTGAGAGAAATAACACCTATGTGAACCTAGAAAAGTCATCAACAATGAAAAAAACATATGATTTATCACCAATACTTTACACACAATTAGGACCAAACAAATTCAAGTGAAGCATTTCAAGTAGTTTAGTGGTAGATATAAATTTCTTTTTCTTAAAACTTGATTTTGTTTACTTACCCATTTGACATGCATCACAGATTTTATCTTTCACAAATGATGTTTTAGGCAAGCCTTTTACTAAATCTTTTCTTACTAGTTTTGTCAATAAGTCCTTGCTAGCGTGTCCTAATCGCCTATGCCACAACCAACTAGCTTCATTTATTGTATAAAAACAAGTTACTTGTTGTGAAGCTAAGTTATCAAAAGTGGTAGTGTATACATTTTCATGGCGATCTTCAATAAAAAGCACTTTATGATCTAATTTACTTTCAACTATGCATTTATCATTTTCAAATGATACCTTATATCCTTTATCACACAATTGACCTATGCTCAATAAGTTATGCTTCAACCCATCAACTAATAGAACATTATCAATAACTAGGGAAAGATCCTTACCAACATTACCTTCACCGATGATGTGTCCCTTTGCATTGTATCCGAGCGTCACATACCCTCCGTCCTTGGGAATGATTGACGCAAATTTTGCTTTGTCACTAATCATATACTGTGAGCACTTGCTATCCATGTACCACCTATCCTTGGAAGAGGATGATATTAAACACACCTGCAAAATAGGCTAAGTAATTGATGCTGGTCCCCAAATTTTGTTGGGTCCACAGAGGTTAGTAACTGGATCACCCTTAACTACCTACACTTTTCTAATATTTGCATGCTTATTCGTAAGAGGACAATCAAATTGAATATGACCAATTTGTTTGCATTTAAAACATTTCATTCTATACTTAGGATCTTTAGGTGGGACTTGAGATTTTTGATTCACGTGTGAAATGTCCCAAGTAAAGATTAGGTCGTCTAACATTTTCAATGCTATTAAAACCTAGACCCTCTTTACTTAGAGAATTTCTTTGGGCACCAAGTAGTTTTTCAAAATTACATTTGCTCTTGGTGAATTTGAAAATTTTGGAGCTATCCTCCAATTTCCTCTCAAGCTCTGCAATAGTCACATCTTTTTCTTTCAAAATCGAAGCATGAGAGGTTTTTGCAATTCCAAACAATTTTGACCAATTTTCACATTTATTTTTCAAATCATCATTTTCTTTGGTCATTTTATTCAACAGTTTAGATACACGAATATATTCAAATTGTAATTCTCTAAACGTGGGCATGCAATCAGAATCACAATCATTAGACGAATAATATGAAGATAAAATGGAAGAGGACGATACCTCATCATCGTGTGCCAACAAGCATAGATTAGTAACCTCTGAGTTACTGTGGTTTGAGTCTGAGTCACTACTGCTTAATTTATCGCATGAAGTGCCTGCTTACATGGCTTTGTTCTTTTTCTTAGCCTTCGTTTTTAGTAGTGGGCAGTCTGACTTGATGTGCCCAACTTTGTTGCAATTGTAACAAGTAGGAGCATTTGATTTTTTCTTTTCTTTTACTAGACTCTCCCTTCTTAGATGCAGACTTCTTATGGCTTTTGTATGGCTTTATATTCTTCCAAAAGAATATATTGAATTTTCTCGTTAGCATGGTCATATCATCCTCAGAGTCAGGTTCGCTGCATTCACTAGATGTATTAGTGGAGGTTTTCAATGCAGCCACCTTTTTCGCCCTATTATGTTCATTGAGTCTCTCATTTATGGCTAATTCATAGGTAATCAGGGAACCTATCAATTCATCTAGAGTCATGGCATTAAAGTCTCTACCCTCATAAATGGTCGTAGCCTTAGCTTCCCAAAGAGGAGGCAAGCCTCTAAGGATCTTCCTTATTATCTCATATGTAGGATAGGTCTTACCTAATGCATGCAGTGAGTTTATAATATGTGTGAATCTATTGTACATGCTCTGAATGGACTCACCGATCTCTAGAGGTTTATAACTTAGCACGTGCGAAGGGTTTGACACGTACTTTCTTAGCACTGACACGTGAAACATGTCATGAACTCTGGATAGTGCTGGGGGTAACGTTACTCGATAAGCAACTAAACCTATCCTTTCCAGGATTTCAAATTGCCCAATGTACCAAGGGCTCAACTTCCCCTTTTTCCCAAACCTCATCACCCCTTTCATCGAGGTGATCTTTAGGAATATCATTTTCCCTACTTTGAACTCCAGCTCCCGTCGGCAAGTATCTGCATAACTCTTATACCAACTCTGTGCTGCTTTGATCCTTTCTCTAATAAACTCGTCCTTTTCAGAGGTCTACTGAATCAGTTTCGGTCCCAAAATTTGCCGCTTGCCTACCTCATCCCAATATGACGGAGATCGACACTGGTGGCCATACAAAGCCTCATATGGTGCCATCTCAATACTGGGGTTGTAACTGTTTTTATACAAAAATTCTACGAGCGGTAGATGCCAAATCCAACTATCCCTAAAATCCAACATATACGCCCGCAACATATCCTCTAGTGTCTGAATAGTCCTCTCGGATTGTCCATCCATCTGTGGGTGAAATGATGTGTCAGGCCCTGAACCCGGTAATGGGATCTAGGGGTGAATTAGTAACCTAACTTGTCCCTATATCATACAAAACATCCATGATACACCACAATGAATGAAGGTCCGACCCCGTGGGGTTCCCGTACACCCTATACACATTCATAAACATTATAGATACATAACGGAAAAAGGACTTTCTATACAAAATCTATACCATACCAGAGTCTATACAAAAGAACTAGGATTCATAATACAACACATAACCCGGGTGTAAGCCAAACCACAAAAAACAACCTGATACAATCCTAATACTTACCCAGGTACTTCCCGCAGTACATCGACCACTACGCTTCCAACACAAGGACGCTAGTTCCAATTACTTGAAAGACCTGAAAAATATGTACGTATAGCAGGGGTAAGACACCTCTCAGTAAGGAAGAATCAGGTTATATTAGTGTGTGGCCTATGAGTGTTATCATGACATACTAACTTGCATAGTTCAAATAGTTAAAAAAATTCTAGTATTTTCACAAAACAAGAGATACAATCTGGTGTCATCACACCCTTTGGTCGAAGCTGGACTATTTGGTGGTATTTCACACCCTTCGGTAAAAATCGGTGATCTGGTGATATCTCACACCCTTCGGCAAATACTGGCAATCTAGTGATATTTCACACCCTTCGACAAACGTCGGTGCCCCCACAATCTTCGGCAAAAGCTGGATTTCAAAACCTAGAATAATTCAAAACCCAGTTCCCATTGCATTTCAACAAAACACAACCATGCATGCTCATATAACCAAACAAACCACACTCATTTGGTAATACAAAATCATGATTTTTCAAACATACATAGTTTAAACAAGTCAAGGCACAGCCATCCCTATAACACAATATATATATATATATATATATATATATATATATATATATATATATATCACAATATATTTATGGTTTTCCAACAAAACCAAGGATGCAACCAAATACCCCCCTTTTCCCAAAACTGTAACATGAAAAACCCATAATTTTGTCATTTAGATTCCTCCAAATGAGTAACCAAAATGCACACAAGACCGTGAACTACAGTTCTACCAAGTTTGATTTCAAAAATAACCGACATAAACTGAATCCCCTTACCTTTCCCCAAACAACAAATCCCGAACTCTATGGCCCCTAAACAGTGAACCAAGTTCCCAAAACCTATAAATCATAGTACAAAACATACTCACAACTCCATTCTTTACACAACTACTGAAACAGAATTGAAAACCGAGCCTTACCTTAATTCTGGGCCAAAACCTGAAAATGCTCGAAATGAAGATCTGATCCATAAATCTTGTAGAGAATCCTTCCCTGATCCTTGTGGTAATGTTAGATCAATGATTCCCGCAATGTACGACGAAGAAATCCAGAGAGAGAGAGAGAGAGAGTATGTTGAGTTCCTAGAGAGATAGAGAGAGAATTTGAGATTTATTAGCTAAGAAGTAATGAAAATGGATATTTATAGCCCATTGACTCGGCCACCCTCGTCGACGAGATGGTGTCTTCGTCGACGAGCCTGAGATTCTCGATTTCTCTAAACCTCTCAGCTTCTTCTCGTTGACGAGTCACTGAAATTCATTGCCGAGCAACATAAGGCCTTCATCGACAAACTTTGGCT
Organism: Malania oleifera; assembly: GCF_029873635.1. Classification (NCBI taxonomy): domain Eukaryota; kingdom Viridiplantae; phylum Streptophyta; class Magnoliopsida; order Santalales; family Ximeniaceae; genus Malania; species Malania oleifera. Next base: position 126,352,240 of record NC_080417.1, read on the forward strand.
TCGTCGACGAAACTTGCTCAATTACCATTTTACCTTTCCCTTCATTAATTTAATCCATATATCACGGTTCGGGTTCTTACAACCTCCCCTCCTTACAAAAATTTCGTCCTTGAAATTTGCATTCTCTTATTTATGAACTCTTCCACACTACCAACACACACACTCGACTCTAGAAAGAACCGGCTACTACTACAATGCAGCCCCGTCACAATATATACATACCCTTACTTATGGCGGAGGAATACCGTGGTTACATACATAAATCGTCTCAGAAGTTCACAATAATACATACTCCCGATGACTAACCACCTATTCCAATACAAAGCAGAGTAATGCACATATACTTAGAACAACTGTGGATACTTCCGGCGTATCTCCGCTTCCAATTCCCAAGAAGCTTCCTCAATCTCATGATTTTGCCATAATACCTTCACTAATGGTATGTCCTTGGTATGTAGCTTCTGAACTTTATGGTCTAGAATCTGAATAGGTATCTCCTCATATGCTAAAGTATCTCCAATCTCCAAGTCCTCGTAACTAACAACATGCAATGGATCCAACATGTACCTTCTCAACATGGATACGTGAAACACATCATGGATCCTTGAGAGTGCTGGGAGTAGTGCAATCCTATAGGCTACTGGACCCACTTGCTCAAGAACCTCGAATGGTCGGATATACCTCAGGCTCAGCTTACACTTCTTCCCAAATCTCATCACCCCTTTCATCGAAGCGATCCTCAGAAATACCTTACCCTCCACTTTGAACTCCAACTCACGGCGACGAACATCTGCATAACTTTTTTACCAACTTTGAGCTGATTTAATCCTATCCCAGATCAAACCCACCTTTTCAGACACCTACTGCACGAGTTCAGGTCCTAACACCTAACGTTTACCAACCTCATCCCAATGCAGAGGAGATCGACACCTTTGACCATACAGAGCCTCAAATGGTGCCATCCCAATACTAGTGCCTAGAAGCTATTATTATAGGTGGACTCTACTAGTGGCATAAATTGTATCCAACAACCACCGAAGTCTAACACACATGCCCGTAACATATCTTCATAATTTGTATTGTCCTCTATAACTATCCATCAGTCTGGGGGTGGAACGTCGTACTGAAAGTAAGCTTCGTCCCTAATGCTTCCTGGAAGCTTATCCAGAATCGAGAAGTAAACCTCAGGTCTTGATCTGACACAATGGACACCGGTACCCCGTGCATTCTAACTATCTCATGCACGTACATGTCTACTAGCCTACTTAAATGGTAGCTAACCTTCATCGATAAAAAGTGAGTAGATTTCATTAACCTGTCCAAGATCACCTAGATAGCATTCTGCCCATGAAGCGCTGGCGGCAAAATGGTCACAAAATCCATGGAAATATGCTCATATTTCCATTCTGGAATAGCTAAGGGCTATAACAGCTATGCCGGCTTCTGATGTTCGGCTTTCACCCACTAACACATTAGAAATTGCTCCATGAACTGATCAATTTGCCTTTTCATACCACTCCACCAAAAGGTCTCACACAAATCCCGATACATCTTCATACTACCCGGATGTACCGTAAACAAAGAACGATGCGATTCTTCAAGAATCGTCTTTCTGATCTCGTCGTTGTTTGGAACACATTGCCTGGTCCCAAAACTCAACACACCTCTCTTAGAGATGTTAAATTCCACAGCCAACCCTTGTTGTACTTTATTCATAATCTCAATCAACTCCGCATCACTAGCCTATGCGACTTTAAAACGCTCAAATAAAGTTGGCTGGATCACCAAACTAGCCATAAAATCCTGATGATCACCAAACACCAACTCTATACCAAGGCTTTCCAAATCTCATATGATATGATGCTGAGCTACAACTGCAGATACTATCACATGATCCGACTTCTGACTCAACGCATCGACTACCACATTAGCTTTCTCTGAGTGATAACTGATGATGCAATCGTAGTCCTTAATCAACTCTAGCCATCGTATCTACCTCATGTTCAACTTCTTCTGCGTGAAAAAGTATCTGAGGCTTTTATGATCAGTGAAAATCTCGCATTGCACACCATACAAGTAGTGTCGCCAGATCGTCAACGCATATACAACAGCAGCTAATTTCAGGTCATGCATAGGGTAATTCTTCTCATAATCCTTTAGTTGTCAAGAAGCATACGCTATTACCTTACCCTATTGCATAAGCACACATCCCAAACCCTTCAAAGATGCGTCACTATATATAAAAAAACCACCATCCCCCGAAAGAATGGTCAAAACCGGAGCAGTAACCAGACGGTGCTTCAACTCCTGAAAACACTGCTCGCAATCCTCTATCTAATCAAACTTCACCCCCTTCCTGGTCAATTATGTCAGAGGCCCAGACAACTTAGAGAATCCTCCTACAAATTGACAATAGTAACTCGCCAATCCTAGAAAACTCCAAACCTCCTAAACACTCTTCGGTCTCCTAACTGCTTCTTCAACTCCTAAAGTTCAGCTGGAGCCATCCGGTATGGAGCTTTAGAAATTGGTGCCTTTCCAGGTAGAAACTCTATCGTGAACTCCACCTCATGATTCGGAGGTAAACCGGGTAACTTCTAGAAACACATTCGAGAATTCACTGACTACCTGAATATCCTTAAGCTTCAACTCATCCTGCAGCGGTTCCCTCACGCAAGCCAAGTACCCCTAACATCCGTCTAAGAGTAACCTCCTCGCCTGTAGTGTCGATAGAACCTGTGGCGTCAAACGCACACATAATCCCACAAACTCATACTCCTACTCCCTAGGAGGTCTGAACACTACCACCTTTATATGATAGTCAATTACCGCATAACTGGAGAATAACCAATCCATCCCTAGTATGACATCAAACCCTGACATATGGTATACCATAAGATTTGCAGGTAGTAACTTCCCTTGAATTACCACTAGGCAGTCTCCTAGCATCCTCTTACAGAAAGATACACTCCCAAATGGTGTAGCTACAGACAATCCTTCATTCATGACTTGGGTCTCCACCCCACACAATTTCACAAAATTAATAGATATAAAGGAGTGGGTCACAGCCGAATCAAATAAAACCACAACTCAATTTAACAATAACATCATAGTACCTGTCACCACATTCCCTGCATGCTCAGCGTCCGCTGGAGTAAGTGAGTACACCTTTTCCGGAGCTGTGTTCACCTGGTATGCTCCTCGGAATACCTGATTACTTCCCCGATTATGACTCGAAGAAGGCGCACCCTTCTTTGGTGCTTGACAATCCCAAGCCATGTGACCTAACTGGCCCTAGTTGTAGCAGTTACCCCCAAACGACTGGTATTCACCGCTATGCCATCTGTGGTACCTGATACAACGATCACCTAACTGGATCATATGAGAACTCTAATGCTTGGTATTCTGATGATAACCCGAGCCCCTGTTCCTCTTCTTCCATGATCCCTGGAGAGATCCTGACTGAGAACCAGAAGGTACTGGCCTCTTCTTCAGCTCTTAATCCACCTCATCCTCTCAGATACCGGTCTCGATCACCATGGCTTTATCTACCAAGACAAAAAACTCACAGATATGAAGCATCCCCACTAATCTGCAGATGTCCTTTCTCAGGCCCTTCTCGAACCTCCGAGTCTTCTCATCCTCATTCGAAATCAAGCACGACGCAAAACGGGATAGCTTTATATATCGAGCCGCATACCCCTACATCGTCATACTTCCCTGAGTCAGAGCATAAAACTCATCCGCCTTAGCATCATGTGTGGAAGCTAGGAAGTATCTTTTAAAGAACACCTGCTTGAAACGGCTCCATGTCATCTCTATAGGATCGGCTCTCTGCTTCTCCAGTAGGCTCACCGCAGTCCACCATTGCCCTACCTCCTCAAATAGCTGGAAGGTAGCATAGAGGACTCTCTGCCTATCCATATAGTGTAAAACCTCAAGAATCCTCTCAGTTTTCTTTACCCAGTCCTCAGCTATCATCGGGTCATGTCCGCTTAAGAACGTTGGAGGATGCATGCGTGTGAACCTCTCAGTGGTGCACCCTGCAAACGTAGGAGAGTGTTCGTGTCTCCTAATACTCTGCCTGATCTCCCACATAACCTGCCTCATCAAACCTCGAGGCACAGAATGAGACTCATCGCTCGCAGTCTCCTTAGAGCCACTTCCCATGTTGTTATCCTTGGGCTCCATTCTAAAAAACGATAGGAACCTATTAGTACTCCTACAAGACGTACCATTAACACAATTATCTATGAAAAATCATGTTAACTACCACCTCACAGGTCCAGCTCTCTCCTATCACACTGACATGGAAGTCATCAATGGTTTGCCATGATTTTACTAAAATCGTCATTCCAGGAAAAACACGAAATACCGCCGACGAGTCCCTATCTAGCAACAAAACAACCCTCAACCTACTCTACCCATTTCCAACATCTTATACTCTAGTATGTACATACAGCTAAGCCTAACCAACTCTACAAGACCTAACAACCTGGTTAGCTTTGATACCAAGCTATCACGCCCCGAATCCGATAATGGACCTAGGGGTGAATTACTAACCTAACCTATCCCTTTATCATACAAAACATCCATGATACATCACAATGAATGAGGGTCCGACCCTGTGGGGTTCCCGTACACCTTATACACATTCATAAACATTACAGGTACACAGCAGAAAAAGGTCTTTCTATAGAAAATCTGTACCATACCAGAGTCTATACAAAAGAATTAGGATCCACAATACGACACATAACTTAGGTGTCAGCCAAACCACAAAAGACAACCCGATACAGTCCTAGTACTTACCTAGGTACTTTTCGTGGTACATCGATCACTACGCTGCCAACACAAGGATGCTAGTTCTGATTACTTGAAGAACTTGAAAAATATGTACGTATAGCAGGGGTGAGACACCTTTCAGTAAGGAAAAATCAGGTTATATCGGTGTGTGGCATATGAGTGTTATCATGACATACTAACTTGCATAATTCAAATAGTTAAAATAGTTCCAGTATTTTCTCAAAACAAGCAATACAATCTGGTGTCGTCACCCTTCAGTCAAAGCCGGACTGTCAGGTGGTATTTCACACCCTTTGGTAAAAACTGGTGACTTCGTGATATCTCACACCCTTCGGCAAATTCCGGCAGTTTGGTGATATTTCACACCCTTCAGAAAATGTTGATGCCCCCGGTAACTTGGCATAACATTTGCCCACAACATTGAACTGGTGCAGATATGGTGTTCTCACACCCTTTGGAAAAAGCCGATCAATTTAGTGGTATTGCAGACTCTTCGACAAAAGCAGGATTTCAAAACCTGGAACAATTCGGAACCTAATTCCTATTGCATTTCAACAAAACACAACCATGCATGCTCATATAACCAAACAAGCCACACCCATTTGGTAATCCAAAATCATAATTTTCCAAACATATACAATTTAAAAAAGTCAAGGCACAGCCATCCCTATTACACAATGTACATAAATATATTGTGATATATATATATATATATATATATATATATATATATATCACAATATATTTATGGTTTTCTAACAAAACCAGGGATGCAACCCAATACCCCCCCCCCTTTCCCCAAAACTGTAACATGAAAAATCCATAGTTTTGCCCATTAGATTCCCCCAAATGAGTAACCAAAACACACAAAAAACCGTGAACCACAGTTCTACCGAGTTCGATTTAAAAAATAATCAACATAAACTGAATCCCCTTACCTTTCCCCAAACAATAAATCCCGAACTCTACGGCCCCTAAACAGTGAACTGAGTTCCCAAAACCTATAAACCACAGTACAGTACAGACTCACAAGTCCGTTCTCTACACAACTACCAAAATGAAATTGAAAATCGAGCCTTACCTTGATTCAGTGCCAAAACCCAAAAGCGCCCGAAATGAAGATCCAATCCATAAATTTTGTAGAGAATCCTTCTCTGATCCTTATGGTAACGTCAGATCGATGATTCCCGCAATGTATGACGAAGAAATCTAAAGAGAGAAAGAGTATGTTGAGTTCCTAGAGAGATGGAGAGAGGATTTGAGATTTCTTAGCTAAGAAGTAATGAAAATGGATATTTATAGCCCTTTGACTCGGCCGCCCTCATCGACGAGATGGCGTCTTCATCGATAAGCCACTAAAGATAGTTCATCGACAAGATGGTGGCCTTGTTGACAAGCCTTAGATTCCCTGTTTCCTGAAATCTCTCGGCTTCTCCTCATCGACAAGCCTCTGAAATTCGTCACTGAGCAACATGAGGCCTTCATCGACGAACTCTAGCTTTGTCGACGAGGCCTGCTTAATTACCATTTTACCCTTCCCTTTATTAATTTAATCTATATATCACGGATCAAGTCTTACATGATGTACTGAATGTGAGCTGTGATCCCAAGGCATCTTGCAAACTCTTCCAGAACCAAGAAGTAAATCATGTTTCTCGATCTGAAACAATAGAAACCGGGATGTTGTGGAGTCGTACAATCTCATGCACATATAGCTCTGTTAGCCTATTCATGGAATAATTGACTCTGATAAAAATGAAGTGTGCAGTCTTCGTTAGCTGATCCACTACAACCCAGATGGCGTTCTGTCCATGCACCGCTGCAGGTAACTCCGATACAAAATCCATCTAGATATGCTCCCACTTCCACTTGGGAATGTCAAGTGGCTGAAGTGGTCCTGGTGGCCTTTGGTGCTCTACTTTGACTTGCTAACATGTTAGACACTGTTCTATGAAATGGGCAATCTCTCTATTCATGTTAGACCATCAGAAAGATTCCCTCAGATCCCTGTACATCTTTGTACTCCCTAGATGTATTGTGTAGAGTGAATGATGTGCCTTCTCTAGAATGACCTGCTTAATATCGGCGTCATTCGGTACACAAATCCTGGTGTGGAATCTTTATACCCCATCGCCTAAGATATTGAAATCTGGCTTTAAACCATTCTGAACCTTTCCATAACTTCTATTAGTTTTACGTCTTCCTTTTGAGCAACTTTAATTCTTTCCTGCAAAGTTGGCTAAATAACAATACTAGCAATGAATGCCCATGGGTCCCTGTCCACCAACTCCACTCCCAAACTCTCCAAATCCATCATGATCTGATGCTGAACAACAACCGCTGAAACCGCCACATCCACTACTTCTGAATCAATGCATCAGCTACCACATTAGCTTTTCTTGGGTGGTAGCTAATGGTGCAGTCATAGTCTTTAATCAGATCAAGCCATCGACGTTGCCTAATATTCAACTCCTTTTTGATGAAGAAGTATTTGAGGCTCTTATGATCCATAAAGATTTCGCACCTTTCACCGTATAGATAGTGCCTCCAGATCTTTAATGCAAAAATAGCAGCTGCAAGCTCCAAGTCATGTGTAGGGTAGTTCTTCTCATACTTCTTGAGTTAGCGAGAACCATAAGCAATAACCTTTCCCATTTGCATCAAGACACACCCAAGTTTCTTCTAGGATGCATCACTGTAAATCTTATAACCATCATCCCTTGAAGGAATGGTCAATACTAGAGCAGTATCTAAACATTGCATCACTCTTGAAAATTCTATTCACACTCCCTAATCCACTCAAATCTACCATTCTTCCTCGTAAGCTGTTTCATAGGACCAGAAAGTTTAGAAAAGCCCTCAACGAACCGACGATAATACCCGGCCAGACCTAAGAAAATCTGAACCTCTTTACACATTCCTCGGTCTTGCCCAGTCAACTGCCGTCTCTACTTTTCTTGGATCCACAAATATTCCTTCCTTAGACACTACATGCCTTAGAAATGCAACCTGTTCTAACTGGAAATCGTATTTCTTCAGTTTAGCGAATAACTTCTTCTTCTTGAGTACTTGAAGAACAATCTCATATGAGTCTTATGCCCTGCTGGGCTCTTTGAATCGACCAGAATGTCATTGATGAACACTACCACGAACCTATCTAGGTACTCGTGGAACACCCTATTGGTCTATGAATGCTGTAGGAGAATTCATCAACCGAACGGCATAACCAAAAATTCATAATGGCCATACCAGGTTCAGAAAGCTGTCTTTGGTATGTCCTTCAATTTCTCCTTCAGATGGTGATACCTGGATCGCAGATCGATCTTAGAGAAGATCTGCGTGCCCTGTAGTTGGTTAAACAGATCGTAAATTCTGAGTAACAGGTATTTATTCTTCACTTTCACCTTGTTGATCTCTCTGTAGTCGATGCACATCCTCATTGACCCATCCTTCTTCTTCACAAATAACACCGGTGCTCCCTAGGGTGAAACACTTGGTCGAATGTAACCCTTATCTAGTAGCTTCTGTAGTTGCTCCTTCAATTTCCTCTATTCTTATGGAGCCATACGATAAGGGGCTTTCAGTATTGGGGCCATTCTTGGAGTTAACTCTATAGTGAACTCCACTTTGTGATCAGGAGGCAGTCCCAGCAAGTCCTCTGGAAACACATCTAGGAACTCGCTTACAACGGGAATCTTCTCTAGCTTAAGTTTTTCTTTTGATATTTCTTTCACACACGCTAGGTACCCCTGGCATCCCTCCTGAAGTAACCACCTGGACTGAATAGCTGAGAGGATCCGTGGTGCAGAACGCACAAATGACCCTACGAACTTGAATTATTGCTTCCCGGGAGGCCTAAATACATCCTCTTTCTAGTGGCAATCGATGTTGGCATAACTGGCTAATAGCTAGTCCATACCCATAATGATATCGAAGCCGTGCATATCAAACATAATTAGGCTGACTGGTAATACTCTCCCCTAAATCTCTACTTGAAAATCCCGAATCACCTTACTACATACGACTACAGAATTTGACAGTGTAGCCACTGCTAGTTCATCATCTAATGGTTGTACCTCTAACCCACATAGTTTGACGAATCCTTGGGAAATTAAGGAATGCGTCGCTCCTGAATGAAATAGCACCACAACCTTATTCAAAAGCATATAATTATTACTTGTCACCACATCTCCGATGTTCTCTGCATCGCTTGGAGTTACGGAATACACCCTAGCCTAGGCTGTACCCCTCTTTATCCACCACGTGGCACCTGAGTACCTCCTCTATATGGTTGTTGTGGGGGTGCATTGCTCCTTGGTATGTCACAATCCCATACTAGATGCCCTGGTTTACCACACCAAAAGCAAACACCTAAACACAACAAGCACTTTCCTGTATGCTGCTTGCCGCAAGTAGGACAAGCTGAGGAAAATGTGGTACCCTCAGATGTACCACAACCGGTCTCTTATCTCTGGCCTTTGCTACCACTATATTTCTTCTAAGTGCCCTACCTCTCACCTGAATAAGAACTGGAAGGCACTGGCCTGTTTTTCGGGATCTGTACCATTGTGTCCTCCTGTAGGCTCTCCTATGCCACCGTGGTTTTATCCACTAAAATAGCAAAGTCCTGAATCTGCAGGATCACCATCTGCTTCTGAATCTCCTTCTTCAGACCCCTCTCAAACTTCCAGGCCTTCCTCACCTCATCCGATATCATAAAAGGAGCAAAATGTGCTAACTCCATGAATCAGGAGGCATACTGCTAAACTGTTAGTTGCCCCTAAGTTAGAATCATAAACTCCTCCATCTTTGCATTTCTGACATTGGTTGGAAAGTACCGCTCAAAGAACACCTCTCTAAAACAGCCCCATGCCATCACCACAGGTACTGATTGATGCTTCTCCAGCATCCTTACCGATTCCCACCACCTCTCAGCTTTTCCAATATATTTGAACATCGTATAAGCCACCTTCTACTCTTCCAAACAATGCAAAAAAACAAAGATCTTCTTGATCTCCCAAAACCAATTCTATGCTCGGATCGGGTCTGCACTCCCTACGAAGGTAGGAGGCTTCAGTTGGATGAACTGAATAATAGAAGATCCCAGCTCAGCTGTGGGATGGTCCTACCCCCTAGAAGTTCGCACGAATTCCACCATAAGTTGCTAGGCAAAGTCCCGCAAAACTACTGTGGAGTTATTGCCGGCCTCATGGCCAGCCCCTTCACTGCTACTGCCCCCAGTGTTAGCAATATTATCTCTAGACTCCATCCTGAAGAAACAATTGAGAGAATTTATTTAGAATCCTGTTTCCTTACATATCTACTACAACTACAATAGTATAAGACTCACTTCAGTGAATTAACATCCCTAATGACGACATGATTTTCTAACTTGATACTCTTATTCTAGCTCAAGTTTCGCCCCTCCAGTTGGAAACAACATCTTCGATGGATTGCCATGATTTTCTAAACTTGTCGACTGATCTAGAAAAACACAAAAGTCCTTTAATGGAATTCTATCTCCAGGTCTACGAAAGCAAAACTCAAAAGTCCTATCTGCAACACCCTGAACCAGCCATGTGGGGCCCAGGGTGTTATGAGACCAATCACATGTCTCTGGTATCATTCACGCTGTAGAACTAATTAAAGAACCACAAATATAATACAGAAGTACTATACTTACATATGCAAAATCATAAAAAGATACAACCATATTCTCTATATTACATAACTAGGACAAAATTATTAAACATAGAACTATACACATATCCGTTCTTTTAACTACTCACAAAACTAATCCCGCCCCAGAGCTTTCAAAGCTCGATCACCTAGAGGACCTAAAAAGATTAATAAATCTCCAGGATGAGACATCTCTCAGTAAGGAAGAAAAAACTATAAACAGTGTGTGGCAGAGAGTTTAATATATATACAAAAACAACCATTTATTATTCAACGTCATTAGCACCAATGAATCCAAATCATCAATTACATCACTGACATCTGATAATATACCCACATTCATAACTATTTTTACTAATAATCCTAGAGAATAGGGAAGACTACCCACCTATACAAGTAGCTTCCCTCTGCTCTAACACTATGCTAGGGCACTCACCTTACTCAGTAAGCTCTCAAGTTATGTATCCAGGGAAAGTCTTCGAGAATACAGAAGATTACCCCACCCATACAGGTAGTTTCCCTCTTCTCTGTTACCAATAGAAAATTACTAGGGCACTCACCTTCCTCAGCAAGCCCTCTAGTGGAGAGTTCTACTTTACCATAAATACTTATGTAATTATAGTTACACACATCCTATGCCATCATTTCACAAAGATCCATGTGTATATGCATATCACAACCAATCCACACAGGATACACACATAGTTCATACACACCCATAGAGGGTCCATAACCACACAAGTATCACAGTCCACACAGGACCCACATCCACACAAGATTATTCACACAGTCTTCATTCACAGACACACAAGGCTTATATCCACACATAATACAATGTCCACATAGGACTGGTCCACACAAGACTAACATCACATAGATTACACGGTTCACACAGTACTGGTCCACGTAGGACTATCAACCACACAGGTTACTACTTCACACACACAAACCCATTCATAGTAAATCAGTGAAACAAACTCTTCATTCCACTGCCAATGTTTTACCCTCTTAATATAAATGCCCATATAATGACCTCCTCATACCACTGCTAGCTTTATATGGCGATTTATATCAAGTATGATATAACGAACTCCTCATACCATTGCCAACGCTATATTGCAATTTACATGAACTACAATACATATCAATAACAAAACCAACCACTCAAACACATCCACGCATTTACCACAATATACACAATCAGACAGTATTCACAATCGATCAATATTTTCAATCAAATAGAATTTGCAGCCCAAACAGTAACCACAAGCACACAATAAATCATAATTCCGCAGTACTTGTAACCATTTAATTATGAAAGTTATTTTCCTTGCCACACAATTTTTCCCCAATACCATATATTTAATTAAAATCATCCTTGATTCAAAAGTTTAACCATTCAGAAAATTATACTTGAATATATATAATTTTATACTAGAATTTAACCAGTTCAAAAATTAATTAAAAAACTATTATAATGTTTTCCCCTTACCTATTTTCCTAAGTCACGCCCACGGAAACCCCGTAACGTTGCCTGCGGTACTCACTCGAACACTAATTCAAAAACTCAAGTTCATCAACCCAAACTTTAATAAAATGCTATTTTATCATTCCCTAGGCCCTATGTACTCCATATTATTAATGAAACTTAAAAAATACCCTACTTACCTTGGTTTTGGAGTGGTGCCCAAGTACTCCAAATTGAAAATCTACTCCACCTATGTTGTAGAGAATCTTCTCAGGATCTCATTGTAGTTTCTAATTGTCAAATCAGGTTAAATCCGGGATGAATTCGAAGAAAATATGTAGGAAAACTGAAACCTAGAGAGAGAAAATGAGAGAGAAGAGAAAAATTCGCGGAAAGAAGTGCCAGAGCCTATTTATAACTAGGCCCTCGTCGACGAGACATGTGAATTCGTCGACGAGGCCAAGAAGAGCATTCGTCACCAAGGTAAAAAATGTTCATTGACGAGACGTTTAAAAACCCAAATTTTACCTGCTCTCGGTAATTCCTCGTCAATGAGACGCATATACTCATCGACGAAACCCAGAAGATTGCTCTTCGACAAGAAGATCAACGTCGTCAATGAGTCCCTTCTTGATACTTTTAAAATTTCCTTTCCCCTTTCTTTTATTTTTCCTTATTCCATTTATTGTCTTCCTTATTATTTTAATAGTTAAAATTTTTTAGGTCGTTACATTCTCCTCTCCTTAAAAGAATTTCGTCCTCAAAATTCGTCAATTTTCATATTTTTGCAATTTTAGGAACTAGCTAACCACATTCATACATTTTAATTAATTCTAACACATGATGCATCAAATCACTCAAAGTCAAACAAGATGATTATTTATGTAAACGTAAATATATTACTTGTGCCTTCAACATTGTCTCCCTCTGCTGTACCCAACATATAAACACGGGCCAGGCCACTGCGGCCACGAGGCACCGGGTTATTCCTTTGATTCTGATCTTGAGCAGGTGCATTGTTTGGTGGTTTTCGAAACTCCTAGGCTATATGGCCATATTTGCCACATCTATAGCACGCGACACCCCTACTCTGACATTCTCCCCAATGCCTTTGATTGCATCTAGAATAGTGGGGGCGTGACAAATTTCCCTATCACCCTCGATCATTCCTTTCCAACACCTAACCTGTAGCATCTCTGTCTCCCCTCCACAACCCATGTCTAACATTTTATTGGGGACGAGGAGACACGAGTCTCTTTCTTCATTCTGACGCCTTCGCACCTTTCTGTAAATTCGACTCTACAGTAGTGGCTTTTTCCACTAGTTCTGCGAAATCCTGAATCTGCAAACACGCCATATGCTTGTGAATCCTATGATTTAGGCCCCTTTCAAACCACCTCGCCTTTTGGCATTCATCTGGAACCATGGAAGGTATAAAGCGGGAAAGTTCCAAGAACTTAGCAGCATACTACTGAACAATGAGACGCCCCTGAGTCAAGTTGAAAATTTCTTCCACCTTCACATTTTTGCTGGTAGCGGGAAAATTTCAGTCGTAGAAGACCTGCTTGAAATGACCCTAGGTCCTTGCTATAGGTACTAATCGCTGCTCTTTGATTACACGCTAAAACTGCGTAATTAGGCATCTTAATCCGGTCATTAGGGCTTATATTTAATTAAATGTTTAATTATGTCCAATATTTTAACAAAGTGCCCTAGTTATAATTTTTGAGTTTTATTGAACAATTTATGAATTTTTGGTAATTTTTTATTGCAGAAAAATTCTCGGGAGTTGAAATTGGCACCAGTTCGTAAATCACGCATAACTTTCTCTTCTAAGCTCCGATTGAGATTATTTAAATTTATGGAAAAAGAGGAAAGGATTATCTATAACTTCTGTGTTTTAAGTTTTGACAAAAATAGGCTCCAGGAAGGTAAAAATTGGCCATGATTGCATAGAGGAAAATGAAATATATATATATATATATATATATATTAAAAACTTATGATGTGACCCGGCCATGCATGCCGGGTCGAGTTAGATCTAGTTGCAGAACACAAGTTGTAGGGCAGCCTCTCCTATCTATTTAACTCTCTTCTTCTCCCTTGCGCAGGGGTGTGCCCCTGCAAAAACCCTCTGCTCACTCACTTCTTTTTTCTCTTGGCTCCTCTTCCCTTGCCCTGATTCCCTACACTCTCCTCCCCCCTTTGCCCTTCCTCTCTTCTCCCAACTCCCTCTGTAACTCCCTTTCCCGTTGGCTCTGCTCCGGCCTCTGCTTCAATACAGCAGCCAGCCAAGCCACCTTACTGCCAGCTTTGATCTAGAACTCCGGTGAGAACCTGCTGCTACTCAAGCCACGGCCATCCTGGGCATCCACCCACTGCTGGAGTCCTCTGCTCCGGCCATCTACAGCCGCCGTAAACAACACTAGGCTAGCTGATGCCCTCCTCTGCTGCACCAACTCCGGCAACATCTTCACCACACCCCAACTGCTATCTGCCAGCAGCCACCATTGAGAGCACCCTTCAAGCACACGGCTCTGCTCCTTCTCTCTCTGTTTCATCTTTTCTTTTCTTTATTTTATTAATAGTTATTCTCTTCCTCTCTCTCTTATTTGATGTTTTTTTTTTCTATGGTTATTTCAATATAGTATTTGGTTTAATATTAGATTGAGTATTTCATTTTTTCTTTACTTTATTATTTGAGCAGTCTATGGTTTGATTAGATTCTTGTTCTTTTATTTTGTTATGTTGAAAGCTTTTAAATTTGAAATAATTTTTTATTTAGTAAGCATTTATCCTAATTTTTGGAATGATTTTAGGTTAGATTAATTAGTTCTTTAGTTTTAGTATACATCTAGAATATTGTTCTTTTAATTTGTTTTTTTTATTGCAATGGTTTGTGTAATTAATTTGACCCAAAAAATTGGGATCGCAAGCATGAGGGGCTAAGTTCGATAACTCGGGTTATAGGTCAATGTCGTTTGCTTTCCATGGTTTATTAGTTCTCCTAAGAAATTATTGACAGACTTTCATTTGGTTGAAACAGAAAATTTAAGGTATCATTGATAAATCGCTGGCTCTTATTTCTTGTTTTGTTGTTGACGTTAGGCACATCAAAACCTTGATTTAATCTAGGATTTTCATCAACTAATTTACATGACATTCAGTTGATGCTTAATGAATGTTTATATTTTCTTTTGTTTGGATGTGACAAATTTCTTCGAGCTTTAGTAATAGAATTTCATCTTATTAATTCATTGATTGGATTAACAAGAAGAGGAGTAAGGCCTGGGGAATTAGTAAACGAGGGAGGAAAACAGACATTGAACTCGTAACTCGATTATTTGGTAAAATTGTTTCAATTCATCTATTTAGTTTTAGCCACGTTATTAGATTTACATTTTTGAAAAAAAATCAGTCTCATTTTGATAATTTACTCAAGCACCTCTCATTTTTTTTATTATTTTCAAAATCATAAAAGACCAAAAAGACTTTCAAACCATATTTTACAATAACATGATTTCACTAACCTTTTATAAATACTTTGATACTCAGTGGTCCTTGTGGAATACGATCCTGGACTCATCCTTGATACAACTTGACACTTCTGCACTTGGAAGCACAACTCAGAACGAGTCAAGTTTTTGGCGCCGTTGCCGGTGATCAATTGGTGTCGTCAAAGTGTTTCTCAGATTTCAGAGAGGGTACTTATAGAGCTGTGAACGTCTTCATAGCTTGGGTGATATCTACGTCCTCTCCTTTGACCTGTTTTCTTTTATTGTGTTTATATTGAATTTGTATGACTGGTTGGGCTAGAGATAACACATTTAGACTAGTCAAGACAAACTCATCCACCTCGTCATTGAGTGAATCTATTTCACTTGAATCAGCATCTGTCACGCGTAGCATCATGGCTGAGAATGAACCTCACAATATGGAGAACCCTAATAGGACACTCAGAGAATATTTGCAACCTGTTAGGACCAGCACCCCATCCTGCATTATTCTACCTTTGAATGCAAATGCTTTTAATTTAAACTTGGGATGATTCCATTGTTACCTCATTTTCATGGCATTGAATCTAAAAACCCATATTTGCATATTAAAGAGTTTGAAGAAGTTTGTTCCACATTCATAGATAGAACATGTACTGAAGAGGTAATAAGACTGAAATTGTTTCCATTTTCTTTAAAAGACAAAGCAAAAGCCTGGTTGAATTCCTTAAGACCAAGATCCATTGGGACTTGGCAAGAAATGCAAACCGAGTTTTTAAAGAAATTTTTTCCCAGGCAAAGAACTAATGTTTTGAAAAGACAAATCATGAATTTTTGCCAAAAGGATGTGGAAACATTTTATTAGTGTTGGGAATGTTTCAAAGATCTCTTAAATGTATGTCCTCACCATGGGTATGAAAATTGGAGGGTCATCAGTTTTTACTATGAGGGGTTGCAACCAAAGATGAGGCAATTTGTAGAAACAATGTGCAATGGTGAGTTTTTCAATAAAGGGCATGAAGAAGTTTTTGATTATTTTGATTATTTGGCTGAAAATGCCCAATCTTGGGATGTCTCTGATGTGTATGATAGATCTGAAAAGCAAAAATGCATTGGTGGGGGTGGTAAGTATCAATTGAAAGAAGTTGATGATTTGAATGCTAGGCTTGCATTGATGTCCAAAAGGTTAGAGTTCATTGAACTTAAGAAGGTAAATGAAATGCATGTTTTACCATCATCTTCTGAAAAATGCAGCATATGTGAGGATCCAGGGCATGTGACTGATGCATGTCCAACTATTCCTCCTTTAAGGAAGTTTTGCTTGATCAATCTAACCTAGTGCATATGGTTTCTAAGAATTCTTATAGACCTTATTCTAATACGTATAAAGCAGGTTAGAGAAATCATCCAAATCTCAGTTGGAAATATGACCAAGTGGGGCCATCTACGCAGGGACCAAGTCAATATAATCCTTATGCAGCCGCTAGCCAAGGCTTGGGACCATCTCATTTTCAAAATCAGCCACCCAAAATACAGGGAAGAGGAGTGGAAGACTCCATCCTATTGACCTTATTAGTCACACCCGGTTTTGATTATGACAAATACTCATTGTATCTAATGAGTGTTTGAGGTTTTGTGAAGGAATTAAAGGTGTTAAGATAAAGATGTGCATAAAGTCAAGAAAAGCCCGAAGACCAAAGTTTTATTTCATAATGTAATATATTTAATTGGTCTGTAATAGTAAGTAGGTACTTGGTTTGTAATAAGCTCACACACATCACATGTATGATTTACTACGTAAGCTCAAACAAACCATGAATAAGAAAGGACCCTAGAAAGACCTTGGGGTGTACCCTTCGGTCGACCGACATCGGACTTTTTCGGTGTCTTCAATTTGGACCCCAAGTGCCAATGGGAAACACACATTTACACATATGTTTGTTAGGCACTTGAATAGAACTTGTTTGGTTCAATACGAGACTGAAATGCACACTTGGTGCACTTTCGGTCGACCGGCCAACACCGTTCACTTTGTCCTGGTCGACCGAACATGCCCTGGGTCAATAGTTTGACCAAGGCCCGATCGATCGAACTTCATAGTTCATTTCTTGTCGGTCGACTGAACCACATAAAAGTCAACATTTTGACCTCTCGGTCGACCGACCACTTTTGTACTCCAACTACCTGGTCGACCGGAGGGTCCTCGGGAGAATTCCCAACGGTCTGGTCAACCAAACCATGCAGTTAAAAAAGGACCGGTCGACCGAACCTCAAAAATTTGGAAAATCGCCTTGCCCCGGTCGATCGACCATTCAGTTCAAAAGTCCCCTGGTCGACCGAGCCATTTGAGTCCTGGTCGACCGAACCATTTTTAGTTGACCGGACCTCTCGGGTTGCCCTGATTTTTTACCGCAGTTAATATTTTTTAAACAGGGTTAAAATGCTTTAAACATCATTAAACTTTTCTAATAATACCCAATAGGTCCCCAACGGTCACATTTTCTCCCTTGCCTATATATATGAGTTCATTTGAGAAAATTAAGTGTGATTAGCCACTTTGATTAGGGAAATTTCTTTGAAAAACCAAAACCCTATAATACTCATTTCCAAGCTTCACATACTCAATCTTACCTTCCCATATTGCCTACATCATTTGTAAGTTGGTTTTGAGTATTTGTCTTGATTGGTTTGCTCTCCTATCTTTGGACTGATTAACTTATTTTTAAAAGCTAAAACCTTAAGTATTCTTAGGGGACTTTGGTAATAAGTCTCTCCTAAGAAGACTTATATAAAACTTCTGAGTATTGCATATTCATTGCAATATCTTAAGAAGTTTGTATTTGTATTTTGGTTGCAAAAATATTTTCAAATATCTACTGTGTTTGTATCTTGAAAATATTTGATGAGATATTTGCTTATGTGATAAAATCTTTGTTGCAATATTCGTTAACTCATATATCCTTTGCTGAATACAAAGATTGAATATCTTTTTGCAAACCAAACATATACACTTCAAGAGCATCATACAATTGAGAAAACCCGCTCTTTGAAATATACACATATATTGCTTAGCTAGTATCTTTGTGTGAACATCTTACCTGAATATCTTGTGATACAAAGATCATACTGTTTGCACTCTCACGCACTCATTACAACGATAGTAAATCTATTTGAGAGTTGACATCTTAGACCACATTGAGCTTACATATTGAATCATACTGTGGTGTTTGTAATTGCGCGCATTTGGGTACACATCTACTTTACTCGAAAGCACAATCACTGTACCATTTGATTATAATACACTTTGGTTGTATTTCTAGGCACGGGCCTGAAGAGGGAGACTAGCCCTGGAATAGTCTCGGATTGGCTTAGACCCGGTTAGGAAAGCTAGGTGCGTCGTCCTGTTAAGGCGTGTAGGTTGAGGTTAGCCTTGTGATAATTTGACCTGGTTGTAAACGGTGCCGCTCCACTCTTAAGTGAGCTATTAGTGGAATCCTCTTGCTTGTGAGCTAGAGGAGGGGACGTAGGCATAGTTGGCCGAACCCCGATAACATATCGTGTGTTTGCTTATATTTCTGCATTTTATATTTACTGCACGTGTATATTATGGGTGAATGATGCGTATGACTTAATTCCCACAGTATATTCATCTACGCATTTGGAAATTGTATAGACTGATCCTAGGTTGTGTACATACCATTGTTGCAAAGATCAACCTAGGTGAAAAAGTTTTAAAATTCCAATTCACCCCCCCCCTCTTGGGAATGCACCAATTCGAATACATACAATAGCTAACTGTTAGCTTGCAACAGTTTATGCAGAGTCAGAGCACGATTAACAACCAGAACTCCCAGACCATCAATGACATCAGAGGGACTCTCACTAAAGTACCCACCACTTTGAGTAACCGGGAGAAAGGAAAGTTTCCAGCTCAACCCCAGCCCAATCCACAAGGGCACAGTCGATCATCTCAAAATTTAGGTGAAGGGAGCAATGTGAAATAAGTGAAAGCTATTACAACTTTGAGGAATGGAAAGGTTTTGGCTGACCCTGCCCATAGTGCAAGAAGTTCAGGTAAAAATGTTAACCCTCCTCTTGATAGTGGTGATTCAAGCACTTTAAATTCACATAATGATGCATGTCCCACACCTGCACTGTTTCCATGACGTTTGCTTTCTTTGCATAAGGATAAACAGCATGCTGAAATCCTGGAAATTTTTAAGCAAGTTAAGATTAACATTCCACTTCTAGATGCTATAAAACAAATTCCTGCTTATGCAAAATTTCTAAAGGATTTATGCACTATAAAACGCAAACTGAATGTACAGAAAAAGGCCTTCCTCACCGAGCAAGTTAGTGCCATTATTCAAAATCACACACCACCTAAGTACAAAGATCCTAGGTCACCCACTATTTCATGTGTCATTGGAAACTCTAAGATAGGGCAAGCCTTGCTAGACTTAGGTGCGGGGGTTAATTTGCTGCCTTATAGTGTGTATGAACAATTGGGGCTAGGGGAATTGAAAACCACATCCAGTATTTTGCAGCTTGTTGATAGATCCATAAAAATTCCTAAGGGTATCGTTGAGGACTTCTTGGTCCAAGTAGATAAATTTTACTACCCTGTGGATTTGTGGTCTTGGATATGAAAGTGTCATCCCGCGCAAATTCTTCACCACCTGTGATTTTGGGAAAACCATTTTTAGCAACTTCTAATGCCATAATCAATTGTAGGAGTGGTGTTTTAAAATTGAGTTTTGGAAATATGACTTTAGAACTAAATATCTTCAATTTGTGCAGGCAACCTCAAGAACATGAAGACATTCAAGAAGTCAATTCATTGGAATCTTTAATTGCAGGCACTCCTTGGTTAAATTATGATTGTGATGAGTAGTGGGAGGATTTAGAAGATTCCCTTGATTTAACTGAGTCCACTGATCATTTTTATTCTCTTTGTGTTGCAGGTGACTCAACTAAGATGCAATGGAAGCTCAAATTCGAACCATTACCGACAATACAAACCCTAACACAACCATCCAATGAGAAGACACCAGTGCTAGAATTGAAGCCACTGCCGTCAGAGCTAAAATATGCCTACCTTGGACCAGAGAACTCATTCCCAGTGGTGATTTCTGCATTGTTGACTCTTGACCAAGAAAGTAAGTTTTTTGAGAATTTTGACGCAACACAAATTAGCCATTGGCTGGTCCATTGTCGACATTAAAGGTATAAGTCCTCTCATTTGTACACATAGGATATATTTGGAAGAGGATTCAAAACCCTCTAGAGAGATGCAAAGGAGACTAAACCCCACAATGAAAGAAGTGGTAAAAAAAGGAATTTTTGAAATTGTTAGACATAGGCATCATATATCCAATTGCTGACAGTAAATGGGTTAGTCCAATACAAGTTGTCCCAAAAAAATCTGGTATAACTGTTGTAGAAAATGATAAAGGAGAATTGGTGCCTACTAGAGAGACCACAAGCTAGAGGATGTGTGTAGATTATAGGAAATTGAATGCCGCCTCTAGGATGGATCATTTTCCTTTGCCTTTCCTTGACCAGGTTTTAGAAAAAGTGGCAGGACATGAATATTACTATTTTTTAGATGGATTCTCTGGTTATTATCAAATAGAAATAGCTCTCGAGGACCAAGAGAATACTACCTTCACTTGTCCCTTTGGAACTTTTGCCTTAAGGAGAATGCCATTTGAGCTATGCAATGCCCTAGCTATTTTTCAAAGATGCATGTTAAGTATTTTTAGCAACTTGATTGAGGACAGTGTAGAGGTATTTATGGATGACTTTTCAGTTTTTGGAAAAACATTTGATGCGTGTTTGTCTAATTTGCAAGTTGTTTTGAAAGTATGTGAAGAAGAGCAACTGTTGTTAAATTGGGAAAAATGCCACTTCATGGTCAAACAAGGAATAGTTTTGGGGCACATTGTATCTTCTCGAGGCATAGAGGTGGATAAAGCTAAAATAGACTTGATTTCATATTTGCCTATACCTAAAAATGTGAAAGATGTTAGATCATTTTTAGGGCAAGCTGGTTTTTATAGAAGATTCATAAGGAATTTTAGCTTTATCTTTAAACCTCTTTGCAAATGTTTGATGCATGATGTTAAATTTGAATGGACCCAAAAGTGTCAAAATGGTTTCGATGAATTGAAAACATGTCTCACCACTGCACCTATCATTCGATCTCCTGACTGGTCACTTCCTTTTGAATTAATGTGTGATGTAAGTGACTTTGCTGTGGGGGCTGTTCTTGGACAACGAAGTGATAAACTACCATATGTTATATACTATGCTAGTAAGACTTTAAATGCTGCATAAAAGAACTATTCCACCATAGAAAAAGAGCTACTAGCTATAGTATTTGCATTGGACAAGTTTAGATCTTATCTTCTTGGTTCTCCTGTCATAATATTCACTGACCATGCAGCTCTAAAATTTCTACTATCAAAAAAAGACACTAAGCCAAGACTAGTAAGGTGGATACTTTTGCTTTTAGGAATTTGATTTGACAATAAAAGATAAAAAAGGAGTGGAAAACATGGTGCCAGATCACCTTTCTCGGCTTCAACCAGAAGTTTCTGAGAATTTTTCTTTAATTTCTGATAGATTTCCTGATGAACAATTATTTGTAGCCGAATCTTTACCATGGTATGCTGATATTGTGACTTTCTTGGTTACAGGGAAAACTCTAGCTCGTTGGAATGCTCAAGACATCAGAAGGTGGAAGGCTGAAGCTAAGAATTTCTTTTACGATGATCCTTATCTCTTTAAATATTGTTCATATTAGATCACTAGGAAGTGTGTGCTTAACAATGAAATTTCTGGTGTTTTAAATTTTTGCCACACAGAAGCTTGTGGTGGGCATTTTTCCGCCCACAAGATAGTGACTAAAGTTATTTAGAGTGGGTTTTATTGGCCAAGTATGTTTAAGGATGCTTTGAGTTTCTGTAAAGCTTGTGAACCTTGTCAAAAATTAGGGGGGATCACTAAGAGAAACATGATGCCTTTGCAACCTATACTAGTGATTGAAAATTTTGATTATTGGGGTAAAGATTTCATAGGACCATTTCCTTCTTCTTATGTCTATTTATACATTTTGCTTGTCGTTGATTATGTTTCTAAATGGGTTGAGGCATTCCCTTACAGAACTAATGACCATCAAGTAGTTATAAAATTTTTGAAAGAAAACATTTTTGCAAGGTTTGGCATGCCTAAAGTCATAATCAGTGATCAAGGCATGCACTTTTACAACAAACATGTTTCAAACTTATTGAAGAAGTATGGTATCCATCACAAAATCTCTACTACCTACCATCCTCAAACCAATGGGCAAGATGAATTAGAAAATAGGGAAATTAAAAACATCCTTGAGAGAACTGTTAACCCAAACAAGAAGGATTGGTCTTTGAGATTGTCTGTTAGCTTATGGGCCTATAGAACAGCTTTTAAAACCATTTTTGGCATGTCACCATATAGATTAGTGTGTGGTAAGGCTAGCCATTTGCCTGTAGAGTTGGAACATAAGGCGTATTGGGTAATTAAACAATGCAATTTTAACATTGATGACGCTGGTTGTGTGAGAAAATTGCAGTTATCTAAATTGGACGAGTTGAGGATGGATGCTTACAATAATTCTAAATTGTCCAAGGAAAGAATGAAGAACTTTTATGATAAACACATTCAGCGTAAGACTTCTGAGCTTGACCAATTGGTGTTATTGTACAACTCTCGACTGCACTTCTTTCTTGGTAAGTTAAGGTCTCGGTGGAGTGGACCTTTTGTGGTGAAGACTGTTTTTCCTCATGGTGCTGTAAAGATTCTGAATCCTCACAATGGTAATGTTTTTAAGGTTAATGGTCAAAGGCTCAAGCCTTTTATTTCTAACTTTGCACTTAAGGAATCTACTCTACATTTGCTTGATCCCACTTAGTATAGTTCATTTTCTTTTCTTTTCTTTTCTCTTTTTGTTTTTTTTTTTCTCATTTATATTATTGTTTTTAATTTTATCATTGTTTTCCTTTGTTCTTTAGTTTTTATTTCTTATTCCCTAGGATTATATTCTTTTCAAAGCGGTTCAGGTACTTCTTCTTTTTCTCATTTATATTTTTACAGTTGTTTTGTTTTACATTTAACTGCTCACTCGAGTAAATTCTTTTATTTCTCCTGCATCATTGGGGACAATGCTACATTCTAGTTGGGGGGAGAAGAGAATTTAATTTGTGGTTTGCATGCTTTAAACATATGTTGTTTTACCTTGGGAAAATACTGTTATGGATTAAAAAAAAAAAAAAAAAAAAAAAAAACAAACCGAAAAAAAAGAAAGAAAGAAAGAAAGAAAGAGCATTGAGTAATTACATTGAGTCATGCCATGCGTAACACTGACTCATACTCTTCATATACTTGTGCATAACTTAAGAATGACACCCTTGAGTCATTTATGCATAGTTTCTCTTTATATGATTTTATGATTCCATGAAGAATTGATTGGTAGTACACTCGTGTTAATCTGGCTATATAACATCTTGTATTTACATGGCATCTTACGAGGCTGAATAAACACATTCACGTGACTCATTGCACTTAGGGTTTCCTGTGAGTACTAAGAGAATACCCGCGGTGACTATGACACCTTGTGAGATATCCTTGAGCTATTTATCGTCCTTTTGAGTGTTAACATCAAATCAGAGTTCATGGAACTCAATTCTTTTTTTTCTGGATGATTCCTTGTACACTAGTCTTTGTCTTTGATTTGCTAGCCTTGAGGTGACACCTAGTGGGGAGATAGAAACCTATGTCTTGTAGCCTACTCAAGATATGAGGGCTGAGCCACCCCTAGAGATAGACTTAGTTCATGGACCACTATTCGAGCTCAATTCCCATTGATGGTGTGAAGATAACAAAAGAAGTGTAAAGATTGTCCTAATTGATCAAGAAAAAACAGAAAATGAAGAATGAGCAAAAGAAAGAATAAGAAATAAACATGCGCAAGAAATGAAAGGCTAATGTCTGCTCCACAGAAATATCACAAAAAGTCAAGGACACAACACATATTTTCCATGTATGAAGATTTTTCAACCGAGTAATGCCTCAAATGTATTCACGACAAGTTTGTGAATAAGTTGATCTAGGGTGGTCTCGTTTGGATATGGTGAGTAGGTGAGAAGATGCTAGGGTGAAGGACCCGACACCTCATAGATAGGTTAGATCCTTTCCAGACTAGTCCACTCCATAGACTTAGCATTTTTTCCTTTTAATATGTGGGATGTTTGATCACGACACTCTTCCTCACATATGATGAGCGAACCCATTTTCTTTAAGTATTCTTAAGGGTATACCAGTTAGGCCGAATCAAAGCGACTGTTCTCTAGGTGTCCAATGATATCCTAGGTGTACTGAGTCACACACATCACACACACCTTGAGAGTTTACCTGTTTATACTCGAAATTATATGACCACATTAACTCTGAATTGTGCCATTGGTTAATTTCATGTGAGTACACTACCCTTAAATGACATATAAATGATGAAACTTGCATGAGTGACGTGTCTCGAAGTTGCGTGCATTGAATATGAACGAGTTAGTGTGAAATTCAGTTATGTTCATGTATGTGAAACAGTATGGTTGTGTCGCATGTGCATTAATTTCTATGTTGACTGGAGTTCATAGTTGTGGGTACTACCCTGAAATTCATTCACGTTATTTGTTAGAGGCTAGCAAAACATTAGTTGGGGGGTATAATTACACACTAAAACTGCGTAATTAGGCATCTTAATCCGGTCATTAGAGCTTATATTTTTAATCAAATGTATAATTACACCCAAAATTTTAACAAAGTGCCCTAGTTATAATTTTTGAGTTTTATTGAATAATTTATGAATTTTTGGTAATTTTTTATCACAAAAAAAATTCTCGGGAGTCGAAATCGGCACCAATTTGTAAATTACACATAACTTTTCTTTCTGAACTCCAATCGAGATGATTTAAATTTCTAGAGAAAGAGGAAAGGATTATATACAACTTCCATGTTTTAAGTTTTGAGAGAAACGAGCTCAAAAAAGGTCAAAATTGGTCGTGATCGTGTAGAGGAAAATGAAAGAAAAAAAAAATATTAAAACCTCATGATGCGACCCGCCCATGCAGGCCAGGTCGAGTTAGATCCAGCTATAGATCGCGAGTTGTAGGGCAGCCTATCCTCTCTATTTAACTCTCTTCTTCTCCCCTGTGCAAGGGTGTGCCCCCGCACCAAAAACATTCTGCTCACTCACTTTTTTTTTCTTTCGGCTCCTCTTCCCTTGCCTCGATTCATTGCACTCTCCTCCCCCCTATGCTCTTCCTCTCTTCTCCCAACTCCCTCTATAACTCCCTTCCCCCTTGGCTCTGCTTTAGCCTCTGCTTCAACACAGCAGCTAGCCAAGCTACCCTGCTGCCAGCTTTGCTCCAAAACTCCGGTGAGAACCTGCTGCTACTCAAGCCACGGCTAGCCTGCGCATCCACCCACTGCTGGAGTCCTCTGCTCCGGCCATCTGTAGCCGCCATGAACAACACCAAGCCAGCCGAGGCCTTCCTCTGCTGCACCAACTCCGGCAACATCTCCACCACTCCACAGTTGCTATCTGCCAGCAGCCACCACCGAGAGCACCCTTTAAGCACACGACTCTGCTCCTTCTCTCTCTGTTTCATCTTTTCTTTTCTTTATTTTATTAATAGTTATTCTCTTCCTCTCTCTCTTATTTAATGTTTTTTTTTCTATGGTTATTTCAATACAATATTTGGCTTAATATTAGATTGAGTATTTCATTTTTTCTTCACTTTATTATTTGAGTAGTTTATGGTTTGATTAGATTCTTGTTCTTTTATTTTGTTATGTTGAATGCTCTTAAAGTTGAATTAATTTGTTATATAGTAAGCATTTATCCTAATTTTTGGAATGATTTTAGGTTAGATTAATTAGTTCTTTAGTTTTAGTATACATCTAGAATATTGTTCTTTTAATTTGTTTTTTTTATTGCAATGGTTTGTGGAATTAATTTGACCCGAAAAATTGGGATCACAAGCATGAGGGGCTAAGTTCGATAACTCGGGTTATAGGTCAAAGTTGTTTGCTTTCCATGGTTTATTAGTTCCCCTAAGAAATTATTGATAGACTTTCATTTGGTTGAAACCGAAAATTTAAGGTATCATTGATAAATCGCTGGCTCTTATTTCTTGTTTTGTTGTTGACGTTAGGCACATCAAAACCTTGGTTTAATCTAGGATTTTCATCAACTAATTTACATGACATTCGGTTGATGCTTAATGAAAGTTTATATTTTCTTCCGTTTGGATGTGGCAAATTTACTCGAGCTTTAGTAATAGAATTTCAGCTTATTAATGTCTTGATTGGATTAACAAGAAGAGGAGTAAGGCCTAGGGAATTAGTAAACAAGGGAGGCAAATGGACATCGAACCCGTAACCCGAGTGTTTGGTAAAATTGTTTCAATTCATTTGTTTAGTTTTGGTCACGTTATTAGATTTACATTTTTGAAAAAAAAAGTTGATAAAATTTCAGTCTCATTTTGATAGTTTACTCAAGCTCTTATTTTGTTTACTGTTTTCAAAATCATAAAAGACCAAAAAGACTTTCAAACCACATTTTACAGCAACAGGATTTCATTAACCTTTCATAAATACTTTGATACTCAGTGGTCCCTGTGGAATACGATCCTGGACTCATCCTTGATACAACTTGACACTGTTGTACTTGGAAGCACAACTCAAATATACTCATATATATAATACATGCTTTCTGAAAAAAAAAAATCTTCTATTAAATAATAATAATTTTCATAGAAAATTACGGCTTTAGTTTACTCCCTTACCTGACTATTGGAAAGCCCTTAAAACCACTAGTCCAACACCCGCATTGTTCCCCATTCAATATCTTGAAAAACAACATTGCCTTGAACAAAACTTCAGTATTTCTTCGAATACTACCTTTTCTATAACTGTAGGAAAGCCAAATACTAAATAAAA
The DNA here is from genome assembly GCF_029873635.1 of Malania oleifera. NCBI lineage: Eukaryota > Viridiplantae > Streptophyta > Magnoliopsida > Santalales > Ximeniaceae > Malania > Malania oleifera. The sequence goes on from NC_080417.1 coordinate 126,379,723, forward strand.
AGCCTAACCTTAAACTTGAGATGGAGTCCAAGTTAACCCCATCAACGATCTACTCCGGAAGACTTGAAGAGAATTTCCCCACGAGTAGCATGGCGGCTTTGGATCGTCGATCCGGCAAAGAATGAACCCAAAATCTTAGAGAAAAAGGAGGAAAACCGAAAAGGAGTTAAAGGGAGAAGTTATACGCATGATTTTTGCTGCAAAAATTGAGTTTAGGCTATTTATACACCTACACTCATCGACGAGACACATCACCTCATTAATGAGGCCATGAAAGGAATTTGTCAACAAATGCTTATTCCTCATCGATAAAATTCAGAACTGAAAATAGCCTCTCAGTAACTTCTTGTCAATGAGACACGTGCCCCTGTCGACTATCCCATCAAGCCTGTTCGTTGACGAGACCCTATTTGAATTTAAATTTTACAATTTCCTTCCTTCCCATCCTCCTATTATTTAATTTATATAATTCACCAGGTCTCTACATTCTCCCCTTCTTACAAAAATTTCGTCCTCGAAATTTACTATCCATACGATTCACCATCCCCTAAAGACAAATAGTCCACTTATTTTATTACTTACCCTCACTTGTGGCGGAGGAATACCGTGGTTACATTCAGAGTTCTGGGAGATAACATATGCAAAAATAAAATTCTCCCAAAACCAAAATGCTACTTACTAACTAAACTGTTACATACATTAACTAACTTGCAAAAGAAACATTTCAAAACTACTTACACTTTTCTGATTACAGCTGAACTCCACTGAATAAATGCAGACATTTCTGCCTTATCTATTCCTTAAGTTCCTAAGAAGTTTCTTCTACTGCGTGATTTCTCCTCAAGACTTTCACTAGAGGAATCTTTTTATTACGTAATTCATGCTCTTTCCTATCCAGAATCTATACTGATACCTCCTCATAAACTAATGAATCACTGAACTCTAATTCACCATAATTGATTACATAAGAGGAGTCTGGGACGTATTTCCTCAACATAGAAACATGAAATACGTCGTTTATCCTGGACAACACAGGTGTAAAGCTAGCCTGTAGGTAACCAGCCCTACTTTCTCTAGAATCTCGAATGGGCCAATGAACCTAGCGCTAAGTTTACCTTTCCTTCCAAATCTTATAAACCCTTTTAACGAAGTTATTTTCAAAAACATATGATTGCCGATATTAAACTCCAATTTCCTATGGCAGTTATTGGTGTAACTCTTCTATCGGTTCTAAATTGCACTGATTTTATCTCTGATGAACCAAACCTTATCATATGCTTGCTGTACTAACTCTGGTCCCACAACTCGCCATTCACCCATCTCATCCCAATATAGATGAGAATGACACCTTCTACCATAAAGTGCCTCAAATGGTGTCATGCCAATGCTGGACTGATAACTATTATTGTACGCAAATTCCACCAGCGGTATAACTCAGTCCAACTACTCCCAAAATCCAACACACACGCTCGAAGCATATCTTTTAATATATGAATTGTCCTCTCAGTCTACCCATCTGACTGAGGATCAAATGTCATGCTAAAAGATAACTGAGACCTTAGAGTCTCCTACAAAGTCCTCTAAAATTGTGACATGAAATGTGCGTCTTGATCTGACACTATAGACACTGGCACACCTTGAGATCGGACTATCTCTTGAATATAAATCTCTGCTAGTTGATTAAGAGAGTAACTGATCTTGATATGAAGGAAATGGGTGGTCTTAGTCAAACGATTTACAATCACCCAAACTGCATTCTCGCTATGCAATGCTGACGGCAGCCCTGAAACAAAAACCATAGAAACGTGATTTCATTTCCACTCTGGGATAAAAAGTGGCTGCAACTGGCCTTCTGGCCTCTAGTACTCAGCCTTTACCTGCTGACATGTCAAACACTGTGCTACATACTCAGCAATCTCCTTCTTTATACCACTCCACTAATATGACTCTCACAGATCCCTATACATTTTCGTGCTGTTGGGATGAACTGTGTATAAATATTTGTGAGCCTCTTTTGGGATGGTCCTTCTGATATCAGCATCAACAGGAACACATAATCTAGAATAGAATTGCAAAGATCCATCATCTGTAATACAAAACTCCTCTCCCTGACTACTCTGTACTCTAACCATTACCTCTACTAATTCTAGATCCTTTTCCTTTTTCTGAGCATCTTTAATCCCTTCCTGTAGAGTAGGCTGCACCACTAAACTGGCAATACATGTCTGAGGATCACTCTTGACCAACTCTATGTCGAGTCTCTCTAGATCCATCATGATCAGATACTGAATCTCCATAGTTGCCAACGTTGGTCCCACAAACTTCCTACTCAGTGCATCGGCTACCACATTTGCTTGTCCTAGGTGGTAACTGATAGTGCAGTCAAAATCTTTAATAATCTCCAACCACCTTCTTTGCCTCATGTTCAGTTCCTTTTGAGTGAAAAAGTACTTTAAACACTTATAGTCAGAGAAGATTTTGCGTCACTCGCCATACAGGTAATGCCTCCAAATCTTCAATGCATGTGCTACTATAGTCAATTCAAGATCATGGGTAGAGTAGTTCTTTTCATATTCTTTCAACTGCCTGGAAGCATATACTACCTCCCTACTATGTTGCATCAATGCATAGCCAACTCCCTTCAAAGACGCATCACTATAGATAACATAACCCTCACCCCTGATGGAATGATCAACATTGGTTCCGTGATAAGCCTTTGCTTCAATTCCTTAAAGCTCTGCTCACAGTTGTCATCCCATTCAAATATGATATTCTTCCTAGTCAGTAGTGTTAGAAGCCCTGATAATGCTAAGAATCCCTTAACAAAATGACGGTAATAACTAACCAGCCCCAACAAACTACTGGTCTTCTAGACATTTCTCGGTCTAGCCCAATTCACTAACGTATCAATTTTACTAGGATCTACATAAATTCCATCTCTTGAGATGACATCTTCTCAAGCCAGAATTCTCATTTTCTCAACTTAGCATACAACTTCTTTTCCCTGAGCGTCTATAAGACCTGCCTTAAATGCATCTCATGCTCCTTATAGCTCCTCGAATAGACCAGTACATCATTAATAAAAACAACAAAAAACTGGTCTAAATATTGGTGGAAGATTCTATTCATCAAATCCATGAATATTGTAGGAGCATTCGTCAGACCAAAAGGCATAACAAGAAACTCATAATGCCTATACCTGGTCCTAAAGGCCATCTTCGATACATCTTCTACCCTTACCTTTATTTGATGGTAGCCTGATTTGAGGTCAATCTTAGAATACACCCGTGTACCCTGGAGCTGATCAAATAAGTCATTTATACGGGGTAGAGGATACTTGTTCTTGATTGTCACCTTATTAATTTCTCTATAATCTATACACATCCTCATGGACCCGTATTTCTTCTTCACAAATAGCACTGGAGCTCCCCATGGAGATACACTGGGCCATATAAAACCCTCATCAAGCAAATCTTGCAACTAATTCTTTAGTTCTAGCAACTCTTCTGGTGCCATTTGATAAGGTCCTTTAGAGATAGGCATTGTACTTGAAAGCAGATTAGGTGGCAAGTCTGGCAATTCATTTGGAAAAACATCTATAAACTCTCTTACCATTGGCATACTAATAAGCTTCAATTCATTCCCTGATATTTCCTTCACAAAGACCACAAATCCCTAAGAACCACTCAAGAGCAGTCTCCTCGCCTGAATAGTTGAAACTAACTGAGGTAGGGATTGCACCCGCGACCCTATAAACCTGAATTTTGGTCTTCCCGGAGGTCTAAATATCACTTCTCTTGAACGACAATCTATAGTGGCAAAGTTAGCTGCTAGCCAATCCATGTCGAATATTACATTAAAGTTGTGCATGTTCAACACTATCAAACCAGCACACAAAATTTTCCCCTGGATATCCACTAGATAGCCCCAGAGCATCCTACTACACCTTACTACTGACCCGGTCGGTGTAGTTACTAACAATTCAGTGTCTAATAACTGTGTTGCCCCACACAATTTAATACACCTCATAGAAATGAACGAGTATATGGCTCTTGAATCAAATAATACAATGACTTTAAATGAAAGCATACTAACCATACCTATCACCACGTCATCGATGTGGTGACTGGTCGTCTTAGCATTGCTTAGCGTCAAAGCAAAAACTCTGGTTGAAGCCATTTTCCCTTACTGACCTCCATGAGGTGCTTGATAACCTCTTAGAGCAGGTCTAGGAGTGGGAGCAGCTCCAATATGAGCTATGCCCTGGCTCCCCACATCAGTAGCAGATACCTCACTCGACACGATACTCACCCGGGTGTCTCTTCCCACAAGTCGGACAAGTTGGGAAAAACTATGTACCTTGAAACCCATGATTCCCTAACTCCTTCCTTCGATCCCTGTAGTAGCCACCTCTCTTCCACAGATCTCATCTGGACCCTTGTTGAGAACTAGAATGCGTGGATCTCTTCTTTTGTCTCTGCTCCTCAGCCTCCAGCTACTCTCTGGCTTCTGCCATAGTTGCCCTACCTACCAGCTCGAAAAAATCTTGTAATTTTAGTATCGACACTTGCTTATATAATTCTCTCCTCAGACCCCTTTCAAAGTCTTACCTTTTTTATCTCATTTGGAATAATGTACGGGGGCGAAGCGAGATAGCTTAATGAACCTCACCGTGTACTGCTGCACTATCTACTATCCCTACTTCAAATTCAAGAACTCCTTTATCTTGGTTTCCCTAGACGAGACTGGGAAGTATCTATCGAAAAATATCTCCTTAAACTGATCCAATTTCATCTCTATAGGCACTGTCCTCTGCTAGTCCAGAAGTTTCAGTGATGTCCACCATCATTTGGCCTCTCCAGTCAATTTATATGTAGTGAACAACACCCTCTGCTCCTTAGCACACTGTAGTAATGCAAACACTTTTTCAATCTCCTGCACCCAATTTTCAGCGACTACAGGATCAGTTCGTTCTAAAAAATCTGGAAGATTCATCTTAATAAACTTCTTGATCGAACTACCATGGCCTGTAGATTGACCACCCTGCTCTTTGGAGTTCCTAGCAATTTCAGCCATAACTTGGTGAGCCACGCTGCATAGTACTACATCTGAATCGCCACATGCAAAACCGGAGGGCCTAGCACCCTCATTACCACTAGCATGGGCGCTACCACCTCCAAGGTCCATCCTAAAAAGACAATAAACTTGGCTTAGGACCCTACTACCATAACATAACATCTAACTAGTATATTATATCCTTAACTGATTCATTATCACTAATTTAAATTCAAAGTTCAATCCTACAACCTAGATACCTAACCCATTAATAGTTTACCATGGCTTTCCTGAAATCATCACCTCATGAAAGACACACAAACCATCACGGAAGTCCTGCATCTAAACTACAAAACCAGACTTCAAGTTCCCTTATCCTGTACTTTGGTATTGTTTCTATTGCATTCTAGAGTCCACAGAACCTAGCATCCTAGGCTCTGATACCAAACTGTAACGACCTGCCTAATTTGCTACATAATCAAACATATAAAATATCATTAACTTAAAACATAAAAAATTCAACCCGAACCAATGGGTAACGGGGACACACCTGTCATACACAGCGGAAACCTAAGCAGTAGTAAACATAAATTTCATTCATCTAATCATAGAATACAATTACTTACATTCCACCATATACTGTATATATATATATATATATATATACAATCCTCAAAAACACCAAAAGATAAATCTAGGATCTTACATAAAAAACCTATTGACCCTAGTTCAAAAGACTTACCCTCCTAGCAGGGTAGTACTATCGCCTCAAGGGCGCGAGGCTCGATCCACCTATCTTTCTGGGTTCCTTGAAATGGTTTAAGCTGGGGTGAGACACCTCTCAGTAAGGGAAGAAAACTAAATATAGTTGTGTGGCAACATGAATATTTGCCTGCTATAATACATATACAATACATGTCACGTGTTTGAAAACACTGATAACATCATAGCTGAATAAATATACCATTTCATAATTATACTAAATCATACTATATTTCACTGTTCATAAAATCATCTGATATAACTAGTAATTTTGAAATTTACCCAGGATGAATAGCTAGCTGATGTCATGTATTACCCCCCTATGACAGGTTGTGTAGCCTGAAGACAAGACTCAACAATGGATGACCGACCACTGCTGAGTAAAAAATGTCTGTAAGTACGATGGACCTACTACACCCTGCTCCAAACTGCCAAGGTGGATGTTTACAACTCTACACTGAAAGCCACATCGACTATCCATCTCCCACTCCTTCTACTGGTAGGGGGCTGTTAGCACAAGTCTGAACTGAACTGAACTGTATAGCTACAGTATCGTGCTCCTGATAATTGATCTGAACGATCATCCGGGTTCTGATAATATATAGTACATGAAAATATACTATTTTAACATAAATAGATTGATAGTATTTTTTTATTTCTGTCATAACATAAATAATCACGGCCTTGCGCCGAATAACATATATAACTACGGCCTTGCGGCGAATAACATACATAACTGCGGCCATGCACCAGCTATCAATCATGGCCGCCGAACATATCATAAATACTGAACTGAGAATATGTATTGTTTATCATATATTCTAAAATCATAATTTCCTATATTATCATGTTATTCCTGAAAATAACTGTAAACATGCTTTTTTTTGTAAAACTGACTTAACATAATACAATATATGTAAAGTAATATTCATGCCACACAAACTGAATAAAATCATGAGTTTTGTTATGAAATCACATTTCCTGGTATTTCATACTAAAAATATATATTCCTGTGTAACAACACTATTTTCCCAAATATACATTTTCTTAAATATACTCATATATAATACATGCTTTCTGAAAATAAATCTGCTATTAAATAATAATAATTTTCATGAAAAATTACTGTTTTAATTTACTCCCTTACCTGACTATTGGAAAGCCTCTAAAACCACTAGTCCAACACCCGTAGGGTTCCACATTCAATATCCTGAAAACAACATTGCCCTAAACAAAACTTCAATATTTCTTCAAATACTACCTTTTTTACAACTGTAGGAAAGCCAAATACTAAATAAAAAGTCTTATCCTAAACTTGGGATAGAGTCGAAGTTAGTCCCACCAACGATCTACTTCGGCAGACTGGAAGAGAACTTCCCTAGGAGTAGCGTGGCGACTTCGGATCATCAATCCGGTGAAGAATTGACCCAAAATCTTAGAGAAAAGGGAGGAAAATCGAAGAGGAGTGAGAAAGAGAGAAGTTATACGTGTGATTTCTGTTACAAAAACTGACTTTAGGCTATTTATACACCTGCACTCATTGACGAGACACCTCACCTCATCGATGAGGCCCCGAAGCTAATTCATCAATGAACGCTTATTCCTCATCGATGAAATTCAGAACTGAAAATAGCCTCTTGGTAACTTTTCGTCGATGAGACACGTGTCCCTATCGACGATCCCATCAAGTGTGTTCATCAACGAATGTGCTATGTTCGTCGACGAGACCGTGTTTGAATTCCAAATTACAATTTCCTTCCCTCTCCTCCTCCTGTTATTTAATTAATATAATTCATCGGGTCTCTACATTCCCTCTACTTTGGTACCAATAGAAAATTACCAGGGCACTCACCTTCCTTAGCAAGCCCTCAGGTGGAGAATTCTACTTTACCATAAATACTTTTGTAATTATAGTTACACACATCCAATGCCATCATTTCAAAAAGAACCATGTGTATATGCATATCACAACCAATCTACACAGGATACACACATAGTTCATGCACACCCACAAAGGGTCCATAACCACACAAGTATCATAGTCCACACAGGATCCACATCCGCATAGGATTATTCACACAATCTTCATTCACACCCACACAGGGTTTATATCCACACATTATACAATGTCCACATAGGACTAATGTCACATAGATTACACGGTTCACACAGGACTGGTCCACACAGGACTATCAACCACATAGGTTACTACTTCACAAACACAAACTCGTTCATAGTAAATCGGTAAAACAAACTCCTCATTCCACTGCCAATGTTTTACCCCTTTAATATAAATGCCTATATAACGACCTCCTCATACCACTTCCAATGTTATATGGTGATTTTTATTAGGTACGATATAATAACCTCTTCATACCATTGTCAACGCTATATCGTAATTTACATGAACCACAATACATATCAATAACAAAACCAACCACTCAAACATATCCACGCAATTACCAAAGTATACACAACCAAATAGTATTCACAATTGATCAGTATTTTCAATCAAGCAGAATTTGCAGCCCAAACAGTAATCACAAGCACACAATAAATCATAATCCCGTAGTACTTGTAACCATTTAATTATGAAAGTTATTTTCCTTGTCACACGATTTTTCCCCAATACCATATATTGAATTAAAATCATCCTTGATCCAAAAGTTTAACCATTCATAAAATTATGCCTGAATATATATAATTTTATACTAGAATTTAACTAGTTCAAAAATTAATTAAAAAGCTACTATAACGTTTTCCCCTTACCTGGTTTCCCAAGTCACGCCCACAAAAACCCCATATGTCGCCTGCAGTACTCACCCGAACCCTAATTAAAAAACCCAAGTTCATCAACCCAAACTTCAATAAAATGCTATTTTATCATTCCCTAGGCCCTATATACTCAATCTTATTAATGAAACTTAGAAATACCCTACTTACCCTGGTTTTGGAGTGATGCACAAGTACTCCAAATTGAAAATCTGCTCTGCCTATGTTGTAGAGAATCTTCCCAAGAATCTCATGGTAGTTTCCGATTGTCGAATTAAGCCAAGTCTGGGCTGGATTCAAAGAAAATAGGTAGGGAAACCTAAACCTAGAGAGAGAAAATGAGAGAGAAGAAAAAAATTCACTGAAAAAAAATGCCAGGGCCTATTTATAATATGTTCCTCGTTGACGAGACACGTGGATTCATTGACGAGGCAAAGAAGAACATTCGTCGCTGAGGTAAAAAATGTTCTTTGAAGAGATGTTTAAAAACCCAAATTTTCCCTGCTCTTGATAAGTCCTTGTTGACGAGACGCATATACTCATTGACAAAACCCAGAAGATGGCTCGTCGACAAGAAGATCAACGTCATTGACAAGTCCTTGCTTGATACTTTTAAAATTTCTTTTCCCTTTTCGTTTATTTTTCCATATTCCATTTATTATCTTCCTTATTATTTTAATAGTTAAAATTTTTCGGGTTGTTACACTATTGTAATAACCCAGATAATTATTGGAAATTTTCGAGTCGTTTGCTTGGGCTCATCAATGTGAACGCAAGTCTCATCGACGAGAAGATACCAAGATATTATTTTTAGCTCTAAATTTCATTGATGAGGAAGCTACATTCCTCGATGAACTTCCTTCGTGGGCTCGTCGACAAAGTGACATGGCTCGTCGATGAGTGCAGGTGTGTAAATATCCTAAAGTTGAATTTTTCTGCAGAATCACGTGAAGAACACTCTCTCTCTCTCTCTCTCTCTCTCTCTCCCTCTCTCTCTCTATCTATCTATCTCTCATGTTTGTCCCTTACCCGTTCTCTCTAAAATTATGGCTTGGACTCTTGCCAGTTCGATGATTCGAGCCCACCACGACACTCTTGGGAAAGTTCACTTCAAGTCTTCTAGAGTGGATCGCTAGTGGGCTTAACTTGGATTTCATCCCAAATTCAAGGTAAAACTTTTTATTCAATATTTCGCTTTACCGTAGTTGTAGGAAATGTAGTGCTCGAAGAAATACTGAAATTTTGTTTAAGGAAATATTGTTTTCAAGGTGTTGAATGGGGAACACTGCAGGTATAGGACTAGACACTGTAGGGGGCTTTTCAGTAGTCAAGTAAGGGAAATATGCTATGCTAGAAATTTTAAAAAGTTTTCCAGAAAATTATATATGTATCAATGTTACTATTCAGTTTTCTAGAATTTTATTATTATTATTATTATTATTATTATTATTATTATTATTATTATTATTATATGAGAAGATGTAAATTTTAAAGCATGAAATTTAATTACTTTATTGTGTGGCATGAGTTTATTACAGTTTAGTGTAATGTTTATATAGTTTTATAAATATCATAACTGTACATTTTATTAGTAGGAAACTGTGATATTAGTTTTCAAAAAACATGATTTAAAGTATTTTTCAGAATGCCATGATCACAGATCCATAACATTCAGTTATTCAACTTATTTAATTATTCAGTCAGAAATTCAGATTATGCAAAGTAGTTTAAAATTGCATAGTTATTTCAATATCATGGTAAAAATAGTAAGATAATTATATATATAGCAGTATTGAAAAGTATCAAACCCTGTGGAAATATTCAGTTAGATTCAGACAGCAGAGCATGACACCATTGCTATTTCAGATTAGAGTGCAACCACATATCTTAGATAGTGTGTGGATTCCGTCTAACCGCGTAGGGAGAGATTGCAGTCTCCTCAGAAAGCTGGTTGAGGTGGCCGGTTAGACGAGATAGAGTAGTGGTATGCATGGAGAGACTGCATTGGGCCAGATTGTTGATTGATAGAGATATGGATTGACTTGCTAGGTAGGCCAACCAGAGTAAGTCCCGCCTACGGGCCGCACAACCCTGTCATGAGGGGTTAAATCATGACATTTAGTTCCTAGGGTATTATCATAGATTTTTCTATATAAAAATTTATGTATATATATATACAAATATACATTGCAGCAACAATTTATTTATTATACTAGAATTATGTATGACTAAAAAACTCAAATATTCAATTGTATTTTACGCTATAATAAATGTGATTTGTACAGTATACTAGACTAGCAGCTTTACAATTTCAGTACTATATTAGTAATTTAAATGTGTAATTCAATTGCCTCACGCTAGTAATAACATATTTCTTCTTACTGAGCGTTGTCCCATCCTAGTGACTTATCATTTTTCAGGTGATTCAACTAGGCAAGCAGATCAGGCTTGCGGGTAGAGGAGATTTTGCGTTGCCCTTTCTAGAAGGGTAAGTTTTTTTGTGGTGTTAGTGGTTAGGAGGTAGATCTTATAATTTTGATGACGTCCCTGGGTATTTTGTGATGTATATTTTTGGGACTTTTAGATTTTTGGTATGGTAAATGTTGTTAATAGTGTTATGTTTACCGCTGCTTAGAAATGTGATGTGGACAGAGTTTCCTCAGTGCTCCCTTGGGGTCTAAGATGTTTTTAGTAGTATTACAGAAAGATCTGCTATATATTTTATGTATATTAAGGAAAAAAATGGCTTTTAAAAGCAGGTCGTTACAGTTTGGTATCAGAGCCTAAGTTGCTAGGTTCTGTAGACCCTAGAGTGTAGACAAAGTAATACCAGAATATAGGAAAAGGATTCGAGCTTTTGTTCTATTGTCTGGGTACAAGATTTTCGTGGTGGTTTCTATGTCTTTCTGGGGTGACGATTTCAAGAAAGCCATAGTAAACTATTGACAAGTCGTGTGTCTAGGTTACAAGATTGGATTTTGAGTTAAAAAGAGGGGAAATAGTTAATAGTGAATTTGAGGTATTAGTTGAATGGAACAAATTATATTTGTACGGGAGATAGAATCCTTAAATAGTGTTCTTTGTATTTTTAGGATAGATCTAGGGAGCAGTGGTACGAATGCTAAGGGTGATAGACCAAGACCCTCCAGTATGGGAGGTGGAGATACAGATGCAGTATTGCGCAACATCACCTAGTAGGTAATGGCTGAGACGGCTAGGAGTGCGGGAGAGCGTGGTTGCACGATCGAGTAGTTTATGCGGATGAAGCCTCCATCTTTCGCTGGAGGAGATGACCCAGTTGTGGCTAAAAATTGGGTTCAGGATATTGAGGAGATTTTGGCGGTGCTTTCTTATACATATGAACTGAAAGTTTCATTCGCATCGTTTAAACTGACAAGAGAGAAAAAGCACTGGTGGAGATTAGCGTAATTAATTGAGGAACAAAGGCCTAATCCCATGCTGGTAACGTGGAATCGATTCAAGGAGCTGTTCCTCGAGCAATATTTCCCTACTATCACTCGGAGTGCAAAGGCAGCAGATTTTCTGCATTTAGCTCAAGAGCAAATGACAATGTCATAGTATGCCGCACGATTTATTGAGTTGTCTCGTTTTGCCCCACACTTGGAACCCGATACGGTAAAGAAAACAAGGAAATTTGAGGAAGGTCCGAGATAGAATTTGTTTGAGTAAGTCATCAGTTTTTGGGCTCATACGTTTGCAAAGGTGGTGGACAAAGCTTCCGTTATTGAAAGTGGCATGCAGAGAGGTGTCGCAGCCCATAATCAAAGGAAGAGGCCCACGCCTCAGGATTTTCAGGCGAGTTCCAGCCGGGGCCCCTGAAGAGGAGACCAATATGGAGGTGATTTGGGATGGATGATGGGGCCCAGTGGTCCTAAATGTGGATAGACTATTCGGCATCCAGGTGAATGTAGGATGGGAGAGGACATTTGCTATCGTTGTGGGAGACCTGAGCACTAGTCTTGGTCATGTCAAGGATTTCCGGCTCAAGGGCCAGCTCCCAAACCATTTTTGAGTGGTTATCAGGAACCCCATAAAGGCCAGTAGAGGAACACTGCACCGGCAAGGGTCTATGCGTTGACGCCGAGTGACGCCGAGGTAGCTAGAGACGTTGTTATACGTACCCTTATTGCTTTTTTGTATAAAGTTGTTGTTTTATTTGATACAGGTGCCACCTATTCTTTTATTTCATTGGTGTATGCTAAATTGACTGGGTCTGAGGCACGATTGTTGGACGTTGGGTTGGCTGTAGCTACGCCAACTAGATCAGTGGTTAGATGTAGAAGGATACTCAAGGACTTTCCAATGACCATGCAAGAAAAAGTACTGCCAGCTGATCTTGTGATATTAGACATGCAAGAGTTTGATATAATTATGGGTATGGATTTGTTGGTAGTTAATCATGTTATTATTGATTGTCATTTGAAAGAAGTGATTTTCAGACCTACTGGCGAGCAAGAATATAGATTTCTTGGTTCATGTGTGTGCTCTTTGTCACAGCTTGTGTCAGCTATTTAGGTGAGGAAACTGATTCAAGATGGTTGCTAGGGATTTGTTGCCTACATAAAAGAATTTCCAAACGAAGAATTGAAAAAATAAGATATCCCTGTGGTTAGAGAATTTTTAGACATTTTTCCAGAAGAATTACCTGGTTTACCATTGGACCAAGAAGTTGAATTTACCATGGATCTTCTACCAGGGTCAACAAGAGTATCTAAAGCGCCTTACCGAATGGCTCCAACAGAATTAAAGGAATTGAAAGATCAATTGCAGGAATTTCTGGATAAAGGATTTATCAGGCCCAGTGTGTCGCCCTGGGGAGCACTAGTTCTTTTTGTGAAGAAGAAAGATGGGGCCATGAGAATGTGTGTAGATTATAGGGAAATAAATAAATTGATAGTCAAGAATAAATATCCTCTTCCCAGGATTAACAATTTGTTTGATTAGCTCCAGGGGACCCAAGTCTATTTAAAAATTGACCTTCGGTCGGATTACCATTAGGTGAAAGTTAGGACAAAAGACATTTCAAAGACGGCATTCTGAACTAGATATGGGCATTACGAATTCCTGGTGATGCCATTTGGGTTAACTAAAGCACCAACAATATTTATGGATTTAATGAACCGGGTGTTTCATCAGTACCTGGACAAGTTTGTGGTAGTATTCATTGATGATATACTGGTCTACTCGAGTAGTTTGAAGGAGCATAAGCATCATTTTAGGCTAGTGTTGCAGACATTAAGAGAGAGAAAGTTGTACACAAAATTCAAGAAATGTGAATTCTAGTTGAGACAGGTTTCTTTTCTCAGCCGTGTGATCTCTGAGGCGGGTGTATCAGTTGACCCGAGTAAGATAGGGGCAATGGTGAATTAGGTGAGACTAGGGAATGTCCAAGAGGTTAGAAGTTTTCTGGGTTTGGTGGGCTACGACCGACACTTTGTTGATGATTTATCCAAATTATCGGGTCTGCTGACATGACTCATGAGGAAAAATATGAGGTTTGAATGGACCGATGGTTATGAACAGAGCTTTCAGGAATTGAAGCAAAGGTTGGTCACCGCCCCAGTGTTGGCTATTTCATCAGGTGAGGACGGGTTCGTGATATATAGTGATGCGTCCTTGAAGGGACTTGGATGCGTATTGATGCAGTACGACGAGGTTATCATATATGCTTCTAGGTAGCTTAAAGAATATGAGAAAAACTATCCTGTGCATGATTTGGAGCTAGCTACAGTGGTGTACGCTCTCAAGATTTGGAGGCATTATCTATATGAAGGAAAATGTGAAATATTCACAAACCACAAAAGTTTAAAATATTTCTTCACTCAGAAAGGGCTAAATATGAGACAAAGAAGATGACTGGAACTTATTAAAGAATATGACTACCCAATTGGCGAACATCCAGGGAAGGCAAACGTGATAGCCAATGCATTGAGCCGGAAGTCAGTAGGAGCAGTATTATTGGCAGTGGAGATTCAGCATCATATTCTGATGGATTTTGAGAGATTGGGCGTGGAGCTGATAGAGGATAATCATTAATCATTCATTGCTAACTTGGTGATTCAGCCTATGTTGCAAGAAAAGATTAAAGTCGGCCAAAATGTTAACCCAGAGTTAGCAAAGTTAATAGAGAAAGTGCAAGATGGACAGGAGGAGAATTTCAGCATATCAGATAATGGAGCCCTATGGTTCCATACTAGACTATGTGTTCCTGTAGATGCCGAAATTAAGAGAACTACATTAGAGGAGGCTCATAGATCCCTATACACCGTACATTTAGGTAGCAATGAAATGTATCGGGATCTATGGGAATCCTTTTGGTGGGGTGGTATGAAGAAGGATATTGCTGAATTTGTCAAGTAATGTTTAACTGGCCAGCAGATAAAGGCTGAGCACCAGAGACCTGCAGGGTAGTTGCAGCCACTTTTCATTCTAGAGTGGAAATGGGATCATGTCTCTATGGATTTTGTTACTGGGTTACCACCGGTGCGACAGGTGTTGAATGCAATTTGGGTGATCGTTGATCGTCTGACAAAGACTGCTCACTTCATCCCTATTAAAGTCAGTTATTCCATGGACATATTGGCAGAAATATATGTCTAGGAAATAGTTTGCGTCCATGGTGTACCGGTATCCATAGTCTCAGACTAAGATCCTCGATTTATTTCATGATTTTGGAAAAGCTTTCAAGAGGCTATAAGAACACAGTTAGCATTCAACACTACTTTTCACCCTCATATGGATGGTCAGATTGAGAGGACCATCCAGATATTAGAGGATATGCTTCGTGTGTGCGTGCTAGATTTTGAGGGTAGCTGGACCCAGTTTATGTCGTTAGTTGAGTTTTATTACAATAACAGCTATCGGGCCAGTATCAGCATGGCACCTTATGAGGCACTATATGATAGAAGGTGTCATTATCCTCTTTTCTGGGATGAAGTAGGCAAAATACGAGTTTTGGGTCTAGAGATGGTGCAGCAGGCATATGATAAAGTCCAACTAATTAAAGAAAGAATTAGTATAGCTCAGAATTGGCAGAAAAACTATGCAGATACTCACTGTAAGGAGTTAGAATTTGGTGTGGGAGATCGGGTATTCTTGAAGGTAGCTCCTCTGAGAGGGGTTATGAGGTTTAGGAAGAAGGGCAAGCTGAGCCCTAGGTATATTGGCCCTTTTGAGATACTAGAGAGAGTGGGGTCAGTTGCCTATAGGCTAACTTTGCCACCAACTTTGTCTAGAATACATGACGTATTCCATGTTGCTATGCTAAGGAAATATGTCCCAGACCCATCCCACGTAATCAGTTATGCAGAAATAGAGCTTAAAGATTCACTAGCCTATGAGGTAGCACCCATACAGATCTTAGACCAAAAGATATAGGAATTGTGCACCAAAGAAATTTAGCTGGTGAAAGCTGTAGAGACCTAAACCTGCACAAGCAACATTCGTCGACGAATTTCTTAAGAGCCTCGTCGACGAAATTCAGAGCCTCGTCGACGAAAAAATGCCGAGAGGTTTTGGGGGTTCTCTGGAATCCTCATC